>NC_022030.1:1499282-1503545 GCF_000317375.1 Microtus ochrogaster
TGTGTGCATGTGTATACTTGTCCATGTGGTGTGTTGCACAGGTGTATATGTGTATTAGTTGGCTTTTTGCTAAATATCTTATCGCAACAACATGTAAAATTTTTTCCAATACAAAAGACATTGAAGCCAGGTCAATAGCTCCATTTCAAAACCAATTAATTTTGAAGGCACAGCCAACTTGGGAGTGATATTGTGAATACAAGTCTTGGCAACTCCTGCTACTAAATAAAATTACACATCCCCTTGGCTTGTAGTTCTTTGGTATAGGGGGATGTCAATGACTGCTTTTCTAGGTTCTTGTGCGTTCATAGGCCTGTGTGTGCTGAAGCCAAAAATTTGATTCATCAATTACTACAAATAGAAATGGCGGGTTAATTTCCTATTGACTACAGCCAATAGGAAAAAATTCTTAGAGCATTATAAGTTCTGGCCATCTGTGGGTTGGATATCACTGAGGATCAAGAATGTCAAAGCTTCTAAGTATTTATTCCAGTAGTGTATGCATTCCCCAACCCCATTATTATAACCCGATTAGTGTTTGGTGGAAAAATCAAGATTGAAGGCATGTTTAAAACTTGGGTTGAAGTGAGTTGAATTTGTAGAATTGCTTTCTGTTGGAGTTAACACATTGTAATAAACTGTAAGGATTTTTAAGCATTCATACATCCAGGTGAAATCTGACAGAGAAAAGTTTAGGATGGGGTGTGAGTTCTGGACATCTTGTCACCTTGCCTGGACATTAGGTCCTCACAGAAAGCCTCCTTCATAGCAGTGACTCATCTGTGGGTCCCTGCGGTAAAAAGCTGTGATGAAGAGCACAAATGAAGCAGAGGAAGTAGAACAGATTTGCTTTCAATGCATGAAGTTAAGGAAGAATTAGACTTGGCTCCGTCGTTCTAATGAAATGAATACAAAAGAGTTGAATAGAGGAGCCCCCATTGTGGCTCCCGATCAGACTTCTTTCTTAAGGAAGCTGCTTCGTGAACTATGAGAGGGTGGTTCCAAGGCTGTGAATATTCTCTGAAAGAAGCCTGTCTCTATCTGTCAAAGTGCACGTGGGACTGACGGACTAGCTTGAAGGTGAGCATAAAACTGAGGACTGAGTTGGGGAGGCCAACAGAAAACCCATAAATGAGTCACGTGACTAAGAGCAGAGGAAGTCAATTGGCTTATCCAAGAGTTGCTTGCTTCTTGCTTCACACTGAACATGCTTAGACTTGGGCACAGTCCTCATTTTCATCTCCTTAGAAGCTTGACAGTAAAGAAGACACATTGTGTCACAGAAAATAGGAACTAAAAGGCAAGAAAAAAGGTCTATGCTAAATATCTATGGTATAAAATAACATTTATTTTAATATAAAATGTTGCAGCGATGTAATAAAGTCATGGATCCTTATGTTTAGGTACATGATTATCAAGATTCAATAAAAATTAGTAATTTGAGCTGGGTGGTGTTGGTGTATGCCTTCAATCCCACCACTCAGGAGGCAGAGGTAGGCAGATCTCTGTGAGTTTGGGGCCAGTCTGGTCTACAAAGTAAGCTCCAGGACAGCTTCACAGAGAAACAGTGTCTCAAAATGAAAATAAAAGAATTAAAAGAAAGAAAGAAAGAAAGAAGAAAGAGAGAGAGAGAGAGAGAGAGAGAGAGAAAGAAAGAAAGAAAAAGAAAAAAATAGTAATCTGATCATTAAAGCTCATTTGCCATAGAAATAATAAAAACAGGCAGAACTTTTGATAAAAAATAGCAATAGACTAGATTTTACTAGGGATTCAGATATATATTATGATATTGAAAATTATGTCAATTTAATTCTGGCAAAAAATTTAATAGTTTACAGAATAACAGAATAGTTAATCTTAGTATTGACTCAGGCATGTGAAGTTTGCTACATAGGACAAAGGCATGAAGCTGCCATGTAATTTCAAATGAATGGAAATGTAGTTGATTTCTTGCAAATAAAAGTTACATTCTATTTTTAATCTTTAAACATTTTAGATGTATCTTACTTTTTATATATATGGATGTTTTGCCCATGTGTGTATGTGTTTACCGTGTGTGTGTGTGCGTGTGTGTGTGTGTGTGTGCGCGCACGCGCACATGTGAGCTAGTATGCCTTGTGACCTTCGAGGTCACAAGAAGACATCGGATGTCCTGAAACTAGGATTATAGATGGTTATGAGTGATGAATGTTGGTGCTAGGAATTGAACCTGGGTCCTCTGCATGAGCAGCCAATGTTCTTAGCTACTGAGTCATATCCTTAACTTATCAATTTTGACCGTTAGACAAAAAGAAATTCTACATGCATCAAAAAGGGGGGGGGGGACGTCAAGTCACAAAATCCTTAAAGAAAACCCTGGAGGAATGAGTGTCTGTAACCTTAGACTTAGGTTATTTCTAGTGATGGCAGGTAGCCACCGATAAATAAAATTGACAACTTTTATTGACAACTAAATCTTTTATTGACAACTAAAAGTTTCTGGATGGTAAAAGATATCATTTTAAAAGGTACAGACATTTCATTTTGCTTAGCATGTCACCATCAGAGAGCTAGATTCCTCAACACATAAAGAGTTGCATAAATCCATTTAAAAGTCAGATGAGAACCTTCCTCCTTCCTCAGCAAGAGCTACAGCACCCAGACTACTTAGAAAGCAAAGGCCACTAAGACTGTCTCTTCACTTGGTACTGTTGGGTTTTTAGCAGGAGTTACCATAGCAACATCTTCAGTGGGGCCATTATAACAAGAATATTATAAATGAGGTGACATATACAGTAGAAGCTTTCTTGTGGTTCTAGAAACTAGGAAGTCCAATATGGAGGCACCAGCAGATTCTATAGCCAGTGAAGGCCTACTGCCAAGTTCCTAAATGGTCTCTCTGGATCTTCCTTCACAGGGCACAAAGCATGAGTGAGTCCTCAGGGGTCTCTTTTATAAGATGCTGTGGTCTGAATATGTCCCCTCAAAGCTCTTATGTTGAGAACTTACTCCTCAGTTGCCAATGTTAATGGCATTCTGCGGTGAGGATTTGAAGGTTCAGTGCAGTCTTGAGGGTTGACTCTATGAAGAAGTATAATTGAGGATGTCTTAGTCACTGTTCTGTTGTAATGAAGGGACACCATGACCATGGCAACTCTTTATAAAAGAAAGTATTTAATTTTAGGGGTTTGTTTCTGGTTTCAGAGATTTAGTTTGTTATCATCATGACAGGAAGCATGGCATCATGTAGGCAGACAGAGTGCAGGATAAAAAGTGGAGCCCAGAGAACAAGCCATTAGGCCTGGCTAGAGTTTCAGAAACTGCAAAACCCATCTCCAGTGACACACTTCCTTCAGCAAAGCCACACCCACTCCAGTAAGGCTATACCTCTGAATCTCTCTCAAGTAATGCTACTCACTAATAGCCAGGCATTCAAATATTTGAGCCTGTAGGGAACATTCCTAGTTAAACCACAAGAACTGAGCTGGCATGGTCTTGCTTTTTTTTGCCATATACCTCTGCCAGGCTATGAGGCCTTGAACCTCTCAGCTCCGGAAATGTAAACAACTCCTTACTGGAATAATACAAAAGAGGCTTAGACAGAAGACCAAAAATTTCAGTTATGGTTGGTCCACCTTGATGGCCTAAAGACCTCCTTAAGGCTCTCCCTTCTGAAGCTATTGCCTTAGGAGTTGGAGGTTAATATATGGCATAGTCACACAAATATTCAGTCTAGAGCAAGTAGTTCACAAAGGAAGAATATAGATGAGGAATAACTGACTGAGATCCACTGTGAAATCTGGAAGTTAGAAAATTTGTGTTCTCTACAGTTCATATTGCTACCATTGAGCCCTTGATTGCAAAGGGGAGAAGTGATGATAAAAGCAGAAATAGTCATATATATCCCTATGACATCCCCATTCTTTCTGTACGCTTTCTATTAGGTCATGAACTGAGTGGCTTCTCTGAAAGAGAAGAGCCAAGAAGTATGTCCTTCAGTGCTAAAGGAGTTTGCATACCCAAGATTAGAGCATTTTCTTCTTACAAGTATTGAGGAGCTGGGTCTTGTCATTACTCCACAGGGCCTCCCTTCACACCTTTTCATTCCTTGCTTTCAGAGCAATTCTGACTGGATCTGACTCAGGGGTGGTGAGAATAAAATTCTCCAGCCAAAATGATGCTTTAAAAATTACAGGTTAGCTTCTCTAGGATCGCGAATTATAAGCTCACTGTCCTTTATTTATGGCTAGAAGCCAAATATGAGTGAGTACATCCCATGTTCCT
>NC_022030.1:1504565-1526872 GCF_000317375.1 Microtus ochrogaster
TTATAGGTTAGAAAATTTCATGAGAGGATTAGTGTCTAATACAGGATGGTATATTTTAATACTACTGTGCATGGGGAATTTGCTCTGGTGAACGACGGCTTATTGGTTGTCTGTAGACTGTGAGTCCTTCAACATCCTCAGAAGGATGGATGCGTCTGTGTTGCTTGCTGATCTGGTGTCTTCTTCAGTTGTGTGGCAGTAAGTGGAGCAACTCATGCTCAGATGACCAAATAAAGTCTCCAGACTTTATTTCAGGACTATAACCATCACCAGTGTATTCTGGATTTCTCAGGCCCAATACCAACGGGAACTTAAGACTCATTAGTGTGTCTCTCTTTACACTGTTGCTCCACAAATCATGGTGGCCAGGCTGCTGAGGGCAGATATTATATCTGCTCTGTAATGAGGGATATAAAGTGAAGTCTGTGTTTGTTATTGCCTCAGTTCTTCGGATGAGCCATCTTTGCCGACACCCTGCATGCTGGTAAATTGGTAACGTCCTTAGCAGTGGCTTCCTTTCCAACAGTTCAAGTCACCTTCCTGTCCAGAAAGAGAGTGAGTGGAGAATGTGACAGGCTTCCTCGAGAGAGTGTCCAGATTAGAAGAGCTCAGATGTGAGGTGGGATCCTACTTCTACTTTGGGAAAAACAGGCTTCTAATGCCTTTTGTTCCTGCAGACAGTGTCTCCCACTGGGTCCTGGCAGGGTGTTTTCTGAGCTCATTATGGATCTGCTTTGTGGCCTCCTGGAGATTTCTGTGTTCCAGGGCTTCATGGCATTTAGTCCTTGGAGAGCATTTGTTCCCAGCCATTGTCACACAGTTCATAATTGGTTCAGGCCTGTGTTTTGTGCTTTGTCAGGCTGGCCGGTTTTGTAGGAGCCATTGCTGACAAAGAATGCATATAGGTTTTCAAGTGTTTTCTCTCTGTGCTGCATTGTCTGGGAGCTCAAGATGTACTTGGTCCAGTGTGTTACATTTTACGTTTAGTGACTTGATTGTTAGTCTGCCAATCCTCTGAACACCTTGGACTTTATTCTAGTTCCAGTGTTCTACACCAAATAATACGAATACCAGCAAAGGTCTCCAGAATGTGCAAAACTTGTTGACACACAACTGACATTTTTCAGATTGTCAAATGATATCACCCTATGGCTTCTTCTCTAAGACTGGTGTCCCCGAGCTCCCTCTTCCTCATTATTCTGTCTGTTTTGTACCCTAGTGTCCCAAAGGCAACAGAATGGTGACTGTAGAACTAAACGAATTCCTTATAAACTTGATCCACCTGCAAATACTCGGTGAACAGGCTGAGCTCTCCTGCCTCATCATTCCTCACATTGTATTTTTAAGATAAATCTGTAAATCTGAAGAAACAAAATTAATTAATTAAAAAGAAAACAAGCTCTCATATAAACTCTTCTTTTCAACCAATGGATTGTTTCTGGAGGCAGAAGACTCCAGGCTTCTTGAATCCCTACAGACTACTAATAACCACACTTGAATAATTAACCCGAACTACTTTTACATTGCTTTACTTACCGTGTGTGTGTGTGTGTGTGTGTACATACATGTGCATGTGTGTGCATATAGGCATCAGAGGACAATTTGCAAGAGTTAATTCTCTCCTCTTTTATGTGGGTTCTGAGGATGCTCATGACTAACCAGTGATGTAAGAAGGTCGCTCAGAGTCTAGCATCCACATCCAAAACCACTGTGTACATGAAAAGAGGACTTATATTTTAGCCTATTAGGTTTTGAACTCAGTCTGACTGAACTGCTAGTCACCTATAGGAACTTTCCCTTTCAATTCTGGTAAGAATATAGGTTCAGAGAGAGAGAGAGAGAGACTCAAAATTTGAAATGTCTCTACTGGGAAGAAAGTCCTAAAACTGTTGTAGCTTGAACAGAAAATATTTCCATCTGTCTCATTTGTGGTACCACATGGAGTTTTATGTAATGTGTTTTGTCCTGAAGGCATAGATTAATTTTTACTTCCCTTGGGCAGATAGTCTTTCATTTTGGCAATTTTTAAGCCCTAAACAAGAATAAGAATCCAAATACATGACTAGAATGATGTCAATTATATTGGAAATAATAGGCATACTTCAAGCAAGATGATGAAAATCTTAGGGTAAGGCCCATGTGTAAGGAAGAATTAGAATCTGTCTGCATGGACAGGTCTTGCTGGTGTGCCAAAGCCGCCACTAACTGCCACTGCCTCCTGGAAGCCACCCTGATTCCTCCAGAGGCTGTGAACGAACACTGCCACGTTGCTGCCTCAGAAGACAGTTCACTTCGTTCCACAAGACTTCCCATTCCTTCCCAGGAGACTGGATTTTATTAATTTTGTATCCCTGTTGCTACCCACTTTTCAATCATATTTGAGAATCATTGAGTGAGTTCCTGTCACTCTGTGAGGCACTCAGTTAGCATGCAAAAACCACAGAAAGGCACATAGAAAGGCAATAAGCAGCATTGAACCATGGTTCTAAGAGCTTATATTCCAACCCTACTCTTACTGCTAACCTGGTGTTTGACCTAGGCATCATTTCTCGTCTTTAGTTATTTATAAAGAATATTTCGATGGAAAAGCTTCTAAAGTCTCTCAAGTCTGCAGGTCTGTTTAGCTTTGACTATCTGTGTTCAATGTGCATGCACGCCTGTGGAACCACATGTGTTATATAGTAGCATGGTCTGCTGAGAATGGTAAACTAATGCGGTCTTAAAAGAACCAATGCAGGAAGAAACAGATGTTCAGAAGCATGAGAATACTGAACTCTGCTGTGGATTAGTGCTGCAAAAGCATATTACAAAACATGCTTAGCCTGTGTGTGTGGGGGGGAAGTGATTGGTCTATGTGTGTGTGTGTCAGTGTGTGTGTGGGCTCATGTGTGAAGGAAAACAAAAAAGTTTTAAAATTTTATAGACAAGACCAGAAGAAGATGAGCACAAA
Source organism: Microtus ochrogaster (assembly GCF_000317375.1). Lineage (NCBI taxonomy): Eukaryota > Metazoa > Chordata > Mammalia > Rodentia > Cricetidae > Microtus > Microtus ochrogaster. The sequence goes on from NC_022030.1 coordinate 1,507,516, forward strand.
GATGATTATAATGGCTTTTGTGTAGTGCAGTGTAGCACGTGGTATTTTTTTTTTAGCACACGGTACTTAACACAGAAATCTCCATAAAGACCAAATGAGCTTCTACATGGAAACAGTAGTGTGAACCTGGTTCAGAGGAAAGCAAGCCGAGTTAAGACATTGGAAAACCCAAGGGCTTGAAGAGAAGTGAGAGTCCACTGGTCTCCTTGGTGAGAAAAGTAGCAAATGAGATTGCCTTTCAGTGAATAAGTTCTGATGTCTGTGGTGACTGTCAGACCCTCATAACACAGTAAAGACGTAGAGGTGGCCCATCACTGTCTTCATTGCAGAATGAAAATGAAGGCTTAATTTGTAAAGTTTACACTGGTAATCTAGATGCCTGTGCTAATAAAATTGTGACTGGTTTATGACCACTGGGAATGGAAAAAATAAATGATCCACAAGTAGCCATAACTTTATACTGCTTTGTAAATTTTGGTTATCAGCAGAATAATAATGTTTCCAAGTCATTTCTTTTGAATGCTTGCTCTCACAAGTCAGTACCAGGCGTGCATTTCTGTACCGCATCAAGGAGTAGTAGCTAAATTGAGCAACAAGGCCCAACAGATATGAGGCCCCAGTAGAAGAGCACAAGGCTTTGCTCCATGTGTTCTTCAGCTTCCCTGTGTTGCCTGCTTTGGGAACTTGGATCGAGGAGATTTGCAGGTGCATATAAGTTTGGAAGAACAACAGAGTTTTGGAAAATGCACTCTAGATCTAGAAGAATTACATACAAACTCTATGCTCAGGTTAAAATGAAATTCAATGTCTCAACATTCTCTGTTTGGATCGTTGATGATGTGTTGGGGTTTTTGTCACTTTGGCAAAATACCCAAGAAAATAATCCTAAGCTCAAGAAGGCTTATTTTGCCCTTCAGTTCAAGGGCACAGTCACAGTGGCAGCAGAGAGAGGCAGTTGGTTCACAGCACAGCTGCTATAAGGAAGCAGAGGGCAATGAATGCTGGCTCTCAGCTTTCTCCCCCTTCTTTATACAGTTCTTGGCTCCAGACCATGGAATAGTGCTACTCGCCATTTGCAGTGAGTCCTCCTACCTCAGCTAACTCTGTCACAAACATGGCTGGAGGTTTGTCTTCTAGGTGATTCCTAAATAGATCCTGTCAATATTAATAATATTAATATTAAAACAAGAGATCCTGCCAATATTATTAATCATCACAGAGGAAATGAGTCCCATCATGGCTCTGACAAAAATGGTTGATACTAAAAATGAGGAGTGGGAAAGGGGAGTGGTCTCTTGGGGCCACTACTGGATGCTGAAGATGCTAAAGATGCTGAAGATGCTGGAGATGATGCTGGAGATGCTGGAGATACTGGAGGGATCTGCACGAGCGCAAGAGGCTGATGCTCAGCCACAGTCACCCATTCAGTCTTGCACCTCCTCTATAGCTTTTCTCAGGTTGTAATTTGAGAAGTACAATGACTTGCTCCAGTCATAGTTACGAGAAAACAGCATCCTTTAAATATTATGGGAAACCAAATTAGGGTAAGAAAAAAATACAGGGAAACATTCTCAGATGAAAGCAAACCTGGAATGCCAATCCCCAGTGTATGAAAGTATCAACTCTGTACAACCCTAGGCAAGTTACCTAAGCTCTCTGTAATGTAAATTTTCAAACATTTATTTAAATCTGGTCATGGTGGTCCACACCTTTAATCCTAGCAGTCAGAAGACATCTATCTCTGAGTTCATGGCTAACTGGGTCTACAGAGCAAGTTTAGGACATCCAGGGCTACCCAGAGAAACCTTGTCTCAAAAAACAAGAACAAGCAAGCAAACGTGTGTAAGTGTAGGACAGAAAAGCAGAAGATTTAAGGTGGCTTTTGGTTTTTGTTTTTGTTTTTTTTTTTTTTACATTTGCTGAACACCAAATGCCAGTTGGCATTGTAGTTGAAAGATGGGGATACCTGTAAATTCACCCGGGGTCTCAGCTTACATAGTGGGACAGCCCTAGCATCATCTTGCAGTCTGTCTCCAACAACAGCTCCATCCATCTAGTGGTAGACGCTGATTTTCCTAAAGTAATGAATGACTCTGGTATTCATGTCTTAGAGCACCTCCTTTGTAGATGCCCAAGGGAGTGAAACATTAACAAAGGCCTATGCCATGTCCCGAGGCCCAACTCTCCTTTTTCTTCTAGTCTTCATAGTGGCTCCCGTGGCAGCAGGAAGCTGTGAACCAAAGGGAAGGCCGTATTTCTGTTGTCCCGCCTGCTGGCTTTTCTCCATACCACCTGAAATGACGCTAACCTGATTTCTCGCAGTGATAGATGTGAGACACTGTCTCCCGTATGCAGCCTGGTGCAAAGCGTTTTGTAATTGAAACTTCCATTCCAGAGTGACCTCCGGCTGGTTGCCTCTGGTCTATTAGCTCTTCCATTAGGTTTCAAGCTCTGCGAAGCAGTGACTAAATTTGCTTCTATGTTTTTCCCCTGGGGTCTAGTTTGGATCTCTTGAGTGTTGAGACAGGGTCATGCAGTGTGGGAATGCTTTGAATCAAGTTAAATGGCGGGGGAGGGGGTACTGTCACCAAACGTTGATTTGCTGTTCCTTGGGATTTTTTTTTGTCCCTGTTTAGTTAGTCCTGACCAAGGCAGATTGACTTTGGTTATAATATGATCTCTACCACAGCCACCAAGTTTTTTCTCTTTCCAACCTGTTCTAGAAGCTTTTGGTTTGGCTTTCTATACATTGGCTTCCTTTCTTTTTCCTCCTAACCTAGGATGCTCACCTTGCTTGCTCACGTGGAAGCCGAGTCATTCTTCTTTATTCCCCATCTTTCTGTATTCCTATCTCCTTCTTAGAATATTTTCTCTCTTTCAGCCCCATTTCCCAACCAGCCTCAGGAAGGGGAAGACAATGGTGCCAGTGAACTCTTTTCACAAGTGGCAAAGACCAGGACACCTCTTGGGAATGCAGCTCACTATAGTTGCTGTATAGACAGTCATGCACACTCATTTCTGTTCCTCTCTTAAGTCCATCTATTCTAAAAGATTTCCAACTGTTTCCTTAGATTGCCGTATGGGAATAGCTAGGCTAGAGGTCTGCAAGCTACACTAAGCGTTTCCTTCAAATACTTGGAACTAGCTTGGGTTTCAGAAAACAGAGGTTGACACTAAATTATTTTAGCCAAGGTTTGGGAGCGGGTCTAAGCTTAGTATGTATACTTTGATAAATCTCATAGACTAGAATAATGTGTTATGCGCTTGTTTGTTCTCTCAACATTAAACTACCTTAATCCCAGTTATAATTTCTCTGCAAGCTGGGTCTCCTTGCCAGCTCACTAAAATAGTACACACCGTCCACCACCCTGTTATTTAAGAACAACTCAGAAATCATAAGTAAGTCAAAAGGACATCTCTCTCCTGGAAGATGAAATTGGATGCCTTTCAGAAACTTCTCAAGACCGAGAGAATCTCAAAATACCCAACTAAAGTTGGTCATATGATGACTCTTTATTATAAAACAAGACAGAAATTTTACCAACTTACAAAGTGCTGCTTTTTGTTTGTGTGTTGTTTCTTCTTTAAAATTTTGTAAAAATTCTGGGGAAAGGCTCACTCTTTGTTCATCATGTTGGCAACTATTTCTTGAACAGTGAGTGACTTTTTATAAGGTTCTATAGTGAATAATAAGAGTGTCAATTAAAACTGAATTTGACCACAAGGCATGGAGAATTCAGACATTAAATATATATAGCCCTAAAAAGCTGTTTAAATGCTTTGAGGAATTAACCTTGTGTGGGATATGGGAGTCTAGTCAGCTGATGGACATCATAAAGGCGGTGGAGCATATGATTAACCAGAAGTCAGTATGCAAAGGCAGGAGCCAATGGGAGTTAGGTCCACCTGGTCCTCCTGAAACATTCTTTTGCTGTTGTTTCCAAGACATGGTCTCTCTGTGTAGCCCTGGCCATCCTGGGACTCGTTCTATAGACAAGGTTGACCCTTGAACTCAGAATTTCACCTACCTTTGCCTCCCAGATGCTGGTATCAAAGGCATGCACTACCGCACTCGGTTGGCTAAAACATTCTTAACAGTCACAGAAATAACATGACATAGAGTATAAATGAGAAACAGGAAATATTGGTCAGGTTTCAGTTGTGTGTATGCTAAAAGGAACTGAGAGACTAAACCCGTAGGGTCTGAAATTCCAGATTAATCTGTAGGCAGTAAAGTCTGTTTCTCCCACTATTGTACCTTACAAAGGTATGGGATAATCTGCCACCTCCATGGAAACTAGCAGGTACAGGAAAAAGAGCCCAAATCCTGGAGAGCAGTTGAAAGCTTACTCAATGATAGTTAATATAGCTGTGCATGTCTGGGAAGAATGGGATCGTAATACAGACGTGGAACTGAGTTGCCATGAGTCATGAAATTTCTATGATTTAGAGCCTAGTTGAAAGGTGGGAGGGAATAAGTGATTATACAGGGCCAAGAGTAAGGAGTGGTTCCACTAAAAAGCCAGGTGTGACAACGGGGCCATGGTGCAGGGTAGGTGTGCGTTCAGCTATGCCAGTGTCATGTAGCTATGAATGTGTTCCCAAGGGGGCAGCTGAAAATGTGAAATCCAATTCAAGCTAAGGTCTGAAATACAGACTGGGGACTCATCAGCCTAAAGGCCATTGTGGAAGATGTGGGAATGGATATGCATGCCAAGGGAGAGTCAAGACAAGTAGCCAAGGGCAGGACTCTAGGGGTAACGATTTACTCTGTGGTGGAAGAAAAGCCAAAATTGAACATAGCAAGGTCAGTGTAGAGACAGGGAGACTTAGGAAGGGAGGGATTAGACAGAAAAAGAGGCCAAAGAAATCCAGGGGAGCAGAGAGATAAGGAAGATAAAAATTTAAAGACAAACTAAATGGCTTTTTTGGGGGGGTTTGTTTGTTTGCTTATCAGGAAGGGTTTGTGGGTGATTTTTCACCATGGTTACTTAGAATGTGTTCTTTTGGTAAGTCTGAGAATTGCTTTTGGTCTGAGCAGTATTCTGTGGTGTGTGTGTGTGTGCGCGCGCGCCACCATTTCCAGATCTGAGGAGGTGGGGGAGGGAACTGAATTTAGTTTCTTATGTTTGCAAAGCAGACACTACCAACTGACCTGTCTTCCTACCCAAGACCCCATTTCTTGAAAATGACCCAAATAATGATGAAAAGGTGTGTGCCTGGGGGTTGGGGTGCCTTGTGACCAAGGGGCAGCTTAACATATTAGGTAACAAAATTATTTAAACAAAAACAAAATATTTCTTGAGCTCACATGGCATTACTACAAAAAGAAGAAAGATGAGAATCCTGGGAAATTCACATTACTCTGCCAACACAACCCTTTCCCAAACTGTAAAAATTAAAAGTTATTCTTCTGTCTTTATGACGTGGAACAATAGCAGTCAAAGTCCTGGCTAAACTGTATTCAAACTGACTTGCAAAGCCTCCCCAGACACACCAGTGGATCACTGTTTTCTTTCTTTTCAGAGTACAAGAGGAAGCGATGATAGCCACTGGGGGAGTCATCACCGGTCTGGCGGCCCTGAAGCGGCAGGACTCTGCCAGGTCCCAGCAACATGTCAACCTCAGCCCAGCGCCTGCTGCTCAGGACCAGAAACCAGTCCGCAGGCGCCCGAGAGCTGACGTCGTGGTGGTTCGTGGGAAAATCCGGCTTTATTCTCCATCCGGCTTTTTCCTCATTCTCGGAGTGCTGGTGTCCATCATAGGTATCGCCATGGCAGTCCTTGGCTATTGGCCCCAGAAGGAGCATTTCATCGACGCGGAGACCACTCTGTCCACCAATGAGACACAGGTGGTTCGGAACCAGGGCGGTGTGGTGGTGCGCTTTTTTGAGCGGCATCTACACTCTGACAAGATGAAGATGCTTGGCCCATTCACCATGGGCATCGGCATCTTCATTTTCATCTGTGCCAACGCCATCCTTCACGAGAACCGCGACAAAGAAACCAAAATCATCCACATGAGGGATATCTACTCCACAGTCATTGACATCCACACGCTGAGACTCAAGGAGCAGAAGCAGGCCAACGGCCTGTATGCGGGCTTGCTGGGAGACGCGGAAGTGAAGCAGAACGGCAGCCCCTGTGCATCCAGGCTGGCAGCCACCACCTTGGCCTCCTTCTCAGGGATGCGGAACAGCTTTCGTGTGGACAGCTCAGTGGAGGAGGACGAGCTGATGTTGAGTGAAAGTAAGACCCTGGGGCACCTCATGCCGCCTCTGCTGTCTGACAGCGCAGTCTCTGTCTTTGGCCTTTATCCACCTCCATCCAAGACCACCGATGACAAGACCAGCAGCACCAAGAAGTGTGACACCAAATCGATTGTCTCATCATCCATCAGTGCTTTTACGCTGCCTGTGATCAAACTTAATAACTGTGTCATTGATGAACCCAGCATAGACAGCATCACAGAGGTGGCAGACAACCTCAAAAGCAGGTCCAGGAATCTTTCAATGGATTCTCTGATGGTCCCAATGCCCGGCACTGGTGAGTCCTTCCAAGCCTCCAGCACATTACTCCCAAGGAACAATTCAGTTGGGGAGTCCCTATCGAGTCAATACAAGTCCTCTGTGGCCCTGGGACCTGGGACTGGGCAGCTCTTATCTCCTGGAGCTGCTAGAAGACAGTTTGGATCCAATACATCGTTACATTTCCTCTCCTCTCACTCCAAATCCCTAGACTTAGAACGGGGGCCCTCCACACTCACAGTGCAGGCAGAACAAAGAAAACACCCGAGTTGGCCTCGGCTGGATCGAAGTAACAGCAAAGGGTATATGAAACTGGAGAACAAAGAGGACCCAATGGATCGGTTGCTGGTTCCCCAAACAGCGATCAAAAAAGACTTTACTAACAAAGAGAAACTTCTTATGATATCAAGATCCCATAACAACTTGAGCTTTGAACACGATGAGTTTTTGAGTAACAATCTGAAGCGGGGAACTTCTGAAACAAGGTTTTAGTGTTTAATAATAGATCATCTTCCAAGGAGATATATATGTATTTACTATTTTTACCAGTGTTTTCCTTCTTAAAGCATTGGTTGTAAGCCTTTTAAATTCAAATGATAGTGTGTTAGAAATGGCTGGTTAATTCTGTAATGAAGATGGCTTGTATGTATGGGTTCCTTTTCCCTGCAATACTGTAGATTATCAGGTGGGATTCTGTTTTCTCACTCTTTGAAAGCATGGTTTCTTTTGTTGACGTAAAGACAAAATACCTGCATTCATATTAAGAACTTGGCTTTACTTTTAAATCCAGCGCTGATTATCATCTTCATAGAATGAAGTGGCCAGTGTAGAAAGTGTAGGGTACCAAAGTGTGGACAAGAAGTGTTCCATTCAGGTCAGATACTCAATAGATTTATTTATAAGTGAGGGTGAGTGCAATCTTAAGATGTGATTTTTTTTTCTGAATTATTGTTTTATATGGGATTGCTTGTGTTACTTAAAACGAGAATGAATTTCTATTCCATCTGTTGTGAACCTTCCTCTGAACTCTGTGGGCAGTATATCCTTTTTCAACATCAGTTCTGTTAAAGTGATATTTTAATGAAGAAAAAAAGATGGCCAAGAAAAGAAGGCCATGGTTTAGGGATAGATGCCAAAAAGCTATTAGTTGTAACGTTATAACCTCAGAATCAACATTTCTCTGTAAACCGATTTGAAAATTGAATGAATCAATGTAGTTTGTAGAATTTCTGCCTAAGGAAGGTAGATCCTATTTGCTAGTATCTAACTTTCTCTAGCCATCTGCAGTTGTCGAGGGTTCACTCATTCCCATAGCCTTATTTTCTCCAATTTTTTTATTATTATTTGGAAAACAGCTAACTGTGGCACGTCTTCATATCTCTACATACCACTATCACTCGATAAACTGCCTTGTAATTAACCTTGTGATGGAAAACCTTATGCTATCTCCAAAGACATTGATAAAAGTTTTAGGGTTGTGGTTCTCAAATATATTAACTTATCAGCTCTACTAAGTATAATAAATACTTTAGTATTTAGTAAAACTAAAGCGGGTGTTTCCATCAGACATTTTTCACATTTTCGAGGAAGGTAAGACAGTGTTAAGAATTGTTTAGTGGGGTCCTAGCAGGGCGTCTCGGCAGTTAAGAGCGTCTGCTGCTCTTGCAGAGAACCTGGATTTCATTCCTAGCACCCACATGGGTGGCTCACAGTCATTTGTAACTTCAGTTTCAGGGGAACCTAACACCCTCTTCTGGCCTCAGTGAGCACCAGGCATGCGTATGGTGAACACATATACACATAGGCACTTATACACATAAAATTTAAAAAAAAATTTAAATGTCAAATGGAATACTCAGGAAATTTTACTGGTTTTCCCCAAAGCCTAAACATTTCTGAACATTCCTATTGCTGTTGCTAGGAAGAGCAAAAAGGGGTACATTTGTAAGAGTGGTGCCCTAGAATCCCACCCGGTATTTACACAGACACCTTCTTTCTTGAGAGGTACCCCTGCTTCGTAGAACCTCAAGCCTTTGTGTTATAATAGACTGAGCTCAATATTTTACTATAAAAACATTTAGTAAACTTCTGTTATTCATAGAAGTGTGTGTTCTTCATACCTTTGCTATTATTTTTAAATAAAATGTAATTTCTGCTTAAAAATGTATTGCAAACTTTTTGCTATACTCTCTCAATGGCATTTAATATTGTGGTACATGAATGCACTGACTGTTTTAATATTGCTTTTGTTGGTTAAAGAGACACCCAGGTGATGTTTTTATTAGGTTATTTTCATACTTTGTTATCTTGAGATGGTTTTCATCATACTTATATTGACTTCCCATAACAATAATCAATACCCACATACAGCACACAGATGTTAGTAGTACTCCCTGATTTCAGCACAGTGGTTCCCAGCATGCCTAACATGACACATGACATCATTTGCATTTCTGTACCCCATAAAGTGGTACAGAAATATGGAAAGTGGTACAGAAATATGGAGAGGATTGGGCAGCGTGGCTCTTGGAAGATCTAAATAAAACAACTCAGAAGAGAGTGTAACACTTCAGGCCTAATGGTCTTGTCATTAAAAAAAAAAAACTCAAGTTTTTATTTACCAAATAAATCAACTTATTAAATGATAAATAGTCTTCACATTTAAATTAATCATACTCATATGTCACTATTAGCATGAGGCAGCTCAGCTGCTATATTAACTTGGCATCTTTCCAACCAGGAAGACTGCTCATTTCATATTTTGTATAGGACTCCCATGCTTTTATAAATACTGAAAAAAAATTTCGAACTTTCATTTCTGCCTATAAGAAGGCCCAGGAACTTGGACATGGCTAGCTGCTTCCCCACCTAGATGGTTTCTAGGCCTGTAGTCTAACTGCAGTGGACAAGTTTTCTAGCACTGTGATGAGAAAATATCACACACTGGGCCATTCTAACACTAAAAATTGACTTTCCTCACATTCTTTTCAGAGCTACTTGACCAAGACCAAGGTGAGGTTAGAAGAAGGTCCCTTCACTTGTGTTATTGGGTTATTTTCACATTTTCTTATCTCGAGATCATTTTTCATGTTAAATTTCATTGACTCATCAGGGTTGGTTTCTCCTGGGGCCTCTGTGAGCCAAGGCACACAGATGGTGGCCTTATCACCATGTCCTTATGTGTCCTTTCCTCTGGGTATACTCTTTTTATAGGACACCGGCTAAATTGGATGTGATCTCTACCCCATAGGCCTTATTTAACCCCATTTCTTTCTTTAAATGATCTCTCTGCAAATATGGTCGTCATCTGAGCTGCAAGGTACTGGGGACATGATTCAGCCATAACGTAGCCCGTAGAATGTTGAATGAAAAATCTTTAGTCAAAAGTAGATGGAGAAAACAGAACATGCTCTCAGTATCTTTGCCACCCCAGATGTGTAGCCTCAAGCATGACACTTAATCTTTCAATGTCAACTTATTTCTTAATTTCCAGTCAGAACTGGGATTCCTCAACTGTGATGTCAGGTGAGTCAGAATGTAAACTATCAAGTGTTTTCTAAGAGTTCTGGCACTCTTAGGCAAGGATCTACTGCTTCTTATTGTGTTTATAAAGCACATTGATTCTCCAGTCACTGGAAAAGGCAGACACTGCAGTAGAAGCAGAGAGGCTCTGTGGTGCAGCCAGGTTCCAAGAGCATAAACCCAGGCACCGCCACATTCTCAGTGTGAATGGGTAGTGGTCTCTCTGGCTTGCTGATATGAACCCATCAGTATGTGTCAAATACTAGCCCTGGTCCCAGGATTTTGTAGATTATATGAGATAGCCTTTATAGAGGGTTCAGAATCACCATGGCAAATATATAGTAAGAAGACATATCTAAGTGTTATTACCACATGGAAATGTTATCTGAAAGCTTTTCCAGCCTTCATTCCTTTCCTGCCCCACTCCGGTTTATCACCCACTCTAGGAAGAACAGGCATGTCCTAAGGCATGCCCATGCCCAATGCCTAGAACGTGAATGTGAACTTAGCAAAATGGATGCAAGCAGAGGAAGAGGTTACCGATCTTGCAATGGGTGGATTATCTTGGATCATTGGGAAAATCGCAAAGGTGTTGATGTGATCAAAGCCATTAGGGTCCCATATTTAAGAGTGGAAAGTGGGCGCTTGTGCTAGAATGGTAAGCTCTAAGCACTGGAGAAAGCAAGAACAGAATAAACAGATTCTCCCCTCAGTTGCTAGATGAACAAGTTTGGCCATTTTGACTTTAACCAGTGAAAAGGGTGTAGACCTTGGATTTCTAGAGCTGAACAAGAGTGTGATGTTTGAATCTGTTCTCTTTATCCTAATTTGTTACAGCAGTAAGATAACATAAATCCGTCTTTCACAACTGCAGGGTTTTTTTTTTTCAGCAGCTTTTCAAGGACATCTGGAATAAGGTCTTTTGTACATATGACACTGCTTTTGGGGAGAAGCAGACAAATGTCTACATATCCCAGATAGAGAGGAAACACAAACCAAAATAACCACACAGCCGAAATCCAATTTGGTGAATCGGTGAATTTTATCTTGGTTACTTTTAAAAATATGAGTGAGGGGTTGCTTACAGATGCAGAAACATCACAGCCCACAACAACATGGATGACAGACCCCAAAAGCTGGAACTTATAGCATACTACACAGCCTGCAGGCATTTCAGCAGGTTGAAGTCTGTCCTTTCCAGGTAGCTCAGTTGGGCTAAGCCTCTTGGAGGCAGCTCAGCCAGTCTCTGCTTTGTCTAAGCAGTTTGTCTGGTCTCTGCTTTTTCCAGACAGCTTGACTGATCTGTCACTTTGAAAGAGCTCAGCAGGTCTGAGAGTCTCTCAACAGACCTCGCAGTTTATATAGGCTTAGAGAAGGAGGAGCCTAATGTATCTGGTCAGTTTCAGGGATTTCCTGAAACCTTTGAGTTCCTTATTTCTCAAGCTTAAGAAGCTTCCCTGCAGAATGGAATTTTTCATCTCCCCTTAGAATGTTCTATTGTCTCACCTTCCTAACATCCCACATCTTAAGGAGCTTCCCTTCAAGCTGGATGATTTTCATCCTGGAGGAAACAGCTGTAGAACAAGGTCTTAAATAGAATATCTGACCAACACTACGTTTATTTTTGCACTGATAATATCTTTTTTTGGTTTAGCACTCATAATTTTAATGTAAATATAATAATTTCTAGAAAAAGGCAAAAGCTTCTGTAAGATAGGCCGTATTACTTTTTGACGTAATAAGTCATACAGTACAGTGCAGTCATTAATTGTAAAAGCACCCATGCTTAGATATTTAAAATATTTGGAGAAATAAAGCTAATTTTAAGTCAGAAGAAAGAATTTTCATATAAATTTACTTGAGAAATATAAGTTTTATGTTACTTTCTCAAACAATTCTAATTTAACACAAATATACCACAGAAACATACCATGAATAAGAAAAATAATACACCTTAAAAAGAAAATACTGACCAGTTTAGTAATACTTTTTCTATAACATTTTAAATGTTGGTGTCCTGTTTCAAGGAGGGTCCCTTGTTCATTCCAGCCTCCCAGAACCAAAATAACCACAGAGAAACTGTATTAATTAAATCACTGCTTGGCCCATTAGCTCTAGCTTCTTATTGGCTAACTCTTACATCTTAATTTAACTCGTTTCTATTAATCTGTATATCACCACGAGATCGTGGTCTACCAGCAAAGTTCCAGCATATCTGACTCTGGAAGCGGCTCCATAGCATCTCCATAGCTTCTCTCCCTGACTCTGCCTTCTTCCTCCCAGCATTCCGTTTAGTTTTCCCTGCCAACCTAAGTTCTGTCCTACCACAGGCCCAAAGCAGTTTTGTTATTCATTAATGGTAATCACAGTACACAGAGGGGACTCCCACAGTGTCCTTGCCAGCCCAGAGATAGACGTCCACTGACTATAGTGCTTAAGTTGGTCAGAGAACTGTCACTGTTATTCTATAGGGACTGGGAGAATAACAAGGTTACCCTGTCTTTTACAGTGAGTCACCCTGCCATCCCCCCCTCCTCACTTCTGCTACCACATTTTATTCTTCATAGCAAGGCTTCAGAGCACGTAACTGTGATCTTGAATTATTAAAGAACCTTGCTTCTAATCTCACATTAGAAGATTAACGTTCTTTGTGATTTGCATTCAAATTGAAGTAAATCATTGGTTTCCCTCTGCTGTCTTTCCCACAGAGCTGCACAAGACAAAAACTCTGCTTCACAGGAAAGTTCACAATCGTTATTGTGGTTTTAAGATAGGGTGTTAGCTTTTTAAAGCTGTTATAACAGCATAGTCCTTTATTAGCTACCAAGAGGTCTGAATACTGACAGTTCTAGAGGTTGGAAGCCCGAGATCACATGTCAATCATTTTGCTTCTCCTCTTAGATCCTCCTTTGTGCTTTCAGAAGGCCACATTTGCGTGAGAACACACTTTGTCCTCAAAGGACTTGGGCAGTCTTGGTGTCACTGTACACACCCAAATTTCCTCCTTCTTAAAAAAATAACAGTTAAGTTGCATTAGGGGCCACCATAACAGCTGCCTCCTAGTGCAACCATGTCATTAAATAACATAACTGTCCCCAAATACAGCTGGATTCTTAGTTATACTGGGGGCAATGAGGTCTCATTACAGGAACTAGAGGTAGAAGCACGATTCAGCCCATGATGATGGTGATTTACATACCAGGTGTGTTTAAGAACACATCTTAAAGTGACAGAACTAGGTCAACCAAGGGGAGGAGTCCCTCTTCCAGAAGTGCTCTGTAGGTAAGCTCATTTGCATTTGTACATAAATGTTTACCATTTATTGGAAGCCTCTCCAGACAGGGTCTTCTTGTTTTTACACCCATAAGGTGGTTTTCAGAAAACTGCAGACTGCCCCATCTTCAGCTTAGAATATTTTTTTCTCTTCTCATTGCTTCCTTTTGCAATGAGAAAAGTGGTTGGTCCATTGGTCGTTTTACTATAGAAATGATTAAAGATGCTTTTATTTCTTTAGTCTCTTTCTTGCCTTATAAATTATTTAATAGTTTTGAAATAAATGTGTATTTTTAGTTCCTTCTCATTACCAGTGTATATTTTATCCCTTGGCGCAAGGAGCGTGTGTAGCACAAAAATTCATAAACTTTGCTTGCAGCACAATTGCTCATTGTATTCTATTGTAGTCAAAGCTACAACATTTCCAGTACAAGATACAGAATCATTTGCTAATAGAAGCATTTGGAATTTAGAGGAATATGTAAGTTAATAGGACGATTAGGACCTGCATCTATGACCTTAGATTTTGAGCACTTGAGGTTTGTTTGGTTTTTGTAGAACTCAGGACTGAGTGCAGACTGACAGCAGAGGCTGGTACATGCTAGGCAAGCACCCCTAGTATGAACCAAACTTCCAGTCTTTGATTCCCCATACTTACATCAGTGAAAAAGTTTCTGTGGTTTTTAAACCATGTCTCCAAAGTGCAGTAATGATTAGCTTTGGAGTTCCATACACAGGACAAAGAAAAATATCTAGAATTTTGGGAGGAAAGTAACACATCTTAGATAGTAAGGATCTTAAAGGAGTAGAGAAGAGACTGATCTTAGAGAAGGCACATATCCTGCAATGAAAAACTCTCTAGCATTTGCATTAAGGTTTGATTTCTTGTGTTTTAATATATTAACTTTTTTATACTACCAGGAAGATTATGCATGTAAACCCTGTCACACCATGATACTCTTTTGGTGTGAACCTTAGAACTGAAAAGCATTTCAGTCCATACTCAATAAATCACTTGTATAGAAGGAGGCAGGAACAAGAAGGGGTGTGCAATCTGGGAGATGGGAGAGGAGGAGAGAACACCATATGTTTCTCTTGCTTATTGAAAACCCATGCATGGCAAAAAGGCATTCCATTTATACTTTATTTTGGAATAAAATCAAGCTCATAATTTTTAATTACTGAAGTGTGAGAAAATATTCTTAGTTGGTTTAAAAATCACATTTTAGCAGTGTTTATTAGCCAGCTCATTGAGTCAGTCACCCTAAGGGCTAGAGACTGGGTCATTCATTTGAAGTTCTCAACCAACTGTAAGTTGATCAGTAACTGTAAGTCAGCCACTGAAATCTCTTGGGAGAATTTTATAGCAACAATAAAATCGCTTCTTTTTCTAAACTTTTTCTGCAGCCATTAGGTATATTTTCCCTAAAGCCTTTCCAAATTTTAAATATTTAACTGTGTGCTGTAATTTATACTGTTAATCTGGGAAGGCAAATTGACTTTCCATCAGTTCTCAAAGAGTGAAGGAAGACTCTTTCAAATATGCTTTATTATAATTTGTTTGTTATAAAATATCAAGAGGGTCAGATAAAACAAATAGCAAAAATGCAGAGGACATTAAATTCTAAAATCAAATTAGATATAGATTGTATTCAACATAGACTATACTTTTCCCATGTCCATTGTCATCGTAAAAACATGACCACATACTCTTACAAGCTAATGTAAGTAAATTATATGCTCTTTGGAAAGAAAATACTGTATGTTGTTTTATATTTGCCAAAAAGATGTTTAGCAACTTTCAAAGCGAATTTAATATAAGCCATTCTTTTCTTACTGTACACTTTTCCTGGCAAAGATATACACTCAGAAATTATGACACAAAATGGCTGTATACTTACAAAACTCTGTCAAAATGGTCTGGTCTAGTTCTAAAAATATAGCCTACTTCCAAACACTTCAGAGTTAGCTCTTCATCTGTGAGTCATCAGAACTCTTCCCTTCCAATCCTTATTTGCGTGTTTGCTTCTGTTAAGCCAGTTAAATGCCAATGCTTGCTGACTGGCAAGTGGGAGGAGAGGTAACATTCTATACTGACCATTCTGCAATGAGATGGCAAGTGTAGAATTACAAAGAAAGGCAAGAGAGGATAGGGGAAAGAAAAGGAGTGTGATTCACAGCACCCTCGATATGTGCTCTCTTTGGTCTCTTACTTCTGTTCCCACAGCCAACCAAGAGTCTATTGGAATGAGAGCCACTGTCAATCGATCCACGTCATTGAATTATATGAAGAGATCCACGTCGTTGAATTATATGAAGAGAGCCTAAAACTTCTGAATTAATTTTAATATATCACGGTCTTACATAGTGCTGGTACATGCTGGGTGTCAGTGAGTAATGATAGAATTTCAGTCTATAGTGAAAAACACTAGCTAAATTTAATTATCACATACTTATGAGTCAGTTTGCCACAGAGTATCTGCCAATAAGCGGAGAGCGTGTGTGGCTGGTTCTGCAGTTTCTGGGATGACTGGGCTATCAGCATCTCACTGGGGTGTAAACCAGTTGCTAGGATTTAGAGAAGGCAACAACGTATGGGTGTTCTTGTTCATTTCAGTTTGTAACCAAAGAGGAAAAGAGTTTCAGATACTATGAATATCATTTTCAAAACAAAATATAAAAGCTCCTTCTGAAGTGAAACATGGATTTAATATGTAAAGAATAGGCAAGAATCTTTGAAGTTTTATATTACCTAATAGCCCCATATACTTTTACTTTAATCTTAGGGCCTCTACTCTCTGAAATAAAAAGACAGATTTGCATTTCATTGGGTAGTATTTAGAGAGTTTCGGGTTGCATTTTCCACGGTCCTTGGTTTAGTAGGGGACATATCTCCATTCTCTAGTCCCGCTGGAATGTCAGTATTACCTGTGCATACAAATTATCTTCATTTCTTAGATGTAAACCTAAAATAGAAATCTGGTCTTAATTAAGTTTACACATTTGAACTAATACCAGGTACCAGAAAAGTCGGAAAATAGAAATTTCAAAGGCAAACATTCACTTTCATAAGTAGAGCAGAAAAAAGACTATGAGTTTCTTGTGCACATGCAGATAGTTGTTTATTTTACTTGAGCCGACAGGGAGACTCGTACTTTTGACACCCTGAAGGAATGTTAAAAAGAGAGAATGTTCTCTGATAGAACAATTTGAGGTAGCCTTTGAAGGGCTTAAAAGAATTAAGGCAGTGTTTCAAAGACAACCTCATACAGAGACAATGCAGTCAAGATTCAGGCCTGCATTCTGGAGGCGGTCACACCCATCTCAGGATGGACAGGTGGCCACAGAGTCAAGTCTGACCCGAGGAAGAGCAGAAGATGAGGTTGGAAAGGTATGGAGACCAGTAATGACTCAAAAATCAGGCCGAGGAACTCAGCTCCAAGGTGGTGGTAAAACTTCCTGAGCATCAAAGAAATGAATGGAGGGAGGGCTGTTAGGAATCAAACTCGGAGGTGATTCGCATGGCGACTGGGCAAATACTGCAAGAACGAAGAGCATATAAGATGTCATTGCAGCCTGGACCAATGTCATAGTAGGAAAAACAGGCTGGGTTTGACTCTGTCACACATCAGAACTGTGCGAATTAAAAGATAAGATTCCCTCAGAATTTACAATCGAATAACAACTGTTTCGGTCACCTTTGAGCTCTCTTTGTACACAAGGTATTGTGTAAGATATTGCAGAAACAAAACCAAGTCAGAGAATGTCCTACCCTTCAAGGATCTTGCCAGACTTAAAAGCTCATATTCCCTTTGCCACATGGCATGGCTGCTGCAATGTGGTGGCCTTCAGCACCTGCTCCACCCTGGATACTATCCCTTTCACTCTAGCCTGGGTCCTCCTCCTGCTTTTGTGACCTACTCCAGCAGTGTGGGTGCAGAGAACCCCTCTGATAACACAAATGATTAGGGCCCAACACTGGACTCCAAATACAGAAGCTAGATTGGGCCAGGAAGAGCAAAGGTAAACAGTTTTGAAAACTCTGAAATGGTGCAAACCCTCAAAAAATAATTAGGTCATGGCATTACTAATGAGTAGATCTGTGTATATCCAAAAAGTGTTTTTGCTTTCACGGTGGAATATCTGAAAACTAAAATCATTCTTTATTTAAAAGAAGACCAATAGAAAGGACATCCTCAACCTCTGGAGTGCAGAGTAGCATTTATTCTCAACCACACTTGCAAAAACCATGCAGGGGAGGAAGTTGAAGACCTAACCTGGAGACAACTGCAGAGAAGCATTCAGTAGGCATCCCTTTGCCCAGCGCTTTTGCTGCTGCTTCCTCCACATCTCCATGGTGAATCTTTGTCATCCTCCATCCTCTATCCCCTCAGCTCCCAAAAGAAAAATGTAAGACAATTACTCATGCACATTAATCGATTGCTCACATGTTCCCTCTAGTCCTCTAATCTCTACCTGTGAAATGAACGTCTTTGTTCTCCAGTGAACCAGAAGAGGCTTGGTGAGCTGGGATAAGGGGAACTGCACCCTGCAGGCTCTACTTCCCTCAGAGCACCCTTTTCTTCAGACCAGAAAGCAGGGTGGCCTAGGACAGCAGCCAGAGAACTGTTTTCAGAAACTCCTGGGAGCAGAGGTGCCCAAGGCCCACATCTCCAGACTGCTTTCATTCTCTGCATATCAATCCTCCTTCCCTGGATTCCACTATCTCTTCTGGCCCTTGGCCCCCTGCTGCCTTCTAATCTTCTGTTCTACATCTCCTGAGCATAGGTTTATGGTGTCCTTTATTAGCATAAACAAAGTTAAGCTTATCTGTTCACACATAACCATAAAATTATTTATTGACTGATTAAAGCACTAATAGTTACAGGTGGGTGTAACTAGTGTCATGCTTCTAGGTTATGTTAAATAAAATGTCTAAAACAAAATGTACAGGAGGCCAATTGGGCTCAATAAACCAAAGCAGGGCAGAATCACTCAGGCTGAGATTCCCTACCAATAGCTGGAAGTGCGTTATCTGACTTCCTGAGAAATCAGAGTCAGATTTGCTCTGGGCCAGAATTAGTCCACTTTAGGCAATTCTGTTTTAATCCTGTGTCAAAGTGATCATTCTGCCTTTGTAGTCTGTCCATGATTTCTCTGTTTTTTCTCTGCCTATAAAAACTCGCTTCCCTCTCTTGTGGGAGAAGCTTTGTAAGCTTTTTGTGAAGTACTCCTCCAATTTATCAATCTCAGATAAAAAGCCAGTTCAATCATTTAATTAAATTTGGACTTTTGACATATATAATGAAGCCAAGGTTCCAGCCTGTGGTGGTTTGAAAGAAAATGGCCTCCGAAGGGAGTGGCACTACTAGGAGGTGTGGCTTTGTTGGAGTAGGTGTGGTCTTGTTGGAGGAAGTAAGTAGCTGAGGAGGTGAGCTTTGAGGTCTCATATGTGCTCCAGCCACACCCAGTGAGACAGACCACTTCCTGTTGCCTTTCCAGTGAGATAGACCACACTTCTCAGTTGCCTTTCCAGCACCATGTCTGCCTGCTTGCCACCATGCTCCCCAACTTGATGATAATGAACTAGACTTCTGAAACTAAGTGCCATCACCTCAATTAAACATTTTCCTTTATAAGAGTTTTCGTGGTCAAGATGTTTCTTCACAGCAATACAAACCCTAACTAAGACACTGCCTTAAAGCCCTATGACAATATAAACATCTAATTAGCAGTGTAGACAAGCTGTAAATAAGTAGATGAAGTAGTTTGCTACATAAGCTTGATAAAAATCCAAATTTTCCAAAACATATGTGCTTCTATAATATTTTGCATTGCAGTGCCCCTCAACACAAGCATGACAACAAATAAAGTCATAGCTTTCAAATTTTCAATATAAGGAACCTCTATATTCTTAATAAATGCATGGAAGACTCAAAGACACAAATTTATGTTTTCTGTCTATGCACATTTACTGTATTAGAAAATAAAGACCGGACTGAAATCCCAAGGTCCAAATCAGGAGCAGAAGGAGAG
>NC_022030.1:1527413-1541130 GCF_000317375.1 Microtus ochrogaster
AAGGAGTAGCATTTTCACATTTCAGGACAAATCTGGAAACCCCCTCAGTTTGCTCAAAACAGAAAGAAACAGCAGAGGAACATAGAACCTGGTTCATGGGGAGAATGAGTCTAAAGTCCTCCCTGTAAGGCCCACGATGCCTCTGGCTCATCCTGGGAGAATGACTAACCTGTAGTCAGCATGTGGTTATTTGAGCATGAGCCCAGGGTACCAGGGTCCTCCAAGCCAATATCTGAATGTAGAGTTTGGAATAAAACCTCAGGTACTGTTTCTCGGAGTGAAAGATGAGCATGAAGAGGCCCTTGCAGGTCTGTTCATGCAAATGGAGAACTAAAGCCATTGCTTCTGGTGAGTCTACTTCTCATTCAACACGTTTCTTCCACGTCCAGCTCACTATTAGAAAAAACTAAATTTTTAATTCTAAATATTGAAACCCATCTTTCATGTCAGTTTTGCTAATTAACAAAGTCTCTTCTGTTGATTTTACGAAGCAAAGGCTTCACCTTCACTGTTATTGGACACTGGTGTATTTTCGAAACTAATCCAAAGCAAATCATTTCATTTGTAAATAATTTCATCATTTGTCCTTCATGTTGTCTCCTTTCATTTCCATTATTTTTTATTTACATGTTTTCAAATGATATCCATTTATTTAGAGAGCATGTGCCATGATATGTGAGGGGGTTCAGATGAGAACGCCTGCTACCACGTGGTCTCAGGTATCAAACTCAGGTCATTAGGCTCGGCAGCAATACCTTTATCCAGCGAGCCATCTCACAGACTCTTCCTCTTTTTTTAATTTCATCATATTTGTCTCAGAAAAACTTAACATCAATCCTTTAATATTATCAAATATTACTTAGCAGTCCCAGTTGATTTCTTCATATCACAATTCAAATAATGTTTACATTTTACAGTTACTTAATATGTCTCCTAAATCTCATTTGGGTTCTTTCTTTTCTTTTTTTGTTTTTTCCTCTTCAATTTCTTTGTTGGAGAAACTAAATCATTTGTCCAGTATCCCTTTTCATATTCTGCACACAGCTGATTATGAATCCTGCTGGAGATGTACTCTCTGCTTCCATGTATCCTGCATGTGGTCATTTGATCTGCTAAGTTGTTTGGCAAGAATACTGTATAGATGGTATTATGCACTTCATTTGATCTACTTAAGATACATGATAGCCACTGTATCTTGTTGCGGTGTAAAAATTGATAAGCAGGATACCAAATTGGAAGATGATGGAAGTGAAAAGAAAATCTCCTTATTAAATGAAACAAAGATGTTCAGGGTTTTCTGTTACAGACCCCAGTTTACTCATCATTAATAATCAGCCTATACTTGTAGTGAGTTGTGTGGTGTCACACCTGATGGAGATGTATAATCAACTCCTGAGATGGCTAAGGCCTGACCTATGCTATGATCACGCAATGATTATCAGCTGCCTGCATATGCGTGAACCTATGGGCAGTGCCCACCTGGCTGTTCGGGGTTGGCAGCCCATGCCTACTTAAGGTCTGGGAGAGGTTTGCCCAGAGAGAGAAAAGAGAGAGGAGAGAGAGGGGAAAAGTGAGAAAGTGAATAAAGTCCTGGAATAAACTGCAGTGAGAAGAGCTCAGGTGGTCGCGTCATCCTTGCGGGACGAGGGTGGCCGTGACATATACTCACATCTTTGTGTTCAGTTGGGAGTATCAAAAAGCAAATTGCATGCATTGGAACAATCTTTGTCATTATTTAACTTGAATAAC
The DNA here is from genome assembly GCF_000317375.1 of Microtus ochrogaster. NCBI lineage: Eukaryota > Metazoa > Chordata > Mammalia > Rodentia > Cricetidae > Microtus > Microtus ochrogaster. The sequence continues at coordinate 1,529,163 of NC_022030.1, forward strand.
ATTTTTATAACATAATCCTCTCTACATGCATAAGCATAATGACCTGCATTTTTATCTCTCACTCTAATACTAAAATTTGAGTTAAGTATATTATCGGGACAGTCTTTTTGTTGATAATAATTGTCTTGTCCTTTGAAGCCAGAACAGCCTGATCTCTACAAGGCACACCATGTAACAACAACAAAAATATGTCACCCTACCTAAATTCAAGTATGAAGTCTTTTGTTCAAGACTAACAATGCTTTCTTATCCACTGCCAACCTTTCTTGGTGAAAGTATTGTGTCTTTGATGTTTTGGCAAAGTCCTCTTAGGCTAGACCAGTTTTGTAAAATCTACAAGCATTAAGCATAACTTCAAATAGGATCATTTGGAGTCAAAAGATTCTCAAAGACAAGAAACATAAAAGATACTAATCCAAAGTGTTTGCAAATTGGAACCTTCTCTACCAAACCTCAAAAACACTTTCAGGCCTTGCAAAAAGTTGCTCAGTGGTTAGAAGTGTAGCCATTTTCTAGGGTAGTCCCACATTCACAGAGAAATACATCGCTATGATTCTAAGTGGTCTCAGAAAGAAACCTCTGTCTCTTATGCCTTAGAAAAATGTTTGCCGCTCTTTGTTTGGTCATGATTGATTGCAGCCTTCACTCTTAGTCCTAGTGGTGTTAATCATCTCCAAGGTGATTCTGTTTCCTTGGCAACTGTAATGTTTATTTTTGTGTGACAGCACTGGTCTGGCCTGTGATGGCTAACATGGGAAGGTAATCCTGCAATGCTAAGATGCAGGCATAAGTCTTCCATATTACTGACATTAGAATCATATTTAGTCAGTTCTCAGCATGATGACTACCCTGTCTTCTGATGTTTGGATGACAAGGTCTTCTAAGCTAACACTTCTCTCTGATTCCAAGAAATCATGCCTTAAATCTCACAAGGCTTTCACTGGCTAAAGAAACTCTTGGTGTTTTATCTAAATTGTCATAACTTCAAACATGAATAATGCATCACCATCATATTTATATGGAAATAACCATAGGTATAACTGCTCCAAGGAAAAGAAATAAATACTAGGTGAAAAATCATACATTCTTTAAGCCAAAGGTATCAATCAACTGCAACTGACAATAAGTTAAAGCTTCTGAATTTCATTAAAATTAATAAAATTCAAGAGTGAATTGCAAATGAGGTAAGTCTCTGATTTTTCCTGTCTTCACTGGAAGTAATAAATATCTCAGTGAACATAAAAACTTTCCTAGAAAATCGCTAAAACAATGGAAGAGGGCAGACAGCCTCACAGTGGATGGAGAGGTTAAAGTCATTTGGGAAAGATGGGCTCTGGGAAATTTGAGTCTGTTGTCTTCTAATATTACCTTGTTTCTATCCCTCTTATGTTTCTTCAATTCCTTCTTATCCTGTGCATCTTAATCTGAGTAAGTCATTTAATTAAGTCAATAATAATAATAAGTTATTCAGTACAGCAGAAATAAAGATATTCTGAGGAGATAATTGTGTTTCAATCTGTCTAACTATTGGAATCTCCGTCTAGAAAGAAGAAAAGACACCAGCCATGAAAGAGATTTTATAGAACTCTAACAACTTTTAAGACCATCTCACAAGATGAGACTAATGGCCAGATAAAGAGTCAGCAGTAGGTGGGACCACACCTTGACCAGGATGGCTTAGAGCTCATCTTACATCTCACTTCAGGACCTTGAGAGTGAAGTTGGGGCAAAGTCTTTTTTCTCTTAATGTGGTCAAGTTGAGTAAATCTCCATTGTCTGTTTTCTACTGTTAATTTGGCCCCTTTAAATGGCTTATTGAGAATGAACAACCAAACTTAGTTTGGGCACAGGCTGTGACTCCTAAATGTGGACTAACAAGATTTTTAAATGCTAGCTCTTTTCGGGTTTTAAACAAACATACAGTGTAGACATTTTTCAATTTGCCCATGTATAAATTTTCTCTCATATTTTCCTCTGGACAACAGTTAGACTTATACTCTACAATAACATGTGATTCCCTTGGAAATATGTTCTTAGAACCCAAAATGACTAGGGCATCAGAGAGGTGAGATCATCAATGCGGAACTGGTCACTTTATATGATCATAAGCTGTGGATACTATAGGAATGCTACTGATATCCTTAGGAGAGTTGCCCACACTGAATTTCTCACTATTCATGGGTACTTGTGAAGGATTAGAAGTTTGCAGAAACTGAGCATACAGAAGGGGTTTTAAGATTTTAGTTTTAATTATGTATATGTGTTAAGGAAGTACAAACAAGTGCAGGAACCTACGAAGTTAGAAGAGAGTGGGATTCCCTGAAGCTGAAATTATAGGCAGTTGTGAGGTAGCCACAATGTAAATTCTGTGACCCAAACTTGAGTTCTCAGTGAGAACGATACATGCCTATAACCCCTGAGCCACCTCTCTGGGTCGCAGAGGATGATTTACCTATGGGGTTCTCAGAGTAAACACAACAAGAAGATGAGGAGAGAAATAAGTAATACATTACTATATACCCACCAAAGGTACAATATTTAAAATAGAAATCTCTTGGATTCCACGTATCAAATATTTGAGATTTTTTACTAAAAAATCCCTTTCTTAATTCAGAAGCACAGATATCACCAGATGTGAAAATATTGCTCAATAGAATGGTATTAATAGAGTAATATTGTATTACTAAATAGAATAATCCTGCTCAGATCAGGGTATGCCCTACTTTAAGTTACTCTATATTATATAAAGTCTTGGTTTTTCAGGCTATGCATGGCTCTAGGCTATTCAAGCTCCTTTGACAAGCAGCCTTTGACTCCATTTTGAGGAAGAAGGATGACTGTAGTCCCTGGGTGGACCTAGAACCTGTATCATTTATCAGATGCTACCCCTGCAGCAAGACAGATAAATAGCTTATTCCTGAGGGTGAAAGGGGAGCCTCCTCATCAGTTTACTGGAGAACAGTGAAATTTGAGGACACGTGGGCATATTAAAGTATTATAAGAAAAATTTGGCTTTCCATATCTAATAAAGAGTGCAGTTTTCTTGTCTGGACTTGAGAAACTGATGGACATCTAGCATTTCCATGACATGGATCCACACCATTCTATGTACACCAAGAACCAAGGACTTTCAGCTTGGATCTGTTCCCTGCTGTTGATACGGCCAAATAGACCATATGTCACCTATCTGCCACCTACCACGTCTCCCATATGGTCCTCAACCATTTATGAAATGTATTGGATTATGTTGCAGTGTCTCTAACATGTATTCATTTTGTAACCTATGATTATGTATGGAGATCTACAGGGTTACTTGTTACTTTGGAAAAGAGGTTCTGCTTTTGTTTCTGCAGAGGATGGAAAGTGGATTTCTTACTGGCTGATATGATTTGATCAAACAAGACCCCCTCTGAAGCAATGACCCAGGTGGTCCAACATTCACAACAGCTTCAGGACTGCTGGCTGAGATGAACCAGCCACATAGGATACCCATGAAAGGCTTGATTAACTGTGCCCCCAATCAGCAGGAAGTAGTCTAAAAAGTACACCCAAAATCCCAAATATTGTTTATAAATGCTTGTTCTTATTTAAAGGGAGTCGATTATAAATGGTTGATTGTCACAGTCAAACTCTAAAGAAACACAAGGGGATATGATATAGAAATAAATATTTTACATTGGTATGGGTTTTGGTTTTTTGATATAAATTTAAGGTCAGTTTTTTATATGTATATTTCTTCCCCTGTTTAAGGTATTATGCTTACATGACTCATTGGAAAATGTAATGTAGAAATAGAAATTATGTACTAATAGATAGACATCTTCAATAGTCAAATGTATCGTCATATTAGATTGTTTAGATGAACAGAGGTATATTTCAGATGGATAGATATTATACTAAATATAAAACTTCAGACTCACAGAGATAGGATAGACAATAGAGTCTTTTCCTTAACTTGCCAATGTGAAAGGACAATATATTGTTACTATAATTTTTGCTTGATAACTGTTTTGTATATGTAATCTTACTATGTTAAAGTTAAAACCTTCCTTTTTAATTAGACAGAAAGGGGAAGATGATGTGGGATGTCCTTCTGTTTATTTATTGCTTTTATTGGTTTTTGAATAAAAGTGTTTTGGTCAATGGCTTAGCAGAGTAAAGCCAGGAAATCCAAACAGAGATAGAGATAGAGAGAGAGGAGTCAAGGAGATGCTATGTAGCTGCTGAAGGACTAACATGCCCCACTAGTAAGCCTCAGTCTTGTGGAAATACACAGATTACTAGAAATGGGTTAATTCAAGTTGTAAGAGCTAGTTATTAATAAGTTTGAGTGATAGGCCAAGTAGTTTATAATTAATATAAGCCTTGTGGGTTTATTTGGGACTGAATGGCTGTAGGCCTGGAAAGGACAGAAACTTCCATCTTCAGCTACATACTGTGTGCTATGTATAAGAGAATATTTGTAATTAAGTAGTAAAGAACTTTCACTCGCCTCCACCAAACTTCCAAGGTAGGAAGACTTATGGCAAATTGCTGTCAATGAACCCACTGAACCTTGTGAATTTATTGCTTTTCAATAAATCCTGACATTATGGAAAGTCACAGCACATATGTCCATGATTCTGGCCAGTGCTCGGGACAATTTTTTGCCACTTCCCCCAACATTCAGAACACTACAGTGAAGTCATTCTGGATTTCTGTTTGTTTTTCAGTGCTTCTAATATCAAGAGAGAGGGGAGGACATGGGAATTAGGTTAACTTTCCTGCCAAGGTCTCAGGCTCCTATCTAGGAAAATTCCCATAGCCCCATTGTAGAAACTCAGACTGATTTCAAAGTCCACTGGCATCATGATAAAAGGGATGACTTGAATAAGACATGAATGTAATTAGCTCCATTCTCTGAAAGAGAGCACTTTATCTTGGTGGTAGCAGTTCATAGAGTAGAAACTCCTACAGGGAAGCCTTTAAAATAGACAAAAAGGATGCAATGCTTTAAAACCAAATTATTTTGTGCAGTCAGTAGCAGAGTTCTTGGTGGTGACTGTTCTCCGGGTTTCCTTCTTTCAATTTTTTTGAGCTTTTTTCTTTCTCTCTTTCTTTCTTGGAACTTGAGGCAGTCCCCCTGAGTGGAAACAAAGGACTCTTCTGCTTGCTTTCCTCTTGACTTTGAGGGTTTTTTTTTTCATATTACATAGTAGCTATCTCCTTTGCAAACACAGACGGTCACAACAAAGACATTTAACTGTTGTTGGGCAGAGTGCTTAAAAAGCATGCTTATAAAGTCTGCCCTTGAGCTGGAGGAAAGCCTTCCTGCTGAGCTGACCCACCAAACCTTCTGCACCAGGTTAAGTGGCTCACGTAGGGCCCTAAATTCCACACTAGGATGTATGTAAGGGCTTCAACCTGAAGAATAAGAGATGCTGAAGAAATACGGAAAGTGCCCACAGGGTACTGGGCTTTGCAGGTGTCTTAGGTGTGACCTTGTTCAGCTACACATGAGGAAGAGCCCTCTGGGAGACCCTAGGTTTTTTGTTGTTATTCTAGACATAGTCAGCATGAGTCCCTAGTTTGGCTCTCTGGGGAAAATGTTCCAGCTAAAGGCCATGGCACTTTTTGAATACTAGCTGCAGTGTACTTTTATGTTCTGATAAATATTTTCTGTGTCGATTATAGAACTTAACCTTTGAGGGACAGGAAGCAATCAGGTTGCCCTATAACACTGGTTGAGGTGCTGGCAACCATAAAGATCAGCTTGCTGTGCTCTTAGATCTCGCCTTCCCTATGTGCTAAGTTCTCTAGGTTAAATGAGCCAGGGAAACAGAAACAAAGGAAAGAAAAAAATCAAACATGAGAGAGTAAATCATATAAAACAATTCTAATTTAGTATAATTTGGGGGCATTTAATATCATGTGGTCCAGTAAGAGTACCTTGTGTTTCTTCTCTGCCAGATCTCCCCCCTCCCTCCTCTCCTTTCCTCCCTCTTCCTCTGTCTTCCCACTTAGCTTTGAACAAAGCCATCCTTGCTTTAGACCCTTAACGCCACCTTCCTTTGAGCATAGACCTCTCTCTCGGTGACTAACAAACTCCAAGATGGGCTTCAGGACCCCAGGAGCTTAGGTAGGCCTGCTCTGACCAATCCCAGAGCAAGAAGACTCTCTTTGAACGGTTTTCATGTTCCCTTTTATTTTTATATGAATGACTTCAGATGAAAGCCAATGTCTTGGGGGAGAAAAAGAAGGCAGAGAAGGTAATTTACATGCAAAAGACAGTGCACAGAGAGAAATCAAGGTGACTGAGAACTGTTTAAAGAGCCCCAGTTGCTTTTAGCAGTTAAGCTCATGGCCTCCTCTTTCTGAGTCCTGGGGGTTCAGACCCAGGCTCCCCTACTGGACTTCTGGAGGCTGGGGTGGCCCGACAGACTCCATTCATAGTCTTATTTTACTTAAGACCACCCTGCCAAATGACAGCAGACAGATCAGTGATCTGGGAGAAGCCTGAATGATGAACTGAATTAAACTGTGTTTTCACAGACGAGATTGACTGTCATATCTTCACAAGTCTGCTGGAATCTTTATCCCACCTTTTCTCAGACAGGGCTTTTCCTTGTGAATCTGAACAAGGTCGCCAGTGTTCTGTAAGTAGAATTGCGTGGAATCCAGGCATCCCATAATGTCCTTGATAAGAGCCTGGGTCTGAGGGGAAAGAACTGCATTTTGTTTCTCTGGCACCTTGAGTTTTCCAGCAGCCATAGAGAATAATAAAGGTGATTTTTCCCCTAATCTGTTGAGAAGATTAAGTGAACACGGAGTACATACATCATAAATTTAAACTATTGTGATTAGCAGAGGCAGCCTTAAGACAAAATTTAAGGCAGACTTTGTTAAATTTTAGGGTCTTTTTGCTCATTCAGTTCCCCACTTCTCAATAGAGTGCTTCATATCCTCCATTCCTCAGGGATTCATGCATCTGCTCCCTGCAGCTATCACCTCCCTACTGCCACCTCCTCCATGCACCCACCACCCCCCTGCAGCCACCACCTCCCTGCACTTTGATAACATCTGAATCCATTCACTAAGCACACAGTGTCCATAAATCATGTGCACCACACATCAAAGAATGTTAAGATGAGTACGTGAAACTGTGTCTACAGAAGCATCTTAAGGGGATGTCTAGCAGAGACAAGCAATTGAAAATAAATGTGTTCTATTGAAAACTCAAAATTCACTTCACACTTTTTCTAAACCTAGTTCTCTACATAGCATTTTTTCCATGCACTGTATTTGAACTCCACCAAGCTATAAAGAGTTTCCTCTACCAGGTAAGTCATTTTTGCCCAATAATAATAACTTTCCTTGACTAAAATTCGAGGAACAACAAGTGATAGGACAACAAGTTGTACTGGCCAAAAAGGGTGGAGGGAACATGGATCAGTGCAGGAAAACTGTCTTCCTACCCTCTGTGATGTGTTGACTACATATTATGAAATACTAGATTCTCCAGTCCAACTACCAGGGAAGATGGTGGGTTGCATGTGTGAATCTAAGTGAACGAAGTTGTAGCTCAAGGGCAAAGTGTATGCCGGACATGTATGAAGTGCAGAATTCTATCCCAGAACTGAGAAAAATGACCTTAGAATATGAATTCAAATATAAATGCTGGGAGCCTAGTTATTCCGGGCTGGCCCCCACGATTCTGTATTTTATCAGTAGAGTTCCTATTTCTCACAGATAGTTTAAGATGAATGTTTTAAGAAAATCAACCATAGACACACTGTCTATAGCAGCTACTTCCCACTTACTCTCAACTATTTGTTATAATATAATAATGAATAATAACAGTTTTTCATTAAGAACAAATCTGCCAGAAGGGGATCAGTCAGTATGTGCAGACATTTCCCATTGTCCTGGGTTGAGGAGATAGAGTGCTGTAAGTGGAGACTGATCATTCATTTCCCGGCTGCCCAGACCCAAATAATTATGCAGAAATTATAACAGTTACAACACTGTTTGACCTATTAGCTCAGGTTCTTATTAACTAGCTTTTTCATCTTAAATTAACCCATTTCTATTATTCTGTATATCACCATGAAGCTGTGGCGTACTAGTAAAGTTCTGGCATGTCCTTCTCATTTTGGCAGCTATGTGGTGTCTCTTGACTCCACTTACAGTCTATATACATCTATGTTCAGATTTCCTGCCTGGTTTTACTCTGCTAAGCCATTGGATGAAATAGCTTTATTCATCAGCCAATAAAAGCGATACATATACAGAAGGACATCCCACATCAGAGGGCTGCTCCTGGCATCTAATAGAAAGAGGACAAAGATGAAGCTAGACACACTATGGTGTACTGTTCCCACAACACAGCTGATTCAAATGTCAGTGGTGCTGAGGTGAACAAAGACACGGATGGCCACACTGCTCTAGTTGGATGTGGTCCCATAACTTAGTATATTTTGACATTGGCCTGTTACTTCTCCATTATGTAGTTTGAGGGTGGTATCTTTCGACCACTATCCCAACTCCTTTTTCCTAGTCCCAGGAGTTACTATGGAGTATCTGACCACGTTGGTTCAAAGACTAAGGTTGGAAATTGTTGGTTCATCTCTGAGCTTTTGTAAGCTTCTAGTGAAATAACTGGTAGGGGGAAGGGTACTCCTAAGTCATCTTTCTTTTGGCAAACAGACAGAAGCTGGAGAGGGTTCTCTGTGGCCTTACATTTGGCTAGTAATCTGGAAGGAGTGACTCTGGAATTGTAGATAATGGAAAAGCATAAGTAGTCTGGAAAGCCCTGGAGACCTTGCTGACCAGTTATGTCTGTCCGACTTCAACAAACACATTGGTGCCAGGCTGAAAAGGAAAGGCACAGTGAAGGACTTGGCATGGGCCAAGACAGGCCAGTTCTCAAGGAGGCAAACCTCGGTTCCCCTGGTCTCTCTGTTGCCTGCCTTCTTCTTTCATGCCCTTCCTTTTGAATTACTTCTAGTGATTGGCTGCTTAGGACCTGCAGAGCTGAAAGAAACCCAAAGAGACCAATCTAGGAGCTCCATAAAATGCAGCAGAACAGTGTGTTCTGTTAGGAGATTCTGGTAACTTATCATTTACAAAGTAGTAAACTTCAGAGGGACCATTGAATTCTGCTTCTACATGCAAGAATGGTCTCTGTTAATGACTCTAATTTTACAGAATATGCCCACTGGCAGACAAGGTCACTCGGCTAGCTTAGGCATACAAGCACAGGACTCAGTTTTTTAAATTGCAAGACAATCAAAAAAAAAATCATCTCAGAAGTAACAGCCATTCCTGCCAGCCCACTCTACAGGAGATCCCACCGCACTCAGAGATCACCCAAATAGCTTCTGCAACCTGAAGACACTGGATTATACTCAGATTTCATAGAACCTTTTGAAAGACTTTTTATGAAGATATGAAATTGTTCAATAAAACTAAATTCACTTCCCCTTTCACTCATACCATTACGATTTACCATTTTTGTCTCCTTTACATTCTTTGTAGAAAAAAAAATAATGTCATATCTTTTGGCTCTGCATTCAGGGTAAGATCACTATTAAACAGGAGTGAAAAGAGGGGCAAACTGAGAGGGGTACCCAGGGGCCTTCAAAAGTGGACGGTGTCAAATGTTTAAAGTTGTGTGGTGAGACTATGGTGTTTGATGGATTATAATTCATTAACCTTTAAGTATGTGCTGCACAGATTCTATGAGTTGTATACAATGTTTTAGCAAAGTGAAATGGAGTGTGGGTGTGGAAGCACCCTCTCAGCCTTCAGGAGGCAAAGACAGAATTGCCAAAAGTTCAAGACCAACCACCATTGCATAGCAAGACCCTTTGCAAACAAAACAGCACAACAATCAGAGAAATGGGAAAATTCCCCCAAGTAGTTAATCTACTCAGATTAGATGCATTACATCTCCTTATTGTTTCTTCCTGCTAATTTCAAATGTCCATTTCTCTGTATTTTCATTCTTATTCATCTGTTCTCTCTCTCTCTCTCTCTCTCTCTCTCTCTCTCTCTCTCTCTCTCTCTCTTTCTCTCTCTCTCTCTCCCCTCCCCCCACCTGCCACTTCCTCCCACTGCCTCCCCTTCCCTTCTGGCTCAGTGTCCCATTTCTGTAAAGCTTCCCACTTCTCCCTCCCACAGCCTGGGCATCTGTGTGGAGGGAGGTGCCGGTGTGAGCAGGCAGTCTGGTTAATTCTATCCCATGCTTTCACTTTAAGATTGTCTACATGGTCCCTAAATCCTCGATTGCATTCAGACCCATGCTTTAAAAGGGTGTGTCACTCAAGAGATGGCACCAATGATTTAAGCTATTTGCAAAGGGGTAGAGATATTGGAAAGACTGAGTGAGATGTGGATACAATCATGTGTACCACATGTGGGCTCACAGGTCTTCGGGTGCCTGTGTGGAGGTCAGAGAACAATCTTAGGTATTAATCCTTGCCTTCCACCATGTGTGAGACAGGATCTCTTGTTCACTGCGGCATACAGTATGATCTTAACCCACCCCACTCCCCATCTCACTTAGAGAACTAGGATTGAAGATGTACGCTATCTTGTCCAGCTTTACTTATGTTCTAGGGATCCAAACTCGGGTTCCCACAGTGCTTTATCCATGGAGCCATCTCTCCAACATCAATTTAATTAAACTGGAATGCCACGTCCTGGAATAATTATCTTTGAATGGTAAGAAAGGGGCATTTCTTGAGGCAGAATTCAGCTCTAGCCTCTTTCTCTGAAGGTCAGATGACCGCAGGTGCCAGAAGCTTCCAGCTCTAACTTCTTCTTTTCTGATTTTTCCCTACTTCACATCCCCGCCGACCAGCAAGTGCCTCAAACCCTTCCTCAGATCCAAGGCTGTGGATCCACGGACTTGACCACCATATACCCTCCGCAACTGCTGCTGATGCTTAGCTTCTCTAGTTGACTGGCCATTGGCTCCTTTTATCTTCTAGCTCTTCTGTCATTCCCTACACCTTCCTCCTCTCCACCACTGGGAGAGGCCCGACTTCTGTAAGAAATCTGTCCACTAAGTTTCCAGTTCAGAATTCTGGACTAACAAGATGACCACAGTGCTCAGGTGGTGCAGGAGAATTGCCCATATTCTGTCAATCATGTTTTGAATAAATGCTGATTGGCCAGGCAGGAAGTATAGGCAGGTCAACCAGACAGGAAGTAGAGGCAGGGCAATGAGAACAGGAAAATTCTGGAAGGAGGAAGCCCATTTCTCCCATCCCTGCCAGACCACTGAAGAAGCAGCATGTGAACTGCCCTGCTGAAAAAGGTACTGAGCCATGAGGCTAACATAGATAAGAATAATGGGTTAACATAAGTTATAAGAGCTAATACAAAGCCTGAGCTAATGGGCCAATCAGTTTATATCTAATGTAGACTCTCTGCATGATTTTCTTTGGTGCTTACCTGCTATAGGAACTGGGAAGGACATAAACCCCAAGCAGTAGGCCCACATATTACACTCAGGAGCAGCCAGATAGTGCAAGGAAGACCTTCCCTTCGAAGTCTCCACTGGAAGCCCCATAGGAACAACTCTGCTCACCACATTCTACAAATGATGAAACTGAAAGGCAGAGCCCTACAGTTGGTGTTAGAGCACTGGATGCAGGTACTAAATGGGCAGGCCTCCCCTAAGGTCACTTAGTGATATTAGCAGACCTGGGGATCCAACTTACAGATTTGCATGGTATTCAGCGTTTTATTTAACAATGACTACAGCCGTATTTTATCTTTCTTATTTTTCTCTCACATATTACATCCAGACCACTTTTTCCCCTCCCTCCTCTCCCCTAAGTCCCACCCCTACCTCCCCACACCCATCCACTTCTCATTCATTTCCCTTCAGAGAAAGGCAGGCCTCCAAGGGATGTTAACCAAATATCAACCATGCTTACATCACTGAGTTAATAAAAAGAATGTCAAAGCAGTAATTAGT
>NC_022030.1:1541301-1561790 GCF_000317375.1 Microtus ochrogaster
CTTTGACCTTGACTGGAGCTAGTCTTAAAAGACAGAGGTCTGTTATGATTATTTTGTATAATGTCTGACAGAAAGTGAGCTGTGAAGTTTAGTCATGAAAGTGGGCTCTGAGTTTTACTTCCTAGAAAAAATCAATAGTGAAAGTTATTAGAATTAAAAATACTTAAAGCATAAAGGATCTCAAAGTCAATTCTGGATCTGAGGTTACTATGGTAACATTACTACCAAAATCATGTTATTAGTCATGTGGTTCCCTGAAAATACCAGCATCTTTGATATTTTAAAAATAAACACTAGTTTCAAGATGTTCCTATTTATAGTTTTAACAAGTGGATATGCAGACGACAGAGTATGTTTCAGTTGTCATTAAGATGGGTGTGCAAACACTGGAGTTTCCTCATTTCTAGCTTAGAAGTTTTCCTTCTTAACTTGAATTTGCATTTACAAAAATATAAATAGAATCTGTGTTGATCAAAACAGCAGTAGTTGCCTGAAATTGTTCTCTGGGTGTGAAAGAAAAGAACGATTGAGATAGTGCCGAGCCCTGTTTACATAATTCCTGAGCAAGGCCTAGGGACAATATGGAGCCCAGTGGGCTTGGTACATGTTCTTGGGACTGGCCCAGGGTGGCTCATAGTATGGAGATGTACTCTGAATACCAACCCCTTTGTCATTCCTTACTGCCACCCTGAGCAAATTGTGTCACCCCTTCTCAGGTCTGCTCCTCATCTGTGAGTAAGAGTGAATCTGGATAGCTTCTGAAATACACCCTGTCCCAAAATTCCATTTCTCTCTGTAGGGATGCAATATAAAAATAAACCTGCTTATATGCCTAGTACTCAAGAGGCTGAGGCATGAGGATCCAAAGTTCAAGGTCAGGCTGGGCTACATCTTTTTGTCTTAAAATAACTTTTGAGATTTCTTTATTTTTATTTCATGTGTATGCTTTCTTTGTATGTGTATGTGCATATCTGTGTACCATATGTATAGGCTGTGCTTAGAGAGGTCAGAAGAGGTTGTTGGATCCTCTTGGATCTAAAGTTACAGACAACTGGAATCAACCCCAGGTCATCAGTAAGAATTTGTATAGTATCCATAGAAGCTAGCAGGCGGCATTGGATTGGATCCTCTGAAACTGGAGTTATAGACAGTAGTTAACCTCTGAGAGGGTGCTGGGAATTGAACCTGGATTCTCTGGAAGAGCAGACAGTGTGCTTTTAACTGCTGAGCCATCTCTCAACTCCTATGTCCTTCTCTTGAAAGAAAACAAAAGCAGATAATGGTACAAGTGGTTTTGCTAAGGATATCTGGCTGTCACACATGTACTCTGCTTTCTCTAGCTCAGTGGGTTTAGACTCAGAAAAAAAATTCTAGATGGTGTGGCAATCTCTAGTTAACTTAACTTTGTTTGAGCCTATGGTGTAGGTATCATTCGCTTTGAGGGATTCTTTTTCCACAAGGTAGCTTGGCCTCAGAAAATGAAGCGTCTTATCAGCTCACGTGTGAGGTTTCTGCAGTCTCATCCTGGAGCACAATGGCACAGGCACCATGGCTGGGATAGAGAAAGGCCTCTTTGGAAAGATATCAAAAGGGCAGCATGTGATCTGACATCTCCTTGGAAACATGCCACGCCAGCTGACTTCGCCCTCGGTCTCTGGCTCACCTGCCCTCCCTTCGAGAGTCATTCACTCAAAGTTGAGACCTACAGTGGTGCTCCTGACACCAGAAGGCCAGCGCTGTACACCAAAGAAGGGGAGAATTCAGTAGAAACTGGGCCTTGGCAGCATCTCTGATTCCCTGTCCAGTTAACCACAACTTAGTCTCCCCCTGGAAGGCAAAGGCCCTACTGGTTTAAGCTTTGCAGCGTCTAGTGTTGTTAGCCAAACTCAGTCTAAACTCATACGTGTGAATCTGCAAGCAGTGTTAAAATAGAGATCTCGCTTGCATAGCCAGAAGTAGGACTGGAGACAGAAGATTAACTGGTAAGCCTCAGTGTAAGAATGCTTGTGTAAAGGCAGCAGCAAAGTGTTGGTGGAGGCCGCTTGTTGGTTCCCAGCCGCCCAGCTAGCTTAGACCCAAAATAATCAAACAGAAACTATATTCATTAAAACACTGCCTGGCCCATTAGCTCTAGATTCTTATTGGCTAACTCTTATATTAATTTAGCCCGTCTCTATTAATCTGTATATTGCCACATGGCTGTGGGTTACTGGGTAAAAGTTCCCGGTGACTATCTCTGATGGCTCCATGGCTTTTCTCTCACTCTGCCCTTTTCTTCTCCCAGCATTCCATTTAGTTTTTCCCACCTAGCTCTGTTCCCCTATAGCTCTGCTATAGGCCCAAAGCAGTTTCTTTATTCATTAAGCAATAAAAGTAACACATAGACAGAATCAAAATCCAAAGCCAGAGAGAGAAGGTGGTGAGACTGAGAGGAGATGGAGAAGCAGCAATAAGAACCCCCACTTCCCTTCTGCATGAACTGGACTAGAGGAACCAGGGCAATGAGAAGAGATGTGTGTGATTTAAGTAGCTGGCTAAGATACATGGACCCAGCGGGATGGCTCAGTGGTTACGTTCCCAGACTGTTCTTGCAGAGGACCTGAGTTCACTTCTTCATTCCCAGAGTGCATGTTGGGTAACTCACAACTGCCTCACCTCCAGCTGCATGGGATCTGATAGCCTCTTCTGAACTCCATGGGTATGCACACTCACTTGTGAGCACTCTCTCTCTCTCACGTGTGCACACGCACCTGTGCAAGGCTTTAAAGCGTTTGTCATTGGATATGCTCTGCATCTGCTCTACTGCAACCTGCTCATTAGTGATGTGGACAGCCCTCCTTTCTCCACAATCTCAACAGCACAGGGTCCAATCACCAGTGCCATTTTCATTACGGTGAGTTGAAGAACAGCCCCTAGAGATTTCCACGGCTTAATTCTCAGAACTAGTGAATGTGACCCTTTGCATGCTGAAAAGGGATGGTACAGAAGGTGGAGACCACATCAAGATGCTAACACCAATCTCTGCTTGGGGATAACCGCAATCACTTCAAAGGAAGAACCAGGTGGGCCAAGGCCTTCTGTCTCCTGCATGTTCCCTCTAGGTGCCTGGACCTCCTGCCCATTCTCTCACCAATCCATTCTGCTCTCATTCTGTCCCTGCTGATAATATTCCCTGTCCTGTTTCCTATGAAGTATGTGCTGCCTCTTGTACACTCTAGTTTAGGAATGAACTTGTCAATACAAAGGAATGTTCACAAGTACAGAACTTGGAGCTGGCCTGCCAAGACTCAGCTACTTACTGTCCCTGTGGCCTTATACAACACAACTTAGTTTCCTCATTTCAAAAATAGGAATGGTAGCAAATGCCTTCTAGGGAAGGGATTGAGATTTTTTTGTTTGTAAAAATGTTTAGTGCAGGTGCAGAATAATAATTAGCATAGATGATGAATGCCAGTGGCACGTTCTTGTGTCATCCAGTCATCTAGAGCTTAAAAAGGACTTTCTCACAACTGCATTTTAATGTATCAGTTTGAGGGGCACTGGATAAGGAAGACCTTCATTGACCCCTCATATCACAAAGTCAGCCATGGGACAGGGGAAGGAATGTGGAGGTGATGTTTGTTATGGGGGGGGATTATAAGAGAAGAATATGTATAAGTGATGTGTGTGCCTGTGGTGTGTGTGTTACAGATCGAGACAGAGAGAGGAAGGGAGCGAGGTCTATGGGTATGATATGGGGGAGGTGATGCTAGGGATGGGTGGCAACAGATAAGGAATGTTTTCCTCCATCTGGGATTTCATTGTGTCTCAAGCATCTCTAATCTTCCTTGAGAGTTAGCCTGTCAGATATTCACATAGTCCTTGGGGTGGGGCTGAACATTTACAAGGGGGGTTATGGGCAGGCTCTCTGAGCTGCAATGAGACTCCTGAGAGCACAGACTCCTTTACTCGGGGACCAGAAAGTAGGAACACAACCGGCTCTGTTTTGTGCCAAATTAACATTATCCTCTATTGCGTGTGCAACCAGATGAGTCTATTTAGATGCTCAGAAGTGGCCACTGGCCCAGGGAGAGTATGGATTTCTGAAGTCCATATTATAATTAGCTACGCTCCTAGTCTGTGACACTCTTGCCAAAATTAAGATGATTTTCCAGTACCAAATGCCCTAAATTTAGTCCAAACAATTTAACTGGCCATAGGGGGTAGGTAGGAGCCCAGCTTAGGACTAAGGAAATTAAAAATAGGACTGTTCTCACTGACAGCAAGCAAGAGTGACAAGCAGGTAATTACGACTTACATGTTTCCAATTAAAACTCTAATGGCATCAAGCTATTCTGGCCCAAATAGCAAGCCACAATTCCTACTGCTTAATGATCAGTAAACTCTTGGCAATCCAGGCTCACCTGTAATGCTCACTCCTTTATATAAAGGTCAATTGCCCCATCCTATGAGCTGCTGATTGCCACCCACAGAAAACGTGGTGGGAGGAGAAGAACGCGGTACTGTGAGTTCCCAGCTTTTCACTGTGGCCCTCTCAGACGATGAGTACACCATACAGTCCTGATTGCAGCTTGCTTGCTGATAATGGATTGGAAAGCCTTGTCTTTTCCAATGTGAGAATATTGTATTGGCTTGTGCCTGCAGGACAGCCAGTCCTGTTTGTTTGTCATTATCATCACAGTTAGTCATGGAATACGGAAGCGCGTGGCCTGCTCAGTTTCTTAAAATGCCTATTACTCATCGGGAAAGCATCATCAGACACAATTAATTCATGCCCCCACCTGTCACATACTCAATCCTATCTTCAAAGAGTGGTGGAACAAGGTAACATACCATACACCAAATGAAAGAAGAAAATATCTCAAAGGAACCCACAGCCAAATCACGGGGCAAATGTTCTTTCTGAATGCTAATCTGATCTGCACGCTTAAGACTGTGTCTGCTCTGCTGGTTAGATGGCCAGGAATTCAGAAGCAACCTCTAAGCCCCAGAGAAGGTAGGGCAATCTTAAGGCACAAAATGGAAGGAACTATATTGTTGTTTTTGTTGTTGTTGTTATCGGTGGAAGTAATATCGGGGTGACAAATTTAGTCAAGAGATGGAATATTTATTATCTGAGACAAGATCCAAACATGAAAAGAAAAGGTGTTTAAAACTAAGGGGTGGCTGGCCAGGTGAAGGTGTGGGCAGGCACTGTCATACTGGAACACCAATCTGTTGGTCACACAACAATAAGCAGATTGTACATAACTTCTCTGCTTCTCTTAGGACCCTTGTTTCCTCTCCTGCTAGGGTCCATTGTGAATGTTAAGAGCCTCACATGTAAAAGGGCCTGGCTCTTCTCATCCTAGACCCTGTTCCTGGCTTCACAATGTGGATTGCTCAGTCCTTCTTTCCCTAAGACTGACTTCTGTTTCATTTCTCTCAACAAAGGTCTTATATCCTAATCTGAAAGTATTGTACACAAAGCACACAAGTTTCTGTAATACAGTTGTGCCTTCCCAACTCTAACTCCCATGTCCTTACTCATCCTCATGTGCACAACCTTCACCCAATGACAAAATTCTTACTCCCATGATAAACCCACATACATATGTCAAAACTCTTTCCTCGTCACAAAATCCTTACCTCCTGCATTCTAAGTTCCAACCTACTTTCCCCAACCCTCTCTGCCATTGTCACAACCCATAAATTACCATGACACCAACACTCATCCCATTACTTTATGCTCATGGCCTTTGCAAAGTTGAGAAGGAGCTTTGATGAGACAATATTCTTTTTCTTTAGTACATACTATTTTTTTTTAGAATAAGAGGTTTCATTATAATATTTTCCTACATGAACATAACACAATTTATACCCATTACCCTTTCCAATTCTTATTCTTCTGTCTTAAATATTTTCTTCCTGTGGTTAATGGTCTTTTAATTCCATTACTCCTTCCCAACAGCCTCCCTTATGCTTTCATATTTAAATTTAGGTTCCACATATGAAAGAAACGTGATTTCCTTTAATTTCTGAGTCTGACTTATTTTATGTAATGCAGAGATCTTTGGTTCCTACAAAGAATATGATTTTGTCCTCTATGGCTTAATAAAACTCCTTTGTCTATATAGACAGTATTTTCTTTTCCATTCATCAAGAGAACATCACATATGTGATAGTTTGAATGTAATTGGCCCTCATAAACTCCTAGAGAGTGGTACTATTATAAGGTGTGACTTTGTTAGAGTGGGTGTAGCCTTGTTGGAGGAAGTGTGTCACTGTGGGGGTGGGCTTTAAGGTCTCATATATGCTCAAGCCATGTCCAGAGTCTCAGTTCACTTCCTGTAACCTGCAGATCAAAGTTGTAGAATTCTTAGCTCCTCCAGCATTATGTATGCTTGCACACTGCCATGACCCGTCATGATTATAATGGACTGAACTTCTGAACTGTGGGCCACCCAATTAAATGTTTTCCTTAATAATCATTGTCATGGTAATGGTATCTCTTCACAACAATAGAAACCCTAACTAAGCTATCATATCTCCAACCAGAGGCTAAGGTATAAGCTTCTTAGTAACCAGACACAGTTGTTCGATAAGCAGAAAGTGGTCTCAGGTGGAACTGTTGCAATGACTTACACGTATTGCCACCCATACCCTACCCACTCTCCACCCACACTAATCGGGAGTCTTCTGTAGCTGCAGTGGTCACAAGGACACTGAGGTTGAGGATCTTGGACTACAGACGCGCTCACAGATAGCTACGACTGAACTAAAGTTCCAAATCTCCACTCAGATCCTTGCCCTCTTGGTGCAGATTAGCATACGGTTAAGTGGGCTCAATTTTCTTTCATGTCCTTTTACATAATGTAAGGAATTTTAAAGATAGTTTTGCTCCTTGTAAAAGACAGGATGATCTTTCAAAAATGCAAATCTGATCAGATCACTGTGTGGCTTGAAACACTTCAATGACTTTCCATCCTCTTTTAACAGAGGCCCAAATCTTTGATGTGATGTGGGAGCCTCTTCCTGATCTGGTCCCATCTGTCTCCTTGCCTCCTCCCCCTGCTTCCTACCCCTACTCTCCTCTCCAGGCTGTGGCCCTGGTTAGAGCTACAGACTGGTATTCAGGGTTCTTGTAGCAGATGCAGGACCAAGAAGAAGATTGAGCTCCACCCCAAATACTTCAAAAGACAAGTGAGGACTTACAGCTAACAAAGTCTGGGGGCAGGAAGGAAGCACTAAGTTCAGACACTATGGACTCCTTTCTTACTCATGGTAGGTCAGGGTGGTCAAACATCAAGGATAGGGATTTTTTTCAAGGATTCTTGCTAACACTAGGCCAGGGATGCCAACAAGAAAAGGGGACCAGTTAGATTGTCTCATCAAAAAGTTCATTAAAGTTTGGTCAAGAAACAATGTTTGTCACTCCCTAACTTCCAAGACAACCTCTTTTCAGGTCCCCTGATCCCTGCTCTACTGTTCAGAGGGGGCATTCTTCACCACCCACTACCACAGCATCTCTTATCACCTGGCATTCAGTTCACAGGAAAGTGCCTTTCCAACATCCCTATGGAGCCTTCCTCATCCTCACAAACCTCAGGCAGAATGTTTCTAACTATCTCCTTTATCAGCAAAAAACAGGACAGAAATGTTTTATCTCACACTCAGCCAGTTTTCACAAGATGCCTTCTATTCCTAGACACAGAAAGGTGCAGCTCATATACAGGAAACATAGTAAGACTCATAGAAGCCTGCTCTGGTGTTTGTTTTAAAATCTTAGTCAGTTAATAAAAAATGCTTGTTACAACTTTTATAATTTTGGACTAAATTTTGGTGTAGAGTGAAAGAGTGTATCATTGAATGGCGGCCAAAGAACACCTCAAAACTCACACCATGCAATAGACCTCATGCAAGAGACTTGGGGGTGTGTGAAATGGTTACTTCTGAGCATGAATGGAGACAGTGGCATGGCAGGCCATGATGACAATCTTTAGAGGGGCTTCAGACCAGGAGCATAGAGAAAGCACAGTGATGGTGGAATGTGTCAAGTTAGCTGTTAGTGATGTCTAGGCAATTGGTGCTGAGTCACTGAAGGCTGGGTGGATGATGGGGAACTTCAAGGAATCTGGTTCCAGAATGCAGGTAGAGGACTTTTTGGTGGTTCTTAGAATCGTGTTACAGCTCTGAAGGAAAAGGTTTCCTGGTAGTTGGAAGTCAATGAATACCTATAAGTATTACAGCTCTAAAGGACAAGGTATCTTGGCAGTCAGAAGTCAAGGATTATCTCCAGCTCAGAAGAGAAGAATATCCCGGTAGTCTGAAACCAAGGAACAACTACAGCTGGAAGGAAGAGGTATCCCAACAGAAGTGTTCAGCTCGGCTCTGCTGGGGGATGGTTCCCCCAGCAAGTGTTACAGTCTTTGTTACAGGAAAGTCTCCCTAACGCAAGTGTGACAACCTTGCTCCAGTAGGAGAGGGTTTCCCAGCGAGGTTGTTACAGCTCTGTTCTGCCCTACTCAGAAGAAGTTTTGTAGCTCTGCTCAGCTTCTCTGGAGTGTTAACAATTCTGTAACAGGAGGAGCAGGCTGCTTGTCATCCTGGCTGCCTGGCTAGCTTACACCTGAAATAATCACACAGAAACTGTATTAATTAAAAACACTGCTTGGCCATTAGCTCTAACTTCTTACATTGGCTAATTCTTACATTTTAATTTAACCCATTTCCATTAATCTGTGTATCGCCACGTGACTGTGGCTTATTGGCAAGATTCTAACCAGCATCCATCTCAGGCAGGAGATCCATGGTGTCTCACTGTGCCCTTCTTCCCAGCATTTAGTTCTATCTACTCTGCCTACATAAGTTCTGTCCTATCAACTAGGCCAAGGCAGCTTCTTTATTCAGTCAACGAAAGCAACACCTAAACAAAAGGACTGCCTACACCACAATTCGTCTCCAGCAAGGTAAAGATTCCCCAGCCAAAGTTACAGTTCTGCTTTGCTCTGCCTCTACTCCACTCTAGCAAGAACCATTACAGCTCTGATGTACTCAGGTAAAAGCTGTTATGCCTCTGCTCCACTAAGGGAGTTTCCCCATGGAAATATAGCAGTTTACCTGTGCTCTGGCAAGAGCCATTACAGCTTTGTTCTGCTCTGGTGAAAGCTGTTACATCTCTGCTCTGCTCCACTCTAGCTAAATAAAGTCTTTACAACAAACCTCATTCAAGAGACTTATTGGGAGGAAGAAATCCAGGAGAGTGGCTGCCTCTGCCAGGGTGGGAAAGGACAGCTCCAGACTGAACAGGTACAGGGCTTATAAAGGACTTCTTATGGGTGGAGCTTTCCAGGGTGGAGACTTTCAGGGTGGGTATTGGTATGATGTCAGTTCCTGAGCTTGTGACAAGCTCAGAGGTTGGTTGTATTTCGTGCTCAGTGTTTGGCTGGTTTTCATGCTCAGGGATTGGTTGTTCTTTATGATCAGAGAATGGATAGATTTTAAGTCTTGAGTTGGTTAAGGGCAAGGTGTGTTTCCTTGGCGCTCGTCTCAGGGTCAGGGTGTTCTTCCACTGGCCCTTTTACCCAACAAGATTACCCAACATTGAGGACTTCTCTTTTTCCCTTTCTGTTTTCTTTTTTTCTATGTGGCCCAGACATACACCATCATGTACAGTTACGTATTCAGTTTTCATTATTATCTTTATAAGATTCCATACAACACAAAGTTAAGGGACAGCATTGAACTCCATCTTCTTTTTTATTTAAATTTTATTTTAATTTTGCTAGGTAGGATTGAACGACACTTTATGTACGTTAGGCCAGTAAGTTGCTTCCTACCCTAGACCCTTAAGTTCCATGCCAAGTATGCGTAAGTTATATAGTACTCATAGATGGTTTCCCTCATTTCATGTAGAGGGTAATTTTTAATTAGAAAAAAAGCCTCTAATTTTCAAGGGCATTGTAATCTCTCCTAAAAGTCTGGTAGTGTTTCCATCAACATTTGATGGTTTCTGTATAATGTGTCCATGAATTTTTGCTTCATATCCTGGAAGGCATACCACAAGGACATGCTCACAAACTGTTTCTAAAGCAAAGGGAGTCCAGTTTAGTTTCTATGTTCTTTTGGTAGGTCCCCAATTTCTGAGCCTTTTTCATAATTAGAACTGAAGACCTCGGAAAAGTCTTGATTGCATGTAATTTTAGAATCATAAACCTTTTATCATAGATTTTTTTTAAGAACACATTTGACATCACCAATGAACTACCTGTAAGATCATATACTTTAAAAACACTGAATATGCTCTCCTGTGTAGGTTGAGTGGGTCCTTTGAATCATATGATGAAACTGTTCATGTGGGTGTGGGATGGCCCATTGGTGATTGTGGCCAAACAGCTTCAAATGATAAAGTAGCTATTTATCTAATTTGCGAAGAGATGCAGAAGGGTTTTGTCTCTCTCCTTCATTGTGATAGTTCAGCCACCACAGTGCTCAGAGAAGCCCAGGGTAAGCTGAGCCAATAACCCTTTGCTACCTATTCTTAGGGTTCAAAAAACAATACCCCAAACTTGTTTTTGAGTCAGGGGAGGTAAGGCATGTTCTATATGGTTGCATTAAAAGGAAATAAAAGAATTTAGAAATGTCCTCAGAACCAAGATATTTCTAACCTCAGTTCCCTTCCTCTCACCCAAGTTCAGGGAGAAGCTCTCTGGGAGTGCTGCTTGGTGGCAAAGTGTTTAGGAAGCAGGAGAGAAGTGAGACGCCCAGTCCAGCTTTCCAACAAAGAAAAAGAAAAGCAATCGTCTTAAATCTCCTCTCCGGACCACTAGGAACTTCTATTTACAGGAGGGAGTAATGTCTAGGAAAGAGAAGACACTGGTGCTTTCTTCTGAGGACAGCTCTGAGAGGTTACCTACGCAGGGCAGCCCCGCCTCCTGCCTTCCCATTGTCTGTGCACAGGCTATCACATGTCTATACGCACCTGTTTGCCAAGAGAATCACTTGGAAACTACTGTTCTAGCTTTGGGCCTATCCGATTTCCTCTAAAGCTTACACAGCCCCTCCAGATCACCCAGGTTCTCCTCACCTATTTCAGTAGGAGGCAGGGCCTCACAGCATCTGCCCACACTGAGTTAATCCGTGCTCTCCTTTCTATGATGCCCAGTGTACTTTCATAAAACACACTCCTTCCTCCTGTTGGGCTGCTGAGAGTCCATTCACTTCATCTGTCCTGCCGATTGCAAGCTGTTCCTTTGCCACACAATGCTCCCTACCTTACACTGTTTGTCTTGGCCTCTGTCCTACTGTAAGCTCATAAACTGTGTTATTAAAACAGCGAAGTGCACTGTCAGTGTGGATTATCATGATTGAGAACACGCAGTTGTAAATTTGCCACACGGTAGAACTGTGTCATCTACCAGCCTACCCAGTTGTGAATATTGTAATCAGTGGCCGCAGGCTTGGCTATTGATTGAGAGCTAACACTGGAGAGCACTTCCTGAGGCAGGTGCTGGGCAAAACACCTTACATCTTTCTTCAGCACCATCTTCTAGGGCGGTAATTATCAGTGTGTTGGGAAGATTCTTCTAGAACCATTATTGTTTTTAAAAGCATAATTAATACCATCGTTACCTTGAGTCTTTACTAGTCAGGATAATTTACTTTTTTTTTAAATAGATGTTGGACCCTCCCTGAAGAGCACATTTTAAAGGAATTTGAAAAAGCAGCATTTTCGAGGAAAAGAGAAAATACACAAAAGCAAGTACACACACAGCTGTGATACAAAGACTAATAAGATAAATACCACAAAAGATGTCTGATTGAGAGGTCTCAGCTGACTTGAGAAGGGCAGGGTGGTGGCTAGGGAAAATAACTTAGGAAGAGAGATTACACTGGAAGGAGACGTCTTGCAGCTGGTAGCGTTTTCCTGATGGGAAAACCCCAGAGGAGCACAGTGACATGGAAGGAAGCCACACTTATGAAGGCAGGGAAGAAATGGGGGTGGTTTGTTATGTGGGGGGCAGGCTGGTGATGTGGAGAGGAGGTAAAAGAGAAGTAGAAGTCCTCTGGAGGTTTCAACTGGGGTCCCCAAAGCAACACAGGGAACAGCTGGGAAGCAATTTGATGAACAGCATGAATATCCAGGCTTCTGAGTGGCAGGGTGAAGACAGCTGCTAAGGAATGGGACCTGGCAGGGATGTTCCAAGGCCCAGCTGCATAATGAGACCGATTTGTCTAAAAGCAGTGCAGCTATTAGGATGGCCCAGATGAGATTGAATGAGGACCAGAGTGAGGTTGTGGCTCTGGTAAAGAGGAAACTGGGGGAGAATGATCCCACACTGAAGACCCTGATCTTGGAAGCACATCATTAGCTCTTCCAGTGATGGATGCATGGCATGGAAATTTCTGGAAAGCTATGACGACTCTGCAAATCTGTGTTTCATTCAGCAGGGGACTCCCCCACGTTCAGTCCAGGGAACCATTTTTTCTCCTTGCTTCCTTGTAATAAAAGTCAGGGCGGTTTTCCTCAGAACAATGTAATAGGAATTTGACTTTGAATAAAAAAGCGCAGTGACGATTTTAGTTTATTTCACTGGGGATTACGAGAATGGACCAAGTGTGTGAAGTCCAAGTTTAAGTGAATGCTGCGGCTACAAAAGGCTTTTATGAGATTCATGTGTGTGGCAAATATACTAAAGAGCTAAGCTATATTTAACTTTCTAAAGAAACCATATGTAAGAGGCGACAATTCTGGCAAGATGGCTCCTTTGTTGACACATAATTGTATTTGAGCTGCCAGAATGCTCAGAGGGAGAAGCCAAAGCTTCTAATGATATCTGTGACAGCAGGACCATCTAGTACCTGCAGCACAGCTAACTCATTACAAATATGTTTTTAATTAAGTTATACTAGCTTTCCCTTCTAATTTCTCCAACGCAATAAACATTTCATGCTTTGTGGGATCAATTGTGTAACACTGATAACCTTCTTATAAGCCTCCTGCCTCAGCCTCCTGAGCAGTTAGAATTATAAATCTCTCTCTCTCTCTCTCTTGTGGGATCAATTGTGTAACACTGATAACCTTCTTATAAGCCTCCTGCCTCAGCCTCCTGAGCAGTTAGAATTATAAATCAATCAATCTCTCTCTCTCTCTCCCTCCCTCCTTCTCTCCCTCCCTCCCACTCCTCATAACACCCATTTCCAGAATAGAACCCCCAGCTCTTGCTTTCCTTCCCTGTGCCCTGTGTACCTCTCTCTCTGTTCCACAACCCAGTACCTCTACCATCTTACTTTTTATCCACTGCTTAGGAATTTTCTAGAAACACCCCCCTCCTTTTTTCTTCACAAACCTCAGCCTTCAAGCTCCAGCTATTTTTAGCTTAGATATCGCTGGACTTCGTGACTGTTTGCTCATTCCTTCTGTACTTTCGTGGTTTGGGTTCATTTTATTCTTGACCTATGACGGTCTCCCAATCTTTTTTTTTTTTCCAGCAGATATGCAATTAATATACACACCTGAACTTCCAATGAAAGCTGCTTGGTTATTACAGGAAAGGCTTCCCTGCATAGCATGTGTGAGTCCTAAAAACCCTCTACGGTCTCCATCTTGGGCTTCCCATTCTAGCATCATGAGTAAATGTGATTGGACTTAGTGGCCGGGTGAGAGGCAAGAAGAACACGCAGGCCAGCAAGCCTGGTGTAGGTCTGGGAGCCCAGCACTTGTTTTCAACCAAGATAGAAGGTGAGGACTGATACCCAAGGCTGTCCTCCGATCTCTACACACCCACCCTGGCATATGCACACCTGCCCCCACTCACTTCTTCATGTTACACACACACAGAGGTGGGAGGGAGAGAAGGAGAAAGGGAGGAAGAGAGAAAGACAGGAATTTTCAACAAATCTCATGGCCCACGTTAGGGTGGAGCTATTCCAAGAGAGGATTATGGAAATACTGTTCTTAGCTAAGCTGAAAGAAGATCCTAAGACAAATCTCAGGATACATAAAGTTTACATTTCAAGAAATATCTGCTGCCTGCTTTGCTTACTACCCCCTTGAGTCTGAGAGTGAAACAGGCTCCAGGAAAGTGACAGCCACTCTGTGATGAGCCGGAAACAGCAAGGGTATGCTGATCTCTGTCTTTTCTGTGGTGCTTCAGATACCTTTTCTGGCCCACAGATAGTCCGTGAAGTATACAGTTGTCTTGGCTATTTTTAGAACCATTGTTGCTGGCAGTGAAAACCCATATTAAATAAGCTAACGCCCACTGCCTGTGGTAAAGACGCTGCTGAGCAGAGCGTCCTGCATTCTGAACAGAGCAGAGAGGTAGAACTGGATCGTGACCAGATGGCTTGCCATGAAAATAAGGTCCAGCAAGATAGGATCGGTTTCTTGTTCAAAGTTTTTACATCTGGCTCTCTCAGTGGAGTTTTCCCTCTTGTTTTATTTTCGAATGGAATATGTTTGTAAATTGGCTCTTTGGAATTTTCTTTTTTTTTTTTTTTTTTTTGAAAAGCTGGCATCAGTAAAGGGGTAAAAGTGAAGTCTCTTTTAGGGGTGTCCATGCCCATCTCAGGATCCTGTTAGAAGCTGGGGCGTCCAGTGAGTGTTGAATTGGCTCAGAAGCTGTCTGCTTTGCTCATTGCTGACCACCCTCTCTTTCAAGTCTGCTTTAAAACATCATGGCCATGCAGTGATGCTAACGGCCCTCCTTCCCTGTCCCACAGAGTATGCGTATCTTAGCTGAGGCCAGTGGGGCCTGGAGGAGATGGCAGCTAATTTGTAGAGCAGATACTAAGTGCTCTTGTCTTTTCTCACTGGCTTGTCTCATGTATCTCACCCCAGGTTGGCAGGGGGGGAGAGACAGAGAGAGAGAGAGAGAGAGAGAGAGAGAGAGAGAGAGAGAGAGAGAGGAGAAAGAGAAGAGAAAGAAGGAGAAAGAAAGGAAGATGTTTGTCCTGGGCCAGAAGTCAAGCATCAAGCAGCCGCCAGCAAGCTAAACACAGAGGAAACAGGAAAGTACAGTGTACTGAATGAGAGATAAAAAGCCCTGAGGCAAAACGTAGATAAAGAGAAACAGATTAACAAAGGGCTAAGATAAGGCTGAGCATTCATAACTAATAAGAAGTCTCCATGTTGTGTTTGGGAGTTAGAGTCCAAAAGAAAGCCTGCTCCAGTGCCCCCATGCTGTCCTCATCACACAGGATGCCACCTCAGCAGCAGTCAAAATCATTTTTTCTTTGTTTTATCATGTGTGTAGAGGGTTGGGGATGAGTGCACGTGTGTGTGTTTACACGTGGAGATCAGATATACAACACTGAAGAAACACTGCCTGCCTCTTTGAGGAAGGGTCTCTCATTGGCCTGAAGCTCACCAATTAGATTGGACTAGCTGGCCAGTGAGTTCCGGGGATCCTCTTCTCTCCATCTTCCCAGTCCTGGGATAATAAACCACATGTCTGGGATTTTATGGGGGTGCTGGGGAACTGAACTCAGGTCCTTGTGCTTGCAAGGTGAGCACTTACCATCAGAGCCACACACCCCAGCCAGTCCCTCCCTCATGTTCTGACCCGTTTAGGGGGTGCTCATAATTCCAGGGGCTGAGGGTCGGATCACTCACAACCTCAGTTGTCCCTGTTGATTAATGAGAAATCAGAAATTCAGAGGAATTGATGAAGATATTCAGAGTCACAACCAATGGGAGGAGGTGCCGGGATCTGGTCCACGAGCCTCCACTCCAGTCTTGGGGTATCTGCTGCTCCTTATAGACATCCTACTGCATTTCACATCTGGCGAGAGGCAGAATTCTTCTTTTTTTAAGACACAGACTAGTACTGCTTTGGCCCAAAGTGCAGCGATCAGAAGCATTGGTGGGTAGTACGCTGCTATAATCCCTCCTAGCTCCCCATCCCATGCTGGTCATGTCCCGGTTTCTCATCGTAAACCTCTACAGACAGCACTTATAGGGCTCGGACATACTTGATCGTGTGAACCATTTTCCAGCTGTGGCTCCTGATGATTTCCAGGGCTTATTATAAATAATCCTCCTGTGAATGCCTTTGTCCATCACTGTGCATCACCGGAGCAAATTCTGCAAACAGAATTACTGACTTAAACGGTAAGAACTGTGTTCGGATGGACTGCTGCCCCGACTATAAACTGTTTTCCAGAAGGCCTGTGCCAGTCTGCACGGCTGCCTCCATTTAAGGGCAGTGGGACAAGACAGAGGCCACATGACAAGCTAGGGCTGTGTCAGGCAGCAGGGCTAAGGGGAACTCACACAAACACAGTGCTACGCTCTCAAGGGCAGTGAGCAGGTGGAGTTGCCCGCGGTCAGGGTGGGACTGAGGGGTCACCACGGTTTGTCTGCCTGTCTTCAGGGGAGAGCCCTGAAAACAAAGCCTCCAGGGAGCTAAGGGTTTCTCTCAGAAGCCTGGGGACGGTCCTGTGGAAGCTTCAGGGTGGTGTGGCAAGCCCTCCGTCCTTCAGGTAAACACCTGCTGGGTGGTGTTCTCTATAGGTGGGTGTCTACTCAGTGCCTTGCTCCCTCCTTATACCTGTGTCACCTCTAAGTGACCCTCAGGGTGACATGAAGGCTTTCCCGGAAAAAAGAAAAGAAGAAACTAGCTCATCACCTGGCCCGTCTGAGTGTCCGGGGAGTGTTGGCTGTATTTATTATAACTGTTCATCCCCTGCTGCAAGACTCACTGGGTTCTCAGCACCCCACCCCACCCCCACCCCCCCGGGCTCAAGATCTCTGGATTCAGTTCCTGGGGATAGAAGCTGCCTGGTGCATCTTGGGAATAGTCAGTGGAGGATGGGAACACACTACCTTCCTCAGGTGCCCCTTCAACAAGAGACATTTGCTCATCCTGTCATTTAGGGGTTAAGGTCTTTCACTCTATACTGAGGGTGAGGCTGGGCACACGTATGGTTCTAGATTTAATGTGTGCCTCATCAGCTCAAATTAAATACTTCTGTGCTTGGGGAAAAGAGATCAATTACATTTGCTTGTTTGATAGGCACTTGCTGGGCATCGCCCATGGGGACAAGCTGTCTGCAGATAGAGTGTGGCCACCAGAGCCCATGCAGTGGGAATCACTTTGGGTAGTGACACTATGCACAGCTTAAATTTTTTTTTTTTTTGGAAGTGGTGGGGATGGACACGGGAACATCACATAGGCTAATAGTCTACCCTTGTGCTTCCCCCCAGCCCCCAAAACATTTTTATTTTATTGATTTACTATAAATAAACATGTGCTCTTAAAAAAAAATCTAGACCAGGACTGGAGGGATGTCTCAGTGGTTGAGAGTGCTTGCTGATCTTCCCAGCATCCTCATGGGATTGCTCGCCAGCTCCCGCGGATCTGAAATCCTCTTCTGGCCTCCGAGGGCACATCCACGCATGTGTATTTACTCCCACAAGGGCATATATATTAAAAATATCAAAAACACATACTTTGAATTTAAAAAAAATCAACACAGGAAGCTGGTGAGATGGCCCGGCAGACACCCGTGGAACAATCCTGAGAACTCATATTGTAGATGAAGAGACGTGGCTTCCATAAATTGTTCCCTGACCCTTACAGGGTACACACACAAATAAGCATAATAAATGTTTAAGGAAAACAACAGAGCACCATTGAGATGGTTCAGTGGGTAAGACACAGTCACCAAACCTGACTACTGAACTCCAGCTCAGGAACCCACAGCAAGATGGATGGAGAGACCAGGCTCCACAGAGTGGTCCCCTGACCACACATGCATGTGCTTTGACACATGAGCCTCCACCACACACACTGTGTGTGTGTCTGCACACACATACACAATATAATAAAACACTAAAAATCAATATGCCCCTATATAATACTCACCCAGATATTGTTCAAGCAGGAAGGTGGCCATGAGTACTGCGGCACTAGTGAGCCTGGTGATGTTGTGCTCAGTGAAGGAAGGACAAGTGGCTGTGATGTTGTGAGTCACTTAAAGCATCCAGAGGAGAGAAATCCCTTGAGACAGCCTTTGCTGACATTGCTGAGGGCTGGGGGCAGCATAGGGCAGGGTACTATTAACAGGATGGGGCTTCTTTGTGGAGCAATGACATTTTCTGGAATTAGAGGTGTTGGCTACACCACGTTGTAAATGTACTAAAAGCCCCTGATGTATAAGCATGAAAAATGAATGACAGTATCTGATTGATATCTCAATAACACCATTTTTAAATTCTGCATGTATTTGTTTTCACTTATTTTATGTGTGTTTGCCTGCATGTATGTATATGCACCACATGTGTGTCAATGGTGCTATTTTCTTAATAGAATCTTTTATGTTTTTACAATTTCACACATGTAAATAATGCATCTTGATCATATGACCTTAAAGCCCCTTCCAACTCCCTTAGACCCCCCAAACCTCCCTCCCAGTCTTCTCGAGCACCCCTAACACATCTTCTCCCCCTTCACATTCTCTCTGTTTCTCTGGATAAAATATTACTTTAAAACATTAATGTGTTAAGAGGAAATTATTTTTTTTAATTGGTTTATTTTATGTGTGTGAGTGAGTCCTTTGCCTGAATGTCTGTATATGTAGCATGTGCACAACTGGTGCCCACAGAGATCCAGAAGAGGGCATCAGATTCCCTAGAACTGGAGTTACAGATGGTTGTGAGCCACCATGTAGGAGCCGAGACCTGAACCCGGGTCCTCTGCAAGAAGAACAAATGCTCTAACCAGTGGGTCAGTCATTTTCCTAGCTCTCAACATGTTTATTTGGGGAAGGGGATGGCAGAGTCTTCAGCAGCCAAGATAGCCCCCACTCATTATGTAGCCGAGAATGATCCTGAATGCTGGGATTCCAGGTGTGGAATCTCACTAGATCTAGTCAGTGCATTGCCAAGGATCAGACTTGTGTATATGAGACAAGTTACTCTGCCCGCCCTTCCATTTTCTTTTCAAATTACATTTAAAAAGAGAAAAATAAGCCCCTGTTCTAGAATGTTCTCTCTCCCTGTAGACTCAGTCACTGACTCCACCCACAGGTTGCCCTAGCCACAAGAACCAGTCCAAGCCAGGTTCACATCCTTTTCCACTACAACGCACCTGGAGCTTCCTCTTTTCTGGGGTTCACTCTCTCCTCTGGGCTCAGACACAGCTCTGCTGCTTCAGCCTCTGGAGTGCTGGGATTGTAGGTGTGTACACCGTGCTTGGCTTATGCTTGTATCTTTGGGTGCTTTCCATATACTTTCCAGTGCTAGTTTCAGAGTTTCGCATCTCAGAGTAAGGTCTTTGATCCATTTTGAGTTGATTTTTTTTTTAATGAAGGATGAAAGATCCATTTTTATTCTTTTGCATGTGACTATCCAGTTTCCCCAGCATCATTTGTTCAAGAGACTTTTTTTCTCGAGTGCATGCCTTTGACAACTTTATAGACGATCAAGTGGCTGTGGCCGCGTGGATTTGTTTTGTTTCTTGATCCTCTATTCTATTCCATTGGTCTGTATGTCTGATTTTATCTCGGCACTGTGCTGGTCTGTTTTTTTTTGTTGTTGTTGTTACTCTGGCTCTATAGTATAGTTTGTAATCAAGTCTGAGGATATCCCTGCCATTATTAATTTTTTTAGGATGGCTTTGGCTTGTGTGTGTTTCTATATGAACTTTAGGATTGTTTATCCTATGGCTGTGAAGAAAGAATGGCATTAGAACCTTGATGAGGATCATGTTGAGTCTGTAGATATCTTTTGATAATATAGACATTTTTAATGTATTGTTGCCCCCCCTTGCCCCCAAAACAGCTAGGTCTGGAACTCACACTGTAGACCAGGCTGGCCTTGAACTCAGAGATCTGCCTGCCTCTGCCTCCCGAGTGCTGGGATTAAAGGCGTGCATCACCACTGCCTGGCCATTTTCAGTGTTTTACAGCTTTCATTAGAGAATTCTTTCATCTCCTTGGTAGGGTTCATTTCTAGGTATCTTGTTTCTTTGGGGTTACGGTGAGTGGGGTTCTTTTTCTATTTCTTTCTCAGTGCGTTCAATATAGATCATTATTTATTTTTGCAGTACTAGAAAACAAGTCCGGGTCTCTGTGCTCACCAACTAATCATCCTACCACTGAGCTCCACTGCATGCCTGACAGTCCTACAGTCCTGCTTTAAACTCTAGCATCTGCCCATCAGAGCTGTCATCTAAAACTCACCTGCCCCTAGGATCACAAAGAGAGCCAGCCCTACCTCGTAATCAGTATTTACTCAGAAGACTTTTGGGCTATTTTCTGATTTATATGCCTTATTCTAGAACTTTATTTTTCCTTTTCTCCATTTCCTTTTTCTTTTCTTTTCTTTTTTTTTTTTTGATTTTTTTGAGAAGGGGCCTCATGTAGCCCAGGCTGCTCTCCATTTGCTATGTTAGTTAAGAATAGCCTTGAACTTCTGAAGGTCTATCTCCTGAGTGTTAGGATTACAAGTAGGCATCACTATATCTGGTTAGTGCAATTCTACTTTGCTTTTTTTTTTTTTTTTT
>NC_022030.1:1575582-1603502 GCF_000317375.1 Microtus ochrogaster
AATTAATTTACAGAAGAAAAAAGAGGAAGACCAAACCAAATAAGACCTAACAACTGAAAAGACAACACTCCAATTAAAAAACATCATCAAAGTGTGAAATGTGACAGTTTTCCCTTACCCATCCTGCCTCAGTAAACAACTGCTAAATTCTGTGCTTGTATTCTTATGAATCGTTTAATGTATATGTCCTTAAACTATATTTTAATTAATATTAATATTATTACTTTCTCCTGGTTTAGTTTTCTTGTACCTGATTTTAAAGCCCATATCTTTGTTTAAGTATATTCCTTGCTATTTCATGTAAGAGTTAATGTAATGAAAATAAATTACTTCCTTAACCATTGGGTTTTTAAAAATAAATGAAAAAAAATGGTGTGTGTGGGCATGCACACAGGTTCACACACATGTATTCATATAGGTGATGGAGGGGAGCAGAAGAGGATACTGGATCCCTTAATGTTGGAGGTATGGGTGACCGTGAGCCACATAATGTGGGTGCTGGGAACCAAACTCTGGTTTTCTGCAGGAGCAGCAGGTGCTTTCCACTGCTCAGCCATCTCGCAGCCCAGGTGAAGTGCTCTATGAGACACAAGAGAAGGAAACAGTGCTTTGTGCTCTGCAGAGAATGAGACATAAGAGAAGGAAGCAATGCTTCCTGCTCTGCAGAGGATGCACCTTTCTGTGAATGGTTTTTTCCTAGATTAATTTCCTGTTTCTCCTTTCAAATTCCATCAAGTGGACTGGGCTAAAATTCAGTCAGAAAGCTATAATTTATTAGGTTGTCCTGCAAACTACCTATTTGGGGGAGGGGTTGGATAATAGGTTAATAGGTATTTCTGTGACATATGAGAATTCTAAAAGAAGAACCATTTGAGCAAAAATTTGCCAGAATTTCCCCCTTGGTGTACAGAAGTATGTTTTGTCTCTAAATGTTTAGTAAGATTTAGACATACAGATGTTTCCCTCGTGACATTTCTGTAGAATAACGTATTCGCTTACCTCTCAAATGTGCCACAAAATCAAGCTCAAGTAAAAGGAGCAGAAGTTGAATAATACAACAAGAAATAACTTCAGGGAGAGCTTAGTCGGCTATTTTAAAGAATATTATAAAGTGATTTCTTGCTTTGTGGAGATATGGGCATGCTAATAAAGTCCTTTCAATTTCATTTCCATTTAGAATAGATGGGCTAGCCGTTGTAAGTCTCTAGGTACAGCAGCAGCTAATTCAGCTTTACAATGCAATAATGGAGCTCAACAAAAGCACCTGGCAGGACAAAATCTGCCTAATTAGAATCTTGGTGAGTTCGTGTCAGGATGGACTTTTTGCTCTATTTAATAAGTCTCTCTCTCGCATCTGTTCAAGAGGCATATTTTATAAGATTAGACTCTCAGTCCATCGTTCATCCCAGTCACCAGCTCCCTCCAAGTTACTCCTTCCTCACGACAAATTCCCATGAATTATTTCCCGTTTTGTTTAGTCTTTAAAATAAAACAACTCTGGGAGATAAAGCAGCTGCTAAGATCAATAATATGACTCACAAAACGGTTATAAAAGGAGTCTATGCACATATTTAACTCAGTGTTATGTTAGGAATCGGAGACCCACAGCGTTTATGTGACATGTTCAGTCAACGCCACCGGCTGGACTAGAAGCGATGACTCTGGTTGCCTGCTACCTTAATATTTTATCAGAAAGCTGCTGATGTGGGCGGCATTGCAGAATGTAAAGTAGAATGGTTTCTTTGTGAGGTGTGAGTTTATAAGAGGACCGGCTTGAGGACTGAATGGACAAGGCAGCTAAGACAGCACATTATCCAGCATTTACAAAGTTCCCAGTGAAAGTTCTTCACATTCATGTGCCTCTTCTCTAATTACCAAAGCAATCACGATGGAGTTCAGACGTGCTCCTAATTCTGTTCAAGAAATAAAGTGTAGCGTCAGTTGTGGTAGTGTATGCCTTTCATTCCAGCACTTAGGAGGCAGAGACAGGAGAATTCCTGAGAGTTCAAGGTCAGCCTGGTCCACATAGTTCCAGAACAGCCAGTGCTACATAGAAAGACACTGATTCAAAAACCAAACAAGCCGATGAAAACAGAAACGGAATAGCATTTTAAAGACCATGTGTCATGGACTAAGATCCCATCTATTTGCTACTAAGCTAATCAAATTTGGAGACTGTATTTCATCTTTACTTTACAATTTAACCATTTAATGCTAATATATGGAAAACTCTGTAAATGCTGTCATGCCACAAGAACTCTGCAACTGATTTTTTTTTTTCACTTAACGTTGTATGTATTGTTTGCGTTTAGGGTGTTTATATAACCTTTAGTTGTAATTTGTTTGTTTTGTTTTTGTTTTTTGAGATAGGGTCTCTCTACATAGCCATGACTGTTCTGGAATTATCCATGTAGACCAGATTGCCTTGAACTCACAGAGATCCACCTGCCTCTGCCTCCCAAGTTCTGGGTTCATAAGTGGGTGTATGCTACCATACTTGGTCTGTGTATAAACTTTGAGTTGTAATGTTTGACTTTATTCATCTTTGCACCTGGATTTTTTTTTAAAGATCCCCTTTCCAGTACAAGGTCAAAGAAACATCTTCCAACACCTGTAATTTTTTTTCACTTTTCACATTTTATTCACTTGGAATTCGCTTGTGTACAGTGTTTAAAGTAGAGACCCAAGCTTACATTGATCTAGCCAAGTCTATTTGCATATCCACTCATCCTCAAACTAAACGCTACGCTGCCTGGATTTCTGCAGTCTAATAATCAATTAAAATTTCGATTTCTGGTCATACTGCTCACTCTTTACCTATGATTTTAGTGTGAACTTTGACTTTCTAGAGCAAATCACTAACATGAGCAAACATTTCAGATTAGCTAT
Source organism: Microtus ochrogaster (assembly GCF_000317375.1). Classification (NCBI taxonomy): domain Eukaryota; kingdom Metazoa; phylum Chordata; class Mammalia; order Rodentia; family Cricetidae; genus Microtus; species Microtus ochrogaster. The sequence continues at coordinate 1,578,472 of NC_022030.1, forward strand.
GGACTTCGTGGAAGCTCTTGAGCTAATTAGGTAGTTTGGCATAGTACAGAGGATGTCAAGCAATGCGCTGGAAGCTGCAGGAAATGGCACCAGGAATCACTTTTCCTGGTCTCCTCATCTGTGATATGAACGTACTCACTGGTTTATAAATATTGCTGTTTTGAGTGAGGAAAGGCAGCAAGGATGTGGGAAAGGAAGAAGAAAGGCTTGTTACTGTGGTCTTCATTTTAGGGGACATTATGGGTAGGTAGCTGCAGCACCAGGGGCCATGGATGGATCTCTGGAGAGGACAAGCACCTTATTAGTTCACATCCCAAGCACCTGCAGAGAAGCACTTCTCCACTGAGATGTAGGTGTCTCACCTAGAGCAGGCTGGGTAGTCTGATGAGGAAGCAGCTATAGTATAAACTCCAATGCTTTTGAAGGCCCTGTCACATTGCATTGAATCTTTGAACATCTCTAGGTTTGTACAATTGGTCTTTGAAATTTCTTTTCTCTCAAGAGGTCATAACTACCTTGCTTTACATAGCTGACAAAATGTCATCTTAGTAAAAAGGCCACACACACAATCCAGGAAGCAACTGGACCTATACGGCCCAGAGAGGAAAGGATTACTGACTTCAAATCTAATTCTACGATGTTCAGGTCTTGGCTATATATCTGACTAAGGGCTTAACTGTCTCCCCACCTCTTTTCTATGAGTTTATAGTTATAGACCTCAGATCACTCTCAGTGCAGTTGATATAACCACTCAATAGCCAACTCTCTGTCATCTCGGGGTTCCTGAAGCTAAGCAAAGGAATAGTATAGAATTGAAAACAATATGTATTCAAGACAGCTGAATTTAAGATTAAGCCAATTTTAAATTTTAAAATCATCCCCTCAAACTTTAAACGTGTCCCTTTTTCTGAGAACCAACAAAGGTGTTGGAGTCTTGTAAGTTAAACAAGGAAATAAAGAATATCGAGAGCTATAAAACACCAAACTCTTACCATCTTACTCAAAGCATCCAGCAAACCATTAGGGGTAAAAGCAAGCTGCAGGGTGCCTTTCCAGAGTGAGCGAGTAAAGCAGAAACCAGACTTTTTTTTTAAATATAATATTTTATTAATTCTTTGAGAATTTCATACAATGTAATTTGACCATTGTGGTGGTTTGAAAGAAAATGCTCAACAAAGGGAGTGGCACTATTAGGAATAGTGACCTCATTGGAGAAAGTGTGTCACTGTGTGGCCAGCTTTGAGGTCTCTTTTTCTTAAGCTTCTCTCAGTGTGACTGTCAATTTCCTGCTGCCTGCAAGATGTAAGACTCTCAGCTATTCCTTTAGGATGCTGCCATGGTCCATGGACAATGCCTGCATGCTGCCATGGTCCCCATCATCATAATAATGGACTAAACCTCTGAAACTGTAAGGGAGCCATCCGAAATGAATGTTTTCTTTTTAAGAGTTGTAATGGTCACGGTGTCTCTTCATAGTAATAGAAACCATACTGAGACAACCATATTCACTACCACCTCCTCTCCTTAACCCCTCCTAGATCCACCTCCCACCCTCCACACTCCCCAACTTCATGCCTCTATGCTTTATGCACAATGCTGAAGAAATGTTTGCAGATTGAGTAAATGGAAAACATTTCCACCCTGAATTCTTTTAAGATTCTTCGTTGTACTCATAATTTAAGTCACTAAAGTTTACCTGCCCAAACGGCACACTCATTGTGTGGCAGACACTGGACCTCTGGTGTCCAAGATCCACACCCATTGCTCTCATCAGCATGCATAATCGAAGCCTTTGAATATAAATAAAAAAGAGAGAGCCCACCTATAGAGTGAGCAATTCTAGTTATATTTTGTTACCTAGCGACATCATGAGAAGCTGTTCCCTTTCAATCTCATCTCACATAAAAAAAAAAGGACACACTTTTTAATATCTGGCTCACATCAGTGCTAGGACAAAAAAAGGCATCTTAGCACCTGCATTAGACAGGCAGCACTGGTAAGCACTTCCATTATAGAACTATTAATGAGGCCATTTGTTCAACTAGCATCCCTTGCAAGCCAAACACAAGCTGTTATGATTGAAGACACACACACACACACAAAAAAAAAACCAAACAAATAATGAAAACCTTAACAGAAATAGAAATGAGTCTATGTTAGGTATTGGTGACATATTAAGTTATTCCCAAGCAAGTCCCTGTGGCACATGATGAAATGGAAGGGACCATCCTACCTCTTCTGTTGTGGAATGCAGCCATGAAGGCACCTATGGGTAACTTGGCTTTCTTTGGGACAATGCTTTCTTCCACTGACCCACCAAGGAGCAAGACATAACCAACAACATTTCCAAAGGAACTCTAAAGAAATTTCACTTATTTATTATCATCTTGTAAGGGAAAAAAAAAGTGACTAGAAATTCACAGAGTGATTCTATCCTTGATAGTTATGTTGGAAAGGGAAGCAGTAGATGAAGGAGCTTTCTTAAAGTGACATTCAGTCTTTCCCATCATACTCATACTCATACTGAGAAATCTCCAGTTTCACCTTTTCTGTCCCTCCTGACTGACCCAGATGCCCCCTCTTCCATACCTGCACCAATATAGCTCTACTTTCTGGAGCACTGGGATTCCTCCTCTTTATATTTAGTACTGACCTAGAGCCCAAACTCAACTACTCTGATGACATGGTTTTTCATCTCTTGCCTTTTGAAACTCTGCGGTAGCATCCATGAAAACCAAACTCGAGAATGCTTTGTGCAGTCCTTTGTTTGCGATCCTACTCAAAGTGCCTGATAAGGGTGCACCATTGCAGTAATGACACGATTGCCCAGAAAGGATTTAGATGGAATCTGCAGGCACTCCTTTCCAACTTGCCCTGTATTATAGTTTAAAAGGCCATGCATGATCATGTTGTCCAATACAAGTCTTCTAGATCTCAGTGCACGAGAGATCTCCTAGACCTACTAGGGAAAGACACACACATCTGGGCCAAGAAGCACCTGCCTTTTTGCCTCAAGCTACCCTGTACTCCAGAACAAACATTTCCTCATACCCATAATCCAGACAGCTCCATTTTCAGATTTTCTCTTTTTTGTAGTCCTGTACTTGGAAAGCATTTGGAAGGGAATAGGGGATATAAGAAAAACCTTCTCAACGGTGACCTTGAAAAAAGAACACGGCCTTGGTAGGTGGAATTCCCCATCTTTGAGTCTTAATTTAGACTATAATTGAGATGGTAAGCCTACTACTTCATTAAAAGATTCTTTTGGTATATCATAAAATATGAGAAGTAAGTTCCAAAGCCATGACAGACAGATTGAAAAACAAAAGATAAAATCAATAATGCATAAGGCCGGACACTGCAGGATAACAATGATTCCACAGAAAAATAGTCTCTTATCATTTGGAAACTAAAAAGTCTTTTGAGTCTTCACAGAGTAATTACATCTTCCATATTTGTGAAGAGTAACAGGGCACCTTTACATAACGAGGCTACTTAATCCTCATACCAACATTAAGATATGCATACCTTTTATTTTTTAAAAAGGAAACCAACTTCGAAAGAATTTAATCTGCTTAAGACAGCTCAGCTGGTTACAAAGCATTAGCTGAGGTCATCTGACTCATTTTCTTTTTCCAACACTCCATCTCAAGAAGACTACTGCAGAAAAAAAAAAAAGGTGCATTAAAAGCATGACATTTACTACTTTGTTATTTTTGTGAGACAAAAGCACCCCTCGGACACATAATCCTTTCAGAAAACTAAATGATCCTTAAAAATTATTAAAAGATTTTATTCAGATCCACTTGTGTGGTATGCTGATTAAAATTTCCCACAGTAATTATTAACAACTTTAAAGAGCATTTTTTTTTGCCATTCTGCTATTTAAATAGGTTTTCTCATTATAGAAACAAAAATAATATGTGGAATTAAATGGTATCTTTAATGATTACAAATAAATCCAAATGTGAAGATATAGATAAATTATATGCAAATGGAATTTTTTTTTCAGACAGGTCGTGTGACTCACCACTTGCCTTTCAGGCACAAGTTTGCTTGATGATTTGTTAATTCTTAAATATAGGGTTATTAAGAGTGTTATTCTTGATGAAAATGAAAATAGTACAAAGCTTAGAAACTGGTATGTATTAGGAAAAGTACTTTGCAATGTTATTTTTTATTATGACTTCTTTTTTAAAAAATTAGAAAACATCTTTGTTTTAAATGAATAAAAACTGGGCTCAGTTTCTGGCTGGTCATACATATAGACATACATATACATATACATATATATATATAGTCTTGTTTTTTTTAAAGTTAGTATACAATGTGGTTGGTTTCATCATGGTATTTTCATACATGTGCGTCATTATACTTTGTTCTAGTTGGGCTCCTTTCACTGCTGCCCTCTCTTGTGCCCCTGTTTAACTGCTAACTGATTCTTCTCCCTGCCAATACCATGGTCTTCCACTCTGCGTTCAGATCACATGTATTCTGTTCTCCCCTTATGCCCATCCTTAAGATCCCTTTCCTCCCCCTTTTTGATCCTCTGTCCAGTTTTGTTACCTTCACACATACAATTAAATAAATATTTATTTGTAAAAAAAAAAAAAAAAGAACTGGGCTCAGAGGTTTAGTTTGCTTACTACACTGAAAAGTAGATTATTCATCTAGACCCTAAAAAAGTAGATTATTCATCTAGACCCTAAAAAGTAGATTATTCATCTAGATCCTAAACTCAAAGAGAATGAAACGTGTATAGGAACTGCCTCAGCCATGGACTTTTCTGAAGTCTGGTAAGGAAAAGACTAATATTCCCACACCCCCTGCTGAGGACAAAATCTTTGGCTCTAACGGGATCACCCTGACAGGGTGAGTGCCTTAATGCTTTTTGTCCTCCTCATATTTATAAATTAGATTATAGAATGAACAGTCAGTAAATCTCGGACTCCTTCATTTCCCAGCTGACAGCTTATCCACTGATTCAGAGAAGAACTCAGCAAGGAGACAAGCAATGCCCTCCCTGCTATCTTTGCTAAACTGGCTAAAAGAATAGCTTTTGTTTCTTCAAGCAAATAGCTTGTGCCCCCTGTTCTAATTGCATATTTTATTTGCTGTGCTGTAGGATGCTTTGACACCTTAGAGAGTTGTGGTAATCTGGAGATGCTACCCAGTCCCCACACTCCCAGGAGTGGGGATAGCAAGGAATTCCCTCAGAACCATGTAGAAACACACCAGACAGCCTCAGCATTGCCCTTAGCATGCCCAGCAAGCCATGTTTCCCAGACCTGAATCCTCCCAGTGAAACAACTAGAGGTTACCTCTATGTCCTAGATACCACCAAAATGATGCAAAATATCCATCCTTGACCAGTCTCTCCATTCTGTCTTGTCTTTCAATGCAAGTCATAACAGGGGCTTCTGATCATGATTTTTTTCTACTCCTTGCCTCCAGTATAGCTTTGGTCCTTCTTATGCATCCCCATGTAGCCTGGAATAGCATACCCTTTGATCAGCTCTTTCATACCTAACACCTTTTTATGTGGCTAAAATCAAACCTCAGGCACACATCTCAAATCTTGATGCATTGTATCAACTGTAAATGAAGACGGTGCTTTGTGTTTCCCAGCCATCCAGACCCAAATAATCACACAAAAGGTATGTTAATTACAAGATTGCTTGGCTAGCAGCTCAGGCATATTTCTAGCTATCTCTTACATCTTAAATTAACCCATTTCTATTAATCTATGTATCGCCAGACTTACCACTAAGGTTCTGGTGTCTATCTCCTTTGGCAGTTATATGACGTATTCCTGACTCCACCTTCTTTTCTCTTGTATCTCTGCTTGGATTTCCTGTCTTGCTCTATTCTGCTCTGCCATAGGCCAAAACAGCTTCTTTATTAACCAATGGTAATAAAACATATTCACAGCACACAGAGGGGAATCCCACATCAATCATTGTCCTGTTGAAACTCTGGACTCTTTAGATTTAACTGACTGTCCAATGGCAACAGGCTTGAATGGAAAGAGGATATGTTAGCTCAAATAACCAAAAAGCCCAGAAACGACTGGTTTAGCTTCTGTTTGAGTCAAGACTCCAAATATCCTCATACCAGGACTTCACTTTGCTCATGTATCTTTTAAATAATTCTGTTGATTCTACTCTCTGTCTTTACAGGGACAATCACTCGGAAAAACAAGCCACTTTCCAACAGCTAAAGAGCCAAAGTTTTCACTCCAAGACTATGGGTCTACTACTGTAGCAATTGTGCAGGGTTTGTAAAATACTGACTGGCTCAGCTGAGACCCAAAGCTAACAGATGTCCAGGGCAAAACAAACTCAGCCTGGCATGACTCCCTATAAATAACATGATTTGTAAGTACAGCATTGTTTTGTTTTTGTTTTTCAGTTCATGAGCGGTGCCGGGCTTTTTTCACATATTCCCTAGATTAAAAGCTTCCCCCTAGAATACAGGGAGAAAAACCTAGTGTTATTTTCACTAAGGCTGCAACTGAGGTCTCTTGTCCTGTCTACTTGCCTCTTTGGGTCCCTGTACCCTCTGCTGTGTGACGACCCTACCGGCTCTTAAGAACATACAGGAGGAGTCTCTCGGTCTACACATAGACTCTTCTCTTCCCTGAGCATTGGCATCTCTCTTTATCTCTCCTCGAGGAGCATAATGCAGGCTCTATCCTCCACTGTGACCTTAGAATCATTCTTGGGCTTGGGCATCACTGTGAAAGGATTAGATCACAAAGTTGTGGGTAACACAGCCAGAGGAAATAATGTTTCTACACCACTCTCTTCCCCTGGTCCTTTGTTGAAGAATTTTCTCAAGTATCAGAATTTGGGGAGAAGAGCAGCAAAACACCCCTCTCCTCCTCACACTTCTCTCAGATACTTTTACTCACCTTCCCATTCCCCAAAGGCCTACATTTTTTTCAAAGGTAAAAACTAAAAAGGAATGTAAGAGTATTCCCATACCCTATCACACTTCTAGGTTTAAAGAGTAAAGAGAAGAAAGGAAATAACTGTATGAAATCAATGGTCAGAAACATTTTTATCAGTCTCCCATCTCATTGAATTCTTCCCATGTGCCCAGATACAGAACAAGCACTTTCTAGTCTCTTATGTTTTTCACAGTTGCCTACAGCATCATCACCACCAGTCAAGGAAATGGGATCTCAGAGAAGTAGGGGAACTGATGTACTGCCATGGGCCAGGCACAAGATTGCTAGCCTTCAAATCTAGTTTTGGACTCTCAGTTTCACTCTGAAGGAAATCAGATGCCCCCTAAGGTGCCCACAACAGCTGATTGACAACTGATTTGGCCAACAGGAGAGTTTTATTCAACTTCAATAAAAAAGCCTGAACACCCCCTCCTTTCACTTATTTTTAAAATTGTAAGTAACTGGGAAAAACAGACAAACCAAGTATTGTACAATAGATGGGAAAGCTAGCAAGAAGGAATCATGTTCTGGCTTCATGTCAGCTACCATGTTCTACAAAGGGGGCTGTGTTCAACACGTATTCCACCATATGAATAATAAACAGTTGTAATTTTCAAACCCCATATTACCTGCCAATGTTGTAAACCATAAAAGTCTAAACAAATCTCTGTAAATAAGTACACTTTAAAAGATGGAGTCTTTTACACTGTTTTATAATGCAATCTATTACATATAAGAGTCCAGCAAATTTAATGACATTATTGTTATTTCCCTTTGATTTCTTCAAAGAATGACTTTCTGATATTGCATGAGTGGCCACATTTGCCCCAACCACAGCCCCACATACCATGCCAGGCAAGACCATCAACAGGGAATCATAAATGTCAGTAAATATATCAATTTAAAAGAAGAATGTTGTTTGGATATTGGCCTCAATAAAATACCAAAACAGATGGTGGGTCAAAAAAGTCAGCCCAGAAGCTTTCAACTTGAAAAGCATTGCTAATTTCATTAGCACTGTTAATGAACTTCTCAGAGGGCTTTTTTTTTTTTTTTTGTCAGAGTTCTAGCACTTCAGGACAAATAAGAATAGATTCTTAGTTTTCCATGTCGGAGTTAGAACCGTAAGTTTCTCCAGAAGAGAGTCATTCAAACTCTCCTCAGTGGCAATCCTGGGCATGTTTGGGGGTATACACTCAGCTTTCAAGGTAAGTTTCAGCCCTGTTGATGTCTCGTTAACAGCTGTATTATTCGTCAGTGCTCTATCCACAGATCCTGCCACGGCAAAGAGGTTCTGCTAGAATACCAGGCAAGCTCGGTGGACCTGCTTTTCCTCTATGAGGCAATTGCACTTAGGTGAGAGCCAAGAACTGTTAGCCCTGGAAAGCTACACTCCGGTTCTGAACTCCAAGTGGCCCCATTGTTTCATCAGGCCATACTGTTTAGGTGCCTGGGTCAGGAGGAGCAGGGACCACATAGGATCCATCAGAACCTGAAAATTACTCAGCCGAAAACCCAGGAGAACCCTAAGAGAGACATACAAGGATCCCCTGGGAAGGGGATATAGACAAGATCTCCTAAGAAAATTCGTTTCAAGGGTGGGGGGAGGGGTTGGCAGAGGAGGGGGAGAAGGGATGGGAGAGGAGAACATGAAGGCACAGGAAGGCCAAGATGGGGGAGGACAGAGAGGAGAGCAAGGAATGAGATATCTTGATTGAGGGAGCCATGATGGGGCTAGAGAGAAACCTGGAACTAGGGAGATTCCCAGCAATCCACAAGGATGACCCCAGCTGAGACCCTAAGCAATAGTGGAGCGGACACCTGAACTGGCCTTCCCCTGTAATCAGATCGATTACACCTTAATTGCTGTCATAGAAACTCCATCCAGCAACTAATGGAAGCGGTTGCAGAGATCCAGAGCTAGCACTGAACTGAGCTCCCAGAGTCCAGTTAAAGAGAGGAAAAAGTGATAATATAAACAAAGGGATCCAGACCGTGATGGGGAAACCCACAGAAACAGCTGACCTGAGCTAGTGGGAGCTCACTGACTCTGGACTGACAACAAGGGTCCCTTCAAAGGTATGAACTAGGTCCTCTGCCTGTGGGTGACAGATGTGTGGCTGGAGCTATCTGTGGGGTCATTAGCAGTGGTACCAGGATTTATCCTTAGTGCTTGAACTGACTTTTTGGAGGAGCCCATTCTTTTTGGAGGGATAGATACCTTGCTCAGCCTAGATATGGGGGGAGGGGCTTGGTCCTACCTCAAAATGATGTTTCAGAAGTTTTTGACTCCACATGGGAAACCTTACCCTCTCTGAGAAGTGGATTGGGGGCGGGGGCGGGTGGTGAAAGATCCGGAGAGTGGGAGGAGGGGAGGAAAGGGGAACTGGAATTGGAATGTAAAATGAGAAAAGATTATTGGAAAAAAAAAAAAAAACCTCTTCATATAGATAATTCCCTTTAACCAAAGCACAAAATCACACAATTTGACTCTTTTACAGAGCAAGCTGCCATGGAAACCACCTCTCCCTTCAGGCTGGTGTCCTGTGGGTGGCAAGCAGGCCAAGATCTATAGTTTCTGCACTTATCTATGTGAAAGACTGTTGAACTGATGGCCACCTCCCTCCCTCCTTCCTCCCAGGCTTCTTCACTGCACACAGATTCTGTAGCAGCTGCTGAGTCTACCTGGTGGCTGTAGCTCCACTAGAAGCTGCCACCACTGCTAGGCCTTGTGACCCTGGCTTCTGAGCGCCCCAGTGCTAATGTAGGGCAATGTGGACGGGCTATGTAGGTTTGCGATGAAAACAAAGGGTTTCCCGGAATGCAGCATGTCTGGGGCTAGAGAGGGAAAGCTCCTGGATAACCGGCCTCCCACTGCTAGAACCCCTGCTTATCACAATAGACTACCTGGAGGTTGTAAGCTAGTGCCTCACCATCTCAGGCCGCCCAGGCTCTAACTGCTCCACCTACCTGGTCGTATTCTCCTCATTAATGCCCTTTAGACATAAAAGTCTGAACAGAGTTGCTCCGGCTTACCAGCTACAATAGATTTTACTCCAGTAGTTTTGCTTTCTCTCCTCTGTCCTTCCGACTTCAAAGGGAGAGATGGGGCAGGGCACACAGTCTGTGTCACCCTGTTGCCAGATAGTGAGTGGCAAAAGTATAACTTTTCCTTCAGAAGAATGGTGCCCTGTGGTGAAGGCGAAGCCACTGCTCCACACCTGCCTGCCCCTACCTGTGCCACCTCACTGCCAGCAAGGGTAATCTAGTTTCCCTGCTTCTTAAAGGAGTAAGTAGTGGCAACATGACGTACAGAGTTATCTTTAGCTTGAGAAAGTAAAACAGGGCTCCTGTCTGCCTCACCTGAAACAGAGTGGGAAGGACGGGTGGGGGTGGCATCACCTGCCTGAGACTGTTGAGAAAACAGAAGCTTCTCCTCACAGGGAAGCAATTGATTATACCTCTGAGGATGGTACAGGCCACTGAGGCAGCCTGGGAGTCCCGCTGTGGACAATGAATACATATTTCTCCCCACCACCCATAACGAGGCTCATCTATGTAATTCACCTTGCTATAGATGCTATTTCTATAGTAACAAGCAACTGGGCTCCGCTCTTTCTTTCTAAGTTCTTGTCAGGGAGGGGCAAATGCAAATGTGCATTCTATATTTGAAAGGATCTAAAAGGAAGAAATATGATTTCAAGTGTTTAGGTTGGCTGCCTTAAATACGGTGCAAAACAGTGCTGTGGAAAGGGTCGATGAGGTCCAGTTAGTTGGTGCTGCCTCGGGGTTGCACATATTGAAAGGCAAAAGAATCTTCTGAAAAGGCATGTTTCAGATCAACCTGCTTCTCATTTATTTTTAATTTTCTTGCGAATGTCAAAACAGAACAGCTCATGCTGAGACAGAAGCCACCAAGCTGAATCTAACCCTCCTAAGTGCATCACAGTAGGCTGTCCCTGGCTGTGACCCTCATAGCCAAGTCATCCAGGAACTTGAAATCTGAAGAGTATAACAAGAAACTTGTCTATTTTATTCCATCGCTAACCCGCAAATGAACAGTAGATCCCTGCCTTTCTTGCCCTGAAGGGTATGCTGTAAAAGAACCAGAGCCCTGACTTCCCTTTTATTTTATATCCTAGTCACATCACTGGAGAGCAGTCTATATGCTATTAAACAAACAAACAAATAAAAAACCCCTAGTACTGGTGCGTTAACTCAACAAATAAAGGGCATCATTGTTAAGCCTGATAACCTGAATTTGATCCTTGGGACTCATATAAGCTGATGGCATGACTGCTCTGTGGTCTGCTTTAAAGGGAGGATTTCTACTGTAGATATGAGAGAACAGACAGAAGCATCTGGAAACATCCAGAACAGAGAGAAAATGGAGCAGACTGAATATGGCCAGGACAGAAGCAGGAACAGAGTGCAAAAGAGAGATAGTGGAACAAATGAGTTGGGGGGAGGGGGGACAGGTGAGGGGTAGAGAAACAGAGACAGAGACAGACAGAGCAAACAGGCTGGGGGAGACGGGGTGACAGAGACAGAAGACGGAGGCAGAGGGACAAAGCATGAGCCAACAGAGAAGGTGAAGCAGGAGACACAGAGAGAGCACTGCCGAGATAGCAGAGTTACAAGGAGAATGAGAAGCTGGGGAGTGAGGGTAGAAGAGATGAGAAGAGAGAGCTGGGATGAACTTTGAAAGGTCTAGCAGGTATTTGTGATACTGAGGGAGTCTGGAGGCCAGAGTGAGCTTTAGTAGGCTAATAGGCTCGACACACAGCCCTTTGTCCCTTCTGCCTTTTGGTATTTGAAGAAATGAAGTTTCCTTTTGACTTGACATGACCTACATGGCGAGAGAACTTGTTCCCAAAAGTTGTTCTCTGACCTTCACACATGAGCTGCGGCATGTACACTCAAGTAAGTGTGCATGCGTGCGCACACACATAAAAAGATGTAATCAAATAAAAAGAAAGACTCAGTCCTGTCCTGTCAGCTTTGTGCTCAACTCTCCCAATGCTCAAGGATACCAAGGTCTTGACCTCATGAGCTGTAGTGGGGCAGATATGTAGTAAATTCTACCACTAGGCTTGGACAGAGAGGGAGAGGGAAGGAGATCGTGATTTGCTGGCTCAGTCAATCGGTCAATATTTACTTGTCAACAGGCTCCCCACTGCTTACTGTCTGCACCTACAGCTCCCATCCCAGGCTCTTGCTACAGTAGACTCTTAACCACTGTGTTAGCAAGATAGCCCATGCCCCGGTGTGTTCTGAAGTGCAAACTGAATATCCCTTACCCTAATTGCTTAAGATTATTGGAATGTTTTCAGCTTCTGAATTTATCCATTTACATCATGAAATGATGTACCAGCTACTTTTTCTGTTGTGCAAGGGTGTCTTTCTCTTCTGATGGCTACATGGCATCTCCCTGACTCTACGTACTCTCTCTCTACATCTCTGTTCTGATTTCCTGCCTGGTTTTACTCTGTTAGCCATTGGCCAAAACAGATTCTTTATTAACCAATGGCAATAAAACACGATCACAGCATAGAGAGGGGAATCCTACATCAACTTAAAATGGTAAAGAAGCAAACAAATTCCCAAGGTCTGTATATATGCAATATTTCATTATTATATTTTATAGGTATATACTCTGCTAATTTTGATTTCTAAGCTGGAAGGACCTTTGAACTGATTTTTCTATTAATTTGGCTCTATGCTGTGCCAGAAAGAGGCTATTTCTACTTTTTTGCAATTTATCTATTTTTATGATAATCTAATAGACCTTAATATGTGATTCTTTACCAAAACTATTTGAGAAACAGGATGCAGAGTTTAGATATACCAAAAGGTCCACCTATTAGTTTTGACATATAATAAATAAATATCAATATTGATACATTATTACTACCTAACTTAGTACTTGGTTTTATTTGCTTGATCCATCACAGACTAAGAAGCAAAGTCTCCTGACCACAGGCCCTTTCTGTTTGCATCCCCCTGGCATTTTGTAAATGCTACAGTGAGCATTGTTGTTGGCTTAATGGTCAAGCACACTTTTTAGCCCTGAATAGCCGAATGCTCTTGACCTGATTTTTTATTTTCCAATGTGAAAACTGTGACCTAGTATTTCTCCTTCCTCCCTCCTCTCACACCTCCCTCCCCCTCCCTACTTTAGACAGTTATGTTATTTTACTTAGTATTTGTCTTCATACTGTCATAGCCTTTGAAATTCTAATCCTTGGTGGAATTTGGGTCTGCATTTTCCTGATGTACATTTGCTCATTAAATTTTTTCATCTTTCTCTGTCAACCCATTTTACATTTTTCTCTTATGCAGAACAGAGTTAAATACTGCTCAGAGATTCACTATGAAAAGCATTTCTTTTAATAGGAAAAGGGGAGGATTCTTTCATGTAGATAAGACAGCTTCATATTACCCTAGGTCTTTCGTTAATACAATTATACAAGAATCTTTAATTGTGTAGTTTATTTGTTAAGCTTTTATTTTTAAATATAATTTAGTATACAGAAAGACTTGTTTTTATCTAATGGCTCCAATTATAAATTTTATGTGTTATTCATGGGCCCTTAAAAGATATGTCTCAACAAAGAGATGGTCCCTTGCATAATTTCAAAATCGTGGTGTGTCTCAGATTGGAGCACTTATCAAACATGCATGAGGTCTTTTTAAAATATTTTTATTACTTAAAAAATACCAGTCCAAATTCCCACTCCCCCCCTTCTCGCAGTCCCCTCCCTCTCCCTCCACAGACCCTACCCCCTATCCCTCCAACCCTAAGGGAGTACCATGCACCCCACCCTGTGGAAAGTCCAAGGCCCTCCCTACTACATCTAGGTTGAGCAATGTTTACATCCAAAGAGAATAGGATCCCATGAAGCCAGTATATGCAAGTAGAGACACATCCCAGTGTCAATCTTAGTGGCCCCTCAGTCTGCCCCAGCTGTCAACCCCTTTCAGAGGGGCTTGGTTGTTCCAATGCTCTTTCACTCTCAGTCCAGTTGAAGTTGGTGAGCTCCCATTAGCTCAGGCAAACTGTCTCAGTGGATGACCCCCTCATGGTCTTGAATTCCTTGCTCTCACTCTCACTCCTACCACTCTTCAACTGGATCTTGGGAGCTCAGTCCAGTGCTTCAATGTGAGTCATTGCCTCTGTTCCCATCTATTGTTGGAAAAAGGTTCTATGGTGATATTTAAGATAATCATCAGTCTGACTACAGGGTAAGGTCAGTTCAGACATCCTCTCCTCTATTGCTTAGGGTCTTAGCTGGGGTCATCCCTGTGGGTTCTTGAGCATTTTCTAGAGCCAGGTTTCTTGCTTACTCCATAATGGCTCCCTCAATCAAGAAATCTCTCTCCTTGCTTTCATATCTGTCCTTCCTCCATCTTGACTATCCCATTCCCTCAAGTTCTCCTCAACACCCGCTTCTCCCCCTTCCTTCTACCCCCCCCCACTCCCAAATTTTTGTCTGATTCCAATTTCCAGGTGGGTCTATATATGTTTTTCTTTTGGTTCACCTTATTACTTAGTTTCTCTAGGATCCTGAACTATAGGCTCGTTGCCCTTTGTTTATGACTAGTGGCCACTTACGAGTGAGTACATACCATATTCATTTGGGAGGGGGTCTGGGTTACCTCACTCAGGATAATGTTTTCTAATTCCATCCATTTGCACACACATGAGGTCTTAAGTTTGAACCTCAGCAATGCAAAAACAAAGACCAACTAGAAAAAAAATTTTAATCCCTTTAATGTGCTTCCTCTATACACTATTTATCAGTATCAAGGGACAATAAATGAAGTAATGGTTGCCCAGTAGAGAAATATGACATCTCAACAGGATGCTAAAAATTAACATTAGCTGTAAGTGCCTCCTCAAGGGCCTCATATGCTCCAAGGGTGACACCCAAGACTTCACAGCCTCACCTATATAATTTTCTTCTGGCTAGAAATGCAAAGCCTAAATACAGCAACATGAAAACTCACACAGCACATACAAAAAATACTCTACTAAAAATGCGAAAAAAGAAAACGTTTGTGGGTGCCCATGGTCATCTAGACAGTGACATCGTAACAGGCAATGCAAAGAACACACCCCAGAGTACAGGAAACTGATCCACAGACTTCACCTCCCTGACTTTCCTGTTCTCTTCTACTTTATCCTCATGCTGAAGCAAGTATTTACATTCCACTTTGCCTCTGAATCTCACATTTGCTTTAGAATTAGATGGTAGCAAAGTATTTTCGGTTCTCACTGTCAGCCCTTTGCTGTGCTTTCCCAGAGATTTTGTGGTTGGCTGAAGGTTCCTCTAAGTAGATTAAAGAAATGCTCATGGGAATGACACCCTCTGAGTGCTTGCATTAAAAGCAATTTTCCTCTGGCCTTTCTGCTTGAAGGATAAGTTGCCCAAAGATAAACTCCTTGATGTGTACTGGGTAGAAAGGTTTCCATTGTCTTCTGGAAGTAAATATAATCTGGGAAGCATACAGTTTCTTTTACCCTAAATAATAACCTTTTTCTTCTGTTGGCCGCAGGCTTTTTGTTATGATTTTAAAGACTAGTTATTTTAATTACATTTGTCTTTGCATTGACAGATCTGGGTCTACTTTCTTCGGAACATACTACACCATTTCAACAGATTCATCTTAATATATTTTTTAGAAAAATTATCTTGCGTTATTTCTTTAAATCCTTATTTCATCCCATGCCTTCTACTTAGCTTTTCTTTAAGAGAGCCATATACTTACATGGTGGATGTCTTTTGTCTTTTTTTTTTTTAAAGTTATTATGGACTGGAACAGACACACTTATTCCCTGGATTTGCTGTCCCTGGTCTCTAACTCTGAACACCCATTCAAGTGGGAGT
This sequence comes from Microtus ochrogaster, assembly GCF_000317375.1. Taxonomy (NCBI): domain Eukaryota; kingdom Metazoa; phylum Chordata; class Mammalia; order Rodentia; family Cricetidae; genus Microtus; species Microtus ochrogaster. The sequence continues at coordinate 1,594,315 of NC_022030.1, forward strand.
TAATTGGGTCACACCTATTTAATCAACTAACTGCATGTCCCTCCATCCTTCCGGAACAGAACCTCAGCTCTCTAACATCATGGTTTCCCTACCATCACCATGAGCACATTCACTTCACTATTCTATCACTGGAAAAGGGGCTGCCTGAGAAGATGGGGCTCACTTCTCATTGGTTTGTAGTTCTAAGGCTGTTATTTTCCTACATCTTAATGTAACAAAGTGATCCCATGAGAATTATACAGTTGTACAATTTTATTATTAGCATCTGTTGGGAAGCAGCAGTTTTAGTTTGAGTTTGTTTGGTGCATTCGTGGGTGCGTGCATGCATGCGTGTGTTCATAGGTGTGTGTGTGTGTGTGTGTGCGTGTGTGTGTGTGTGTGGTCTACTAACTCTCAGTGTGGGGTAAAACCAGAAACCAGGACACCTCTTTTCCTTTTTAGAAACTTCAGAACTTCAGTCTCACTATCAGCATGCTGGACCTCAGAGGATTCTTGCAAGAATTAAAGTACCCATGAGCCTCTGCCATGGCTTCATCTTGGCAGCTGGGCAGCTATTGGTCTTCATAATCTTATACCTTTGTTTCAGTCCATTATATTAAAGACCACCAACATCAACACAAAGCAAAGGTTATTTTTGGAACTTCAGCATGTCCTGCACTTGATAGAATTATAGAAATAAGGCAGGCAAGCATGGAGAAAGGTAATGTGGGACTCAGCTTGGCTTTGATTATACACAAGCCCTTCTACTAAGGTGCTAAGCATCCAAGCTCCTTTATGCATATATACCATGCACCCCTGCTCAAACAAAGTATCTGGAAACCCCTGATCTCCACTGGCTTCAGGTTTTCATGCATGTTATTCTCTGAACAACGGTATGAATTTCTCCTCTCTTTAATGACCATCAAATGTGGAAAGTGTCTATTCAAAAATATTTCCAATATATCTGGACCATAATCTGGACTGAATTGGTTTACGTGCATAAAAATAAAACAAAACTGTGTCCTCAAGTGAACTTAATCTCCCACTTAGCATCTGATTTCTACACATCATTGGGTATGCATATTATTAAAACCAGATGGTAGGGGACATTCACAGCAGAAAAATGATTATATGACCTAACCTACCAATCAATGGAGAACTGCTTTCACTAAGCCCTTCAATAATCAAACTCCTCCTTCTCTCGAGCCTCATAGAAGAAAGGCCCAGACAATAATTGGGGTGTTTGAATATTTTCACTCTGCACCTGCAGCACTCCTAGAATGTTCTCTTAGCTGGTCTTTGTTTTTTTTTTATTTGAATGGTTTCCCTGATACTTTGAGATCAGTGTGAGCCTCTATTTCAATTCCTCAAATAAGAACTCAAGTATCAGCTGGGAGGTGGTATCCACACACCTTTAAACCAACACTCAGGAGGCAGAGGCAGGCAGATCTCTGTGAGTTCGAGGCCACCCTGGTCTGGTGTAGGAGGACCTTCTTTCTATGTGTTGCTTGTATTGGTTAATGAATAAAGAAACTGCTTTAGGCCCTTGATAGGGCAGAACTTAGATAGGCAGAGAAGACAGAACAAAATTCTGAGAGGAAGAAAACAGAGTCAGGGAGAAGCCATGGATCCTCTGCCTGAGATGGACGCCAGTTAGAATCTCCGGTAAGCCACTGCCATGTAGTGATACACAGATTAATGGGACAAACAATCAGGCACTCCCTTGAAACAATTGGTGCTCTAACATGGTCAACTAAATTCATGTAAAACCTGAGAGGCCTTGAAAAAGGAATTCTAGATGAAAAAATATAGAGAGAGGTTTGCTGTTTGCTGGTGGCTTGCTGCAGCTCCTTTAAGAGAGATTTTCCTGACTCAGCAGCAGTAGAAAAAAAAAGCTGTGCTGTTTTAAAATTCTGGATTTCTGGGGTGCTGCCGGCAAGACCTCTGGCTCTTGCAGGAGACAGAGAATTTATATGGGGTTCGTGAGTAAAGTGCTATGGCTTGCTTGATGGCAACATGGACTCCTTGTGTGCCTGAAAGTCAGGAAATGCATGTGGCTCAGAGGCACAAGTGGTTCTGCTATGCTGGACTGTGCAGAGCTAGCAGGAACTACCATATTTACCATAGTAGCAGTGCAGCTTAAGCTTTAGACTGGGCAGGCAAATGGTAGGTACCATATTACACCTACTAATGGTGCAACTTAAGTTTTTAAGAAACGCTTAGCATTTTAAGAAGTGCTACTGGACAGTAAAGAATTACAGATTCACAATAGGACAGATTCAGACATAAAAGACCTGTAGATGGGTCACAGTGTTGGATAAATGTATGTAGGCTTGGGAGAGAGAAGAAAAGGAGTATAGAAGGAAAGAAGTAAGACTGTGTCTCAAAAACAAAATAAAACACAACAAAAAAGTCAAGGACCTGGAAACCTCTGATCTGACCCAGACTACCAGGCATGGAAAGGCTGTTTGAAACATCCCCTACTTGATTTTAGCTCTATTTAGAAAATAGAAATTTTTATGCATGATGTTTTCCAATTTTAAACAGTATTTTAAGTGTCAAAATAGGAAAACACCATTTTATTATTATGATAGTAAAACATTAATCTTGGTTCAAGAAAAATGATTTAAAAGGCAGTTTTGAAAACTTGCTTCAATGTTAAACTAATACCTTCAACAAGACAGAATGAAATATAGGTTTTGAAGTTAGAAATGCCAACACATGTGACTTTGGGTTAACCTTGACAGCTCTTTTGGTCTTCAGACTTCTCATATGTAAAATAATTTCTCCATTTGATGGGATATTGGGATTAAATGATAATATCCCAAGCTAAGAACTATATAATTTTAGTTATCACTCTGTGTCCCAAAGTACTAGGATTATAACCAATAGCTGTGGTAACCTACTTACATTTGTGAGTGTGCATTCCTATAGGTTCCTCAGTCACTGGAGATCTGGGGAAGAGCTACTCAGTGTTGTGATGATTGTCACTGCCTGAGCGTTATCTAAGAAGGACAGGAAGATTCTGATTGCTGTATTCTTTCCATATTTCATTATGCATGAAGAGTGCCATCCTCTGGCTAGAACAATTAGGCACCTCCAGATAGGTATAGTTTCCATCAAGTGGTGCGGGACTATTGTCTATATTCTGTCAATCATGTTTTAAATAAACACTGATTGGCAAGGCAGGAAGTATAGGAGGGTCAAACAGACAGGAAGTAGAGGTGGGGTGATGAGAACAGGAGAATTGTAGGAAGGAGGAAGCCCATTCTTCCCAGTCCCGCCCAGACCACCAAAGAAGTAGGATGTGCTTCTTCTGCCCTGCTGAAAAAGGTACTGAGCCATGTGGCTAACATAGATAAGAATAATGGGTTAATATAAGTGATAAGAGCTAATAAGAAGCCTGGGCTAATATTAGTTTATATCTAATGTAGATTTCTGTATGATTCTTTGGGACCTAATGACTGTGGGAACTGGGCAGGACGGAAACCCAAACGAGCAGGCCCACATGTTACAATCAAGACCCATTATCAAGGAAATGAGAGGCTGGCAGAGGAGTAAGACTCTCCTTGAGCAAACTTCAGGACATTCAACTGAATCTTTATTGTTAGTTAGAAAGTTTTACCATTGTCCAAACCTTCTACCAGCTGTTCCTATGGGACCCAGACATTGGATGAGTTGCCTGAAGCACCTAGAGAACGACCCTTTCTTTTAATATTACCATGGATGTGAAATTCCTAAAATGTGTGTGAGCTCATGCTTTGAAAACTTGTTTGAATGTTGGTCTAATACCTAATGCTTCCCAGGAGTTCAGTGATAGAATAAACATACTGCCTTTCTAATAATGCAGTTGGCCAAGCTAGCTCCTTGACTGTGTGTACTGTACACCTACACCCCTCTCCAAACAGTGTCCCTAGCAACTTCAGATCTCTACCTTCATTGCGCTATATGTATACTTGGAGTGATGATCTCTCAAAACTGCCATCATCAGACAGTAGATTTTTTTAAAGCTGTTATCATAACTTGAATGTCGGCCCATATTTCTATATGGCGTAGCAGCCAGGCTTTAAAGCCATAGTCAGTATCTGAGGATGGTCATGTAGCCTACCAGACAGGCCTTTGCAACCTAACAAAAGGTCAGGATGTTGTTGCTCCTTTCTTTGTAATTTGGAGGATCCCTGATAGAGATGCTCATTCAAACCTACGTGACAGCTAGCATATGCTCTGATTATAGCAGACAGATAGTTGTAGACATGACAAAAAGCCACTCACCTGGTTACCTAGGAGACAGAATGCTAATGTATTTTCCCTAAGTTAAGTTTTGGTATAAAGACTGTTTTGAAAATAAATGAGAGGAATTCTTCAGGATGTGAATTCAGGATTTCATGAGGGATCTCTGAGAACCTCCCGCCTGATGAAGCCATGTGAGTTGTGTCTTTATTCCTGCAACTTCATGCTGATCCAGAGAGAGATAGTTTATGTTGGGGTGTGGTCGAGAGACTTAATTTAGGGTCCAGGCCCAACACTTAAATCAATCGCATGACTTCAGTGAGCAGTGTGTGTTTTCAGTATAGTCACAAGAACATGTGAAATCAATTGTTTACCCAGTTTTTGCTGTCACATATATTTTGAAGACACAGCCTGGGGCTCCCTCTTAGAGAGATCACCCCAAATAAACTAAGCCATTATCCATGGGATGAAGTTCTTCTTAAATAAAGGTGACCATTTTGTTCTTCTTCACCATCTTCCAGGTTTACTTTATTTTATTAAACCTTTTTAAAGGTAATCTTTCTGAGTGTCTCCTAGAAGGGAAGAATCAATGAAGTTGAAATCACCTTCCTAAAGACAGTTTCTAGAATGAAGTATTGTTGTGACTTTGAGTCAGGGCTTTTTGGGATGACTGCTTACACTACAAGCTAAGTTCCTGTCCTGTCTTTTATACATTAGCTGACAGTGTTGGCTCACTGTTTAGGAAGGCAGATCTAATGGATCTAAGCTCTAACTTGCCAACAACACAAGAAAGTGCCTTCTGCATAATGGAACTATGCTTAAACAAGAAATGTTTTGCTGCTATCCACAGAGGGAAACATAATTCACAACTATTCTCACCATAATATTTCATTGTTATTGTGGTAATTTGAATTAATCATGTAGCTTATATATTTTGCATTGTATGATTATGAAAGAACTATAAAATAAAAAAAATTGGAAAAAATAGGAAATATAAAAATAATAGCACGGCATTACTAAATGAATTGAGTATATGCCAGTGTCTTTCCTCTCAGAAGGACTGTCGTGAGATACTGAAAGACTATACACTTGTTTGACAGATTATTCAAGTACTTGCTTCAGAAGCATGAAATAAAATAATGTACTGTCTTAATAAATAATCAAAACATCCATCAAAACAAAGACCGATGAACAGAATATTGTGTGGACAGTTACTGTGTTGTCTGCCAGTACACACGGAACTGTCTTGAGGATGGATCAGATAGCTACAGGCACCACTAGGGTCTTTCAAGCTAAGCTTATGCACAGAGAACTCCAAGAAGTCAGCATAATAAGGGCACACAAATGTGACCACCTTCAGTGCAGCCTGGCCTCTGTTCTAGAAACACATTAAGTTAGCTATACAACAAAAGGAGATCATGGGATTCAAATCAGAAAAGAAGTCAAACTATCACTATTTTGTAGTAGGAGCTGCGGGCTGCGTTCCTGCCACCCAGCTCCCAGCCACTGGCTAGCTCATGCCCCAAAATAACAACACACAAATTGTATTCATTTAAACACTGCTTGGCCCATTAACTCTAGCCCTTACAGGCTAATTCTCATAACCCGATCAACCCATCTCTAATAATCTGTGTAGCATCAGTCTTACTGGGAAAGATTCAGCATGTCTGACCTGGCAGCTCACTTCATGGCGTCTGGCTCTGAGAGGAGCTGCATGATTTCTGAGCTCACTTCCTCTTCCTCCCAGCATTCTGTTCTGTTTACTCAGCCTATCTAAATTCTGCCCTATCAGATGAGCCAAGGCAGTTTTTTTATTAGCCAATGACCTTCCTCTATCACTATTTGCTGATGATATGATAGTTTACATAAACAACCCCATAAACTCTACTAAGGAACTTCTACAACTCATAAACACTTTCAGTAATGTAGCAGGATACAAGATTGACTCAAAAAAAATCAGTAGCCCTCCTGTACATAGATAAAAAATGGACTGAGAAAAAAATCAGAGAAACATCATCCATCACAATACTTACAAATAGCATAAAATATCTCAGAGTAATTCTAACCAAACAAGTGGAAGACCTGTATGACAAGAACTTTAAATCTTTGAACAAAGATATTTAAGAAGTCAACAGAAAATGGACATCTCCCACATGCTCTTGAGTAGGTAGAATTAACATAGTAAAAATGGCAATCTTACCAAAAGCAATCTACAGATTCAATGCAATTCCCATCAAAATCCCAGCAAAAGTCTTCACAGACCTCAAAAGAATTCAATTTCATATGGCAGGGCAAAAAACCCAGGATAGCCAAAACAATCCTCTACAGTAAAGGAACTTCTGAGGCATCATAATTCCTGACTTCAAACCCTACTTCAGAGCTACAGTACTGAAAACAGCCTGGTATTGGCATAAAACCAGACAGGAGGACAATTGGAACCGAATTGAAGATCCAGATATTAATCCACATACCTACAAACAACTGATTTCTAACAAAGAAGCAAAAAATATAAATTGGAAGAAAGAAAACATAATCAACAGATGGTGCTGGCATAACTGGATATCAACATGTAGAAGAATGAAAATAGCTCCATATCTATTGCCATACACAAGACTCAAGTCCAAATGGATCAAAGACCTCAACATAAGCCAACCATACTGAAACTCATAGATGAGAAAGTGGGAATGCAAGCTGGTACAGCCCCTTTGGATGTCAGTGTGGCAATTTCTCAGAAAATTAGGAAACAACCTTTGTAGTATGGAGTGGCAGGCTGCGTTCCTGCCCAGCTCCCGCACGGCTAGCTTCACCCGGAATAATTACACAGAAACTGTATTCTTTTAAATACTGCTTGGCCCATTAGCTCTAGCCTCTTACTGGCTAACTCTCACATCTTGATTAACTCATATCTAATAATCTGTGTAGCACCACAAGGTGGTGGCTTACCGGTAAGATCTTAACCTGTATCCATCTTAGAGAGGAGAGCTATGGCGACTGCTTGACTGCCTTCTTTCTCCCAGCATTCTGTTCTGTCTACTCTGCCTGTCTAAGCTGCTGTCCTATCAAAAGGGCCAAGGCAGTTTCTTTATTAACCAATGAAAGTAGCACATAAACAAGTGATCCTCCTCCATCAAACCTTTCTCAAGACCCAGTAATACCACTTTTGGGTATATATCTGAAGGATACTCAATCGTGCCACAAGGACATGTGCTCAACTATGTTCATAGCAGCATTGTTTGTCATAGCCAGAACTTAGAAACAACCTCAAATAAAGAATGGATAAGGAAAATGTGGTACATTTACACAATGGAGTACTACACAGCAGAAAAAATAATGGCATCTTGAAATTTGCAGCTAAATAGATGGATCTAGAAAACACCATACTGAGTGAGATAATTCAGACCCGGAAAGACAAATATGTACTCTCTCATATGTGGCTTTTAGATGTAAAGCAAAGAAAATCAGCAGACCATTCACAATCCCAAAGAGAGACATACATGGATCTAATCTACATGGGAAATAAAAAAAGACAAGATCTCCTGAGTAAATTGAGAGCATGGGGACCATGGGAGGAGGTAGAACGGGAGGGGAGTGGAAGGAGGAGGGAGCAGAGGAAAATGTATAGCTCAATAAAATCAATAAAAATAAAAATAAAAAACACATTAAGTTGCAGTGAGCTGGTATGATAACCTGCACATTATCTCAGATAGATGCTTGTCTCAACCCACCAGCAATATCTCTCTGGAGGTTTTTCAGAGCCACCAATGGCACTGCTTAGGTGAATGACTTTCCCGAAGCACAGCTGGCCCACCTCTGCCCAGCCACATTTGTGTATCAGTGAGGCATGCATCCATACACAAACCCACAAGGCTTCATCCCAGAGATTACCGCTCACAGACTAAGTACATATCATCGATCTCTGGGTTTAGGATGAATAGTATTTAGATTATGGGGGTGTAAACAAAAGCTGCCCTGGTCACTCTCACTCCTATCCGGGCCTGGATACCCTGATCTGGGGACATTCTTAGTGGAGCACGTAGGGTCATATTCCTAGGCTCTGAGCACCACCATGATGCTAAAATGCTCATAACAAAAGAGATCAGGTGTTCACACACTGCTTTATAATGCATGGAAAGACAGATTCAAGGAATCCTTTTTTTGATATGTTGCTATCCTTGTGGCTTCGGCATCTCTTAAATACAAAATAAAATTTAATGCCCAGGATCACTGACAGCCTGGATACAGTTCCTAGCATGTGGCAAATGACCAGTAAAGATTACCTCTTCGATTTAAGGATGAACTGCTGATCATAAGAACCATTATATGACAGCCAGTGAAAGAGTATGCAGCATGTGGAAAACTGTAACATTTTATAATATGTTTGGACATTCATCTTAATTTTACGAGCCAACAAAACTGTATATTCCCCTTTTTAATACAGAAGTTTATAAATAAAGTTACAATTTACTTTACTTGCTGTCTATTACTCTCCTTTACTTTTTTTTCCTCAACCTCATAGCTCAACTAGTGACCTATAAAACGGTGTGAGAACTATGCTTATCATTTTTATGCTTTCTGTTGCTATGACAAAATGCCTTATATAAATCAATTTAAAGGAAAAACGATTTTGGCTCACAGTTGCAGTAGCCTCAATATGTGACTGGTTGACTCTGTTGCTTTGGGACTTGTGATGACACAGAGCATCACGACAGGGACTTCGTGGTACACAGAAGTTGTTCACCTTTTGATGGCCGGGAAACAAATGAGGTGCGGAGGCTTGTGTTCGAATATTTCCCCCAAGGACATTTCCCTAAAGATGTAACTTCCTCCCAATAGGCCTTGCCTTTTAAGTATCCACCACCTCTACTAGAATCATAAGGCAGTGACAAGGCCTTCATTCAGCCCAAGAGTCTTTTTGGGAGCATTTAAAGTCTAACCTACCACAAATATGCAAAAACATATTATATATATAATATATATAT
>NC_022030.1:1603602-1618510 GCF_000317375.1 Microtus ochrogaster
CTGTTTTATGTACTATACTATTACTGATGTGTATATAGTACATGTGTGCACGCATGCATGTAGATGTGTGAGTGTGTACATGTGTGTGTGAGTGCGTGCCCATACACATGAACAGAGGTCAGAGGCAAAGTCAGGTGCCCTGCTTTATCAGTTTCCTCCTTCTTCCTCTGAGTGGTCCTTCCTGGACTCGGCTGTTGAGTAGCAGTCAGAGAAGCCCAGAGGCCCTCCAGTTTCACCCCCATCTCAGTACTGAGGCTGTAGATGCTTGTGGCCGTCCCTAGCTTTTTACAGGAATTTTAAGGATTGAATTCGGGTCCTCATGGTTGAGCAGCAAGCACTCTTACCCACTGCTCCATCTTCCCAGATCCTAATACTGTTTTTGTATGTGGAAGTCAGATCTCTCCTTCCACCATGTGGATCTGGGGGATCAAATTCATGTCATCAGGTCTGGCTACAACTGCCTTTACTACTAAGCAATCTCACCTCACCAGCTCAAATCCAGTTTTGCATGTAGGTCTACTATATTCTCGTTTTTATATCAAGGCATTTCATTCAAATGGGAAACATTTCAGTGTGGAATTGCTTTACCAGCCCTGAAAAAACAAAGCAATCTGCACTGCTCTTATGAAAGCATCTTCAAATTGCTTCTCATGTTTGACTATTACAAATAATGCTATGCACATCTTTTTCATAATTAAAAAAACTGTCAGGGATATATGCTAGAAATAGAACATTTATCAGTGGCTCTCAGCCTGTAGGTCTTGACCATTAAAAACATATTTTCAATGGTCTTTGGAACTGAGACTCTGCTAAGTAGCAAAATTACAGTTATGAAGTAGCAATGAAAATTAATTTATGGTTAGGGGTTCCTGAGGCCATCAGAAATATGTGTTTTTTGGTGGTTTTGACCCACAGGTTGAGAACTGCTCATTTAGATGTACTTAAAATTTTACTGGCTATGGATGGGGACATTCCTTTTTAGAACCATATCAGTTTATACCCTCACCAAAAGTTTATAACTATCCCTCTTCCTTGCTCTAGCCAATATTTAAATGTTGTCAGCTCAGTAAATGAAAAACAGTACCTGTTTTAACTTTTCCCTGTGTGTTCTAGGGATGAACATTTGTTAATGTAGTCGGTAAATGCTCTTCCAGGACGTCCCTCAGCATTGAACGGTTGGACGAAGGCAGTGTGGTACAGTACGTGCCATGATCTGAGCATATAAACTGGTGTGTCTATTTCTTTTGAACAGTGTCTTAAGAATGCATCACTTGCTGTACAAGTTTAGTTATGATTTGCATTCTGTCTGTTCTGCAGTTGCATTTTTCTCTCTTATCTAGTTGGGCTTTGGGGGCAGATTAAATAGTCATTATCTGCTGAGTAGACGCCTTGCCTTCTTTTCTCTCATGCCGCTCTGTCAAGTTTCCATGAGTAATTTAGACTCCTCCTGGCTCCCTTTGGTCCTTTCATCTGTGTATCTACTCCTTTCTTAGCACCGCTTTATCTGCCCACCTTTCTAATAAGCTTTGCTATCTGGTGGAACAAATTCTGCTCATTTGCATTTTTTCAAAATTGTTTCAATTAACCTTACATATTGAGTGGTTCAGGCAGATTTCAGATTGTCTTTCAATTTCTGTGCTGGGGCTATTGATTGGGACTGCATTTACTTCATGTACTCATTTGGGAATGATCAAGGTCTTTTTTGACAGGGTATCTCCCCATTTATTGGAATATTATCTAATGCCCTTCAGTGGCATTTAATACTTTCCCTCTGTGTGTATTCTATTTTCTTATTAAGCATGCTTCTGGCTATTTCATGCTCTTCCTTGCAATAATAAATGGAATTTGCAGAAAGGAAATAGCTTAAAGGCATAGCAGCAGTGATTTGGGTTTGTATGTTGATCCCGTCTCTGCCCACACCTGCATGTCCTTCCCACGGTCTGCTATTTGTTAGCATGCATTCTCGGTAAACAAATATCTTGTCAACAGAGAATCTGCTATTTCAATTCATTTCTAATCACCACACATTTTGTTTCCCTTTCTTCTAGCCCAGTTTGAATATTAGCCTAACACAGCACCCTTGTCTTAGGTCTGTCATAACTTACTGTGCCCCTAATGTTTCACCTTTAAGTATATCCTTTGCTAGGTATTTCTGGTAAATGACTTCCAGCAGGCTAAGGAAAGTTTCTTTGACTTCGCTACTCTGCGTGTACTTTAATCATGCATAGGTACTAAAATTTTAATTTCTAATTAGTTCTAAGTGCTTGTAATTTATTTTCTGGGTGTAATACTTTTCCTACTCGTTCCCATGATAGATAGCGTGAGTTTCATTTTAAACATCCAATTCCAACTTTGTTCCCTCTTCTTTTCACATTGTGTTTAATGCCATCGTTTTCCTCCCGTTGAGTCACGTTCATTCTTGACTTTGAACTTATCTCTCTTGCTGTGACTTACACAGATGGACATCTGCCTCCCTATAGGAAACCTCCCTGGAGGGAACAGCAAGAGAGTTGGACTCTGTAGTCTCTCAGAGTGGTACACAGTAGTCATATGTAATTGTTTATCTTGAAAACTCATGTTAATGAATTGGTGCCTGGTTTTCTGCGCTTAGGTCTTCATTCCAAGAAATAGATGTTTCCGTCACAATTTGCTAAGACATGGACACGGACACACACACACACACACACACACACACAGGGAGGGAGGGAGAGAAAGAGAAAGGGAGAGGGAGGGGGAGGAAGAGGCAGAAAGGGAAAGAGAGGGGGAGGCAGAAAGAGACACAGACACAAAGACAGACAGAGAGAGAGAGGTCCACCAGGCAGGTACATTTTTCTGCAACAAGCATTTAAGCAGGCTAAAGCCTGTCCCTTATCCTCCTCCAGCCTCCAGTGTCTCCAGTTCCTTCCTTAGCTTGAAGCGAAGCTTGTACTGTTCTCACTTTCAATGCTGTCACTCTGCTTGGGCTTCTGATCATGCGTGGGATTGCAGTTTACCTAGTTCTATCATGATGCCATCTGTTATCATTTCGGGCTTCATCATACCTTAAAAAAAAAGTTTCCATCTTCTCTTTGAAGTATATGGCTATACACGTGTATATAGGCACATATAAATGTACAAAAAGGAAGCTTCATTGTAAAGACTCCAGCATCTCTTGTGACACATCAGATTTAAGCTATCCCCTTACCTTTCTGAAACCAGAGCATCCTCTCCTTAAAGTGTTAGTCCACTGGGAAGTCTTTGTAATTACCAAGTATCAGTTGTATGTATTAGAAATGTGGTGTCAAGTGACTTAATCAAATGTGTATCAAACAACTGCTTAAATACGATTTGATCTTAATCTCTGATTTAATCCAAATGCAGGGTTAGGGTTGCAGGTCCACTTGCAAAGGACTTGTGAATTGTTCTGTCTGGGTCTCGCTAACTCCGTTGATTATTTTCCTGTCTTTGTTTTGGGGACAGGATCACTGTACTGTCCCTCACTTGCCTAGAACTCACTTTGTAGGACAGGCTGCTCTGGAACTCAGAGATCTGCCTGCCTCTGCTTTCCAAGTGCTGGGATTAGAGGAGGCTCTTCCACACCCAGTTCTTTGTGACCTTGAATATATGATTTTATACCTTGAGCTGCTGTTGGGTTGTGGTGGAGGTGAGAGGAAGAAACTGTGCATGAAGATAATTCATCATCAGCTGAACAGAATATGTGGAAATGACCACTGTTGACATCACCTTGCTGATGTGGGAGTGTCATATATCAATCTGTTGCTTTCATTGGTTAATTAATAAAGAAACTGCTTGGCCTGATAGGTTAGAACATAGGTGGGTGGAGTAAACAGAACAGAATGCTGGGAGGAAGTGAGACAATCGCCATGCCTCTCCTCTCTGAGTCAGACATCTCCTCTCCAGGGCAGATGCGATGAAGCTCCAGCCCAAGATGGACGTATGCTAGAATCTTCCTGGTGGGTCACCACCTCGTGGTGCTGCACACATTAATGGAGGTGGGTTGATAAGGATGTGAGAGTTGGCCAGTAGGATGCTGGAGCTAATGGGCCAAGCAGTGTTTATATGAATACAGTTTGTGTGTTGTTATTTCGGGTGTAAAGCTAACCATGTGGGAGCAGGCTTGCCGCAGCTCCTTCTAAAAATGGCTCCCACATGGATAACTGAATCCACAGAAAGCCTGAGAAAGCTTGGGAAAGAATAGAATAAAGCATGTTTTCTTGGTAGCAGCAATTTCTTGGGTCTGCTATGCTTGCTAGAGGCAAGCAAGCGCTCTCACCTAAGAGAGGCTTCCTGAATCAGCTTTAGCTGCAAAACCCTGCAGCTCTTTTAAGAGGCCCTGCCACAAAACACTTAAATGGTGTTGATAAAAGCTGACTGCATGCTTGTTTGTTTTCAGCCCTAGCAGGAAAAAAGTTGTGCTGTTTCAAAATGCTGGCATTCTGGTCTGTCCTGCCAGGGCAAACTCTGACTCTTTCAGGCAGGCAATCCGACTACAGAGTGTTTGAGTGTGGTTTATGAGTGAAGTGCTGCAGCTTGCTTGCTGGCAAGTACCTTGAAATGCCATAGATTTGTGGCAATAAAAATGGCTACAGGTGGCACCTCTGCCATGAGGCTGGAAAGCTAAGGAATGGGTTGGATCCAGCCGTCAAGGCCAAGGCTCTCCATATTGCTTAGTAAATTAAAGACTCATGTAGTCAGAAAAAGAGAGATACAGTAAAGAGAAATTCAAAGAAAAAGAAAACCTCTAAATGATTAACAGTGTGTTAAAAAATATATGCAGGCTAAAAATTAAAGTTCTTAAAAAAAAGAAAGAGAGTAGTTAGGTGTGGTGGTACACACCTTTAATCCCAACACTTGGGAGGCAGAGGTAGATTGACCTCTGTGACTTCAAGGTGTGGCAGGACACACCTTTAATTCCAATGCCTGGGAGGCAGAGACAGACAGATCTTTGTTGAGTTCAAGGTGTGGTAGCAAATACCTTTAATCCCAGCACTTGGGAAGCCAAGGCAAGTGGATCTCTTTGAGTTCAAGGACAGCCTGGTCTGCAAACTTATTCCAGGACAAAGATATATAGAGAACACGTCTCAAAAATAAAAATAAAAGTAAAGAAATAGAGGTTAAAATAAAGCCACACAAAGATGGAAAATACAATGAGAATTTTGATACTGTATGCTATTTTGCTCTCTTTGAATTGTTTGAATTCTGAGGAAGGAGCAACAGATGCTAAAAGATATTTGTTTATAAATGCTGCTGAACTAATCCAAGATAGATATTTTGAAAATACCTTGACTTTAGAATTTGGATCTAAGGACATGATGCTTTGGGAAGGAATTTCTTCTTTTGTTTTCACAGAGGATGAGACCCTGTGGGTTGCTTCTATCCCAATATGGTATGGTAGACCACATCCTCCTGAGAAGTTGCTGTGAACACTTTCAAAAAATATTTCACTCAACTGCTAACTGAGATGAACCTGGCACATAGGTTATACCATAAAAGACCTGATTAACAATGCCCCCATACAGCAGGAAGCAGTTTGGAGAGAAAAAAACTGTGCCCATGTTCCCAAGTATTGTTTATAAGTGTTCTTTTACATTTAAAGGGAGAAATGATATAGATATGAATAATTTACATTGGTATAAATTTTACTCTATTGATATAAATTTAAGGTCAATTTTGTTATATGTATATGTATTTCTGACCTTGACTAAGGTATTGTGATTGTATAGTTCATGTAAAAATGTAATGTATATAGGTTGCTAATGGATAATCAAGTTTGTAGTCATGTTAGTTAGATTTTCTAGATATATAGAGATATATTTCAGTAAAATAGGCATTCTTCATATCTTTCTTTTTTATTATTATTTTTCTTTTTTTTAATTTATTTATTTATTAAAGATCTCTGTCTCTTCCCCACCACCGCCTCCCATTTCCCTCCCCCTCCTCCAATCAAGTCCTCCTCCCTCCTCAGCCCGAAGAGCACTTAGGGTTCCCTGACCTGTGGGAAGTCCAAGGAACCCCCACCTCCATCCAGGTCTAGTAAGTTGAGCATCCAAACTGCCTAGGCTCCTACAAAGCCAGTACGTGCAGTAGGATCAGAAACCCATTGCCATTGTTCTTGAGTTCTCATATCTTTCAAAGACTACAGAATATGGCATTTTAAATGTTTTAATAACTAGAACTTTTCATGACAATGAGATATGTCTGCTCCTGGCAGCACCAATCTACTTCAAAAGGAAGATGGGCATTGAAGAGGCTCCTTATGGAGTTTGTTAGCCATTTGGGCAAGAAACTGCTCTTGCCTGGACTGTTGCATAAACTGGACACAGAGAACCCACAGAGAGAGGACTGCTGAACTTGCCTAAAGGTGAGATGGTCTCTCGGGGTTTCTGACTCATGAAAGAGTCTGCGAGATATTCTGCAGGACACAGCAGATAGTGGCTGAACTGCCTTTGAAATTTCATGCTTTGTGGAAATGTCTCTGGATACTATGGGCCTGAAGGCCGAAGATGGATGCCCCAGCAGTACAAAAGAACTTTGGGTGACTGTCCAGGCAGCGAGATGTCTCTGTCACTTCTAGTGTTTTTGAAGTTTCTTACTTCTTGTTTACTTAGGTAATATTATTTCTGGAGTCTTTGATGGAGTTGAAGAATAGATAGATAGTTAAGTTGTTTTCCTTTGTTATGATAAAAGATAAAATAGATGTAAATATTGTAACTATAATTCTTACTTGATAACTGTTTTGTTATATGTAATTTTGCTATGTTAACGTTAAAGCCTTCTTTTTTGTTGTTTAAACAGCTGCATTTTCAAGTTGTCCATGAGCTGTCAAATACACATTGCCTCCTATATTGACTTTCTGTCGCTGAAGGAACTACCTGAGCCAATTAACTTACACATGGAAAATGGTTTATGTTGGCTCCTGCTTCTGAAGTTTCCAGTACAAGATTTGGTGTCTTCATTTGTTTGTTCCTCTGGCAGGACTAACTCTAAATATAATAAGAAGAAAACGAATACTGGCCTCCTTAGTTAGAAAGCTAGGAGGAAGAGGAAGTCATGGAAGCACCATGGTCACCTTCAAGGTCAAGCTACTGTGTGCTAGAGTCCTCCCAAGAGGCCCAACCTCTTAAAGGCTCCAGAACTGCATAAGTGATTAAACCTTCATCACCTGAACCTTGGGGAATTCTCATTCAAGCCTCAGTACTCACTTTTATTTATTTATTTATTTATTTATTATGTATACAATATTCTGTCTGTGTGTATGCCTGAAGGCCAGAAGAGGGCGCCAGACCTCTTTACAGATGGTTGTGAGCCACCATGTGGTTGCTGGGAATTGAACTCAGGACCTTTGGAAGAGCAGGCAATGCTCTTAGCCACTGAGCCATCTTTCCAGCCCCCTCAGTACTCACTTATACAAGAGTGTCCTTGGTGGCAGTATTTCCACCTTCCTTCAGAGAGTCAACCAGACAGTATTTAGAACATAGAAACGGTGTTAACTGGAGAAAAAGGAGTGCTGTGGGTTTTAGAACACATTTGAGAGACAAGCAGATGCAGGCTCTAATCCCCACTTGCTTACATTGCAAATCCCTTGTTGAGACAATCAGAGCTTTTTGGTACTTACATGTAACATATGATACCGTTATTCCTGTAATAACTTTAGCTGACTTGAAGGATTAGAAGACCATTTTACATCTCATTAAAATCCTGCCTTGAGGAGGATGGTGCAAGTGATGAAGAATGTCTGAAAGATTATTGCAATATCCTGACAAGGTGATTTCCCTAGATTCTCCACATTCAGCACACCAGCCATTTATTAAACCTGTCACTCAATCTTACTAAATTGCTAGCACATCTTTATTCAGGTCTGCCTCTCCAGGTCTGCTGAGGATTTACCAGAATGAAAAAGGCTGTAGCCTGTGCACACCAATTCCTTTCTCAGGATTCCTTTTGTTAGTCTTTACTGAAAGCCATGGAGTTCTTGTCCCCATGGAGATCAAATATCCCACAGACAGTGAGGAGCACACGGCAACATCACATTTATTAACCACAAAAGGCTTTTCCAGCATGGGGAAGAAGGTCTCAGATACTATGTCACGTATATAAATATGTCTCTTTCAATTCTGAGCATTTGGAGTTTGGTTTGTTTGTGTATTGTGTCCTGTTTTCAGTACTTAAAAAAAGGTAGTTACATTTCACTAAAAATCCCTAACCCTATGTTGAATTAGCATAAACCTCACACAGTGGGACACCCAATGCTGCTCAACTCTAATGCCATGGGTGGCCTTTTCCTTTGATACTCTATATGCTCAAAACCATGATTTGATTCTAAGTTAGTTTAGTTCAATAAAAGTCATTTTACTGGGAAAATTCTGCTTTTTTTTTCATCTTTTGACTGTTTTTCTGAAGTAGATTTGAATTTTTCAAAAAGTTTTGTATTTGTTGTGCTAATAGATAGAGGTCATTTTCTATATATTATTATTATTAGCAGCTATCAGGGTTCTAAAAGGTTGGTGACTGTAGGTGCTGTCACACAGAAAGTCAGAGCATCAGACAGCTCCTGTACTTACTGTCCATTGCCAGAGGCTGACTCACGACATTCAGATTCTGGCAATGGGACCTGTCATTTAAAGAGAACACAAACATCCATTATGAACCACAAGGCACCCTGGGTCTTGAAATGTAGATAATTGAGTTAGGATAATTTAAATAATTAGATAATGACTCACACATTTGAACTGAGGCTTTGATAATCTCCACTGTCACTGAAGAATGTGTAGACCCATGAAGCAGCAACCAAAATGGACCATGAGCTCGGAGAGGTTACATCATCCTCCAGCTGTGTACAGACACCAAGGAACCTTGTCTAAACCTGTTGACTGGAGTGTTGCTCTGGGATTCCTGTGTCATTTGACAAACAGATGTAATGACTTAAGATCATCTCATATTTGCCTCATTATGAGCTTTAAAGCAACTCAGAAAGTATAGTTCTGGCAATAAAGAGCAGGTTAAAGTCATGGCATGAATCTCTTTGTGGATCAAGGTGTTTGCTTTACAGTAAGCTCTTATTCTTGCAATGCTGGAAATACATTTGTATGACAGAGGCTCTTTAAAGAATGTGGCTGGTTTTCTTTATAAGAGTGGGTTTTTAAAGAAGTGGTTAAAAATTCTCTCTCCTTCCTTCCGGAATTTCACTTTATCCATTTGCGTGTGTCACTCAATGAACGCTCCTTCCTTTTCTTCCTCAGCCAAACACGTCTTGGATGTTAGTTTTTAATCAGGCACCATGCAAAGCAATGCACTCTTACAGGGCTGACCCCTTTCCCTCACAGAACTCGCTGCTGTGTGTGGGACACGGCTTTGTGGTTCATGTTTGCTAGAGAGAAGAAAGAACTTGGAACCCTGGGAGAGCTGTACAGGTCGACTTTCTCACTGTTATCTGGGAGCAGGAAGAACCCAGGTGTGGGTATATGTGGCTTTGTCCCTCAGCAAAATGTTTTAGCTGTTCCTCCTTCCCCATGGTGGCAGGTTCTTTTCCCAAATTGTTTCAATGACAACTGTCACTTGTGACAGCTTTGCCCATCCTCTTTTCTCTGACTTTTGGATTCTATTTGGTAACTCTTCTCTTACTCATAACTAATCTGAGCATGGTCCTGCCTTGTGGTGGGTGTTCAAATGAGAACGGCTCCTGTGGGCTCAAAGATTTTAATGCTTGGTCTGCAACTGGGTGAACTGACTTGGGAAGGATTGGGAGGTGTGGCCTTACTGAAGGAGGTGCGTCATTGAGCGTGGCCTTTGAGGTTTCAAAAACCCATGGCCTTCCCTGTTAGTTCTCTCTCTCTGCCTTGAACTTGTGGATCAGATGTAAGCTCTCAGCTACTGTTCCAATGCCATGCGTGTCTGCCTGCTGCCATAATCTCTTCCTGATGACCATGATAACTCTCTGGAACCCTGTGCCTTCAAATTTACTGCATTCTCTTCTAAGTTGTCTTGGTCTTTATGTCTCTTCAAAGCAATAGAAAAGTAACTAAGATGCCTGTACATCCTCTTAACTTCTATTCCCACTGCTGTTGCAACAACCATTTCTTAGCTGACTTCTTCACAAATGGACAAGAAACACGGTGTGCTTGATCCTTCCTTTCTTCATAGCAAAAAGCCGCCTTCTCAGTATAACATTCAAGCCTTAGGTAGTATGCATGCCAGCAGGAAATTAATTTCACAGTGGTGCTGTAATAGCCCTTTAGTTCCGCACCTGCCATTAGGTAAGCAACCTTAGATAGAGCATGTATATTTGTTTATAAAGGTATCCGAGGCTGAGGGGAAAATCATTTGCCATCTTAGATGAAATCTAAGTCCTTTCACATTTCTCAAACAGAAGAGCATCCAATTTATTGAGAAGTACTACTTTCAGAGGGAATATGTTTTGCATATGGGGGGGGGATAGTCAAGTATTTTAGACTCCACTGAAAAATATGGGCTTTACATCCACAACAAGCTTGGAACCAGAGTCTAGAAACTTCCCATTAAGAGTGTGCCACATCCTACAAATGGTTATGTGCCTGGTTTTCTGCATACGGAGAGCATAGGTTCACTTGTTTTCCTGTTAGTAAGAATTTGACGTAAGCCTGCATGCATTAATAGGTGATCATAGGAAAAAGGCAGAGCTTTGGTAATAGAAATCCCATTGTGGGCTCCATAGGAGTGGAGCTCAAAGCCCATTCAGAATTCAAGCCTTCTCTGGGCCCAGGCCAACTTGTTCCTTATAGAGTAGTTTCAATGTGTGGGTCTTACTCAATGCTATGCCATTGATACAACAATCACTTGCTGTGTGCCTACCTCCTTCCTGTAACAGTTCACTTTCTCCTCCTTCAGCTTCCACATGTCTCACTTACATCTTCATTGTGTTTTCTGTTTGAGGTCACTTCATATTGTACAGTTTATGAATAAATTGCCCTGGGGTGGAATATCCAGTATCTAGGTGTAGAACAGGTTGCTGGTGGGAACAGAGTTGTCCAATCCAGAACCAGGGCTGCTTTACTTGGCAAGGAAGAGATCATGGCCATGGCCATTAGAAACTGCCATGCTTGTTGGGCCTGACCATTGTACCATCATCTCTTTTCTGGACCGTAGTGGTCCTGCCCTTCTCCTGCTATAGCACTCTCCTAACTCATCATCCAGGGGAATACATGTAAAAGTCCTCTTCACAATCACCATTGTGCTGTAATGGACAGACTTCTGTGGCCACAGATCTCACATCAGCATCTCAGATCATGTCTCCAGCCACTCTTGCCTTTCTCACTCTGGTCCAGCCACACCCTTTGCCTGACTGATACTCAGTGTACCCAGCTGCCTCCTTAGGTCCTATCTTGTAAGACATCTGCTACCTAGAATTTTTCTTTCTCAAGACATGCACAGATGTTCTGGTTATTTCACACAATCATAAAAATTTCTCTCTCAAGCCTATTCTGACTCTATATTTAAATTATTCCCTCAACACATTTTATTGCTTTGATTTTCTTATCTTGTGCTTCTATTTCTGTGTCTATTGGCTGCCTTTTTGACCTGAATTCAAAATCCACAGTGACAAAGAATTTGTTAATTTTTATTTTCTTATGTCCCAATAATGACAATAATATTTTGCACAAAGTAAGTATGCAATAAATAATTGTCAAACTAAAGTGTAAGAGAATGAATTAGAAGGCACCACAAGCATGAAAAGATTGTGATTCAACATGAACAGAACAGCTTCCTGTTGAAGATGGATGAGCAATCTTAAAAACAACTATGAGGATTTTTTTTTTGCTTCCTTTTGCCTTTGTCAGGAACTAAACCCATGGCCTGGGGCATCCTAAGAAAATATCTTCAACCCTGAGCTACAGACTCCTGAGATCTCAGATTTGTGTGGCTTAGTTGCACTATGTACCTGGCCGATAAAGAAAAGTTGACTCTTTTGACTTAACTAAAGTCTAACCTAAAGGCTAGAAGAGAAGACAATCCCATTGGGTTTGTGTACATGGATCAGAAGAAAAAAGAAAGCTGGCAGACCTATCAGGCCTGATGTCTTTAAACTCAAGCAGAGAGAACTCAGATTCCAGGGGCTTTGACAATAAGGAAATAATTCTGTTCATCAGGAAGAAACCCAGTGAGGAGGACATCCAGGAACAGTGCATCAACCTTCAAAGTGCTCTCCTGATGGTCTCCAAACTTTGCCTATCCTTCAAGCTTTTCCTACCTCTGTATCCTGGCTTTATCCTTACATGTATAGCAAAATGAGTGAATTAGGTACCATGTCTAAGCATACCAATATTTAGAATAGAAATGTTGTTCTCTTGGCTATAGTTCTTAGAAAAACTTCTAGAATACCACCAGCACAATTCCTCTTGTATCTCATTGGCAAAAACTAGGCCATTTCTCCTTCATATTGATGATATGAGAGAAAGCATGCAATTATTTCAAGTGGCATGATCACTTCTGGTTCTATCCATTTTCTTCAAATGACATGATTTCATTCTTCTTTATGGCAGAACAATACTTTATTGTATACATGCACATACAGAGACATATATACATATCACTACATCTTTTTTATCAATTCACCTATAGTGGATACCTAGAATATTTATATAACTGAGCTATTTTATTTTTGAACTAGAGTTTCACTATATGGCTCTGACTGGCCTGTAACTCACTATGTCAACCAAGCTGGCTTTGAACTCAAAGAGATCCTCCAGCCTCTGCCTCCCATAACTAGACCATTGTGAATACTGCCACAATAAACTTGAGTGTGTAGGTATTTTTTGTATGTATATACCTATGAGCAGTATACCTGGGTAATATGGTGATTCAAATTTTGTTTTTTTAAGAGAACTTCTAAACTTATTTCCATGGTGGCTACGCTAAGCAAGCCAGTCTCTTATGCTGTGTTACAGAATTTGAATATTAGCCTTGAAACAAAGAGATTTACTTCAGTTTTCTCTATCAATAAAAGTCACAAGTTGCACCAAAAAATGGATTGAAGAGGAAAAGATGAAGAGAAAAGAAATCATTAAGATCATTGCAGTATGGCAGGTGAAAAACTCAGAGTATAGGCTGGTAACATTGAGGGGCTAGAATGTTTGACCCTCTTAGAAGATTTTGATGCATAAATGCACTTGGGGTCTGAGGCAGAAGACAATTTAAGGATAGTCCAAAATTTTTAACCTGGTTATCTGCATAGAGATTCAAATAATAGAGAATAATAAGAAGTGGAGAAAGATTTGATGGTATGCATGCCACCAATGATTACTGTGTTTGACGCTCTCGGGTATACATGAAGAGTAATGAGGATCAGCCTTTAGCACTCAGGAGAAAACAAGACCTCATTTCCTGAGTGGAACTCGGTAACAGAATTGTGCTGGGTGTGCATTGGCATATGATCCATCAAGAGAGGTCCCAGCTCTCAAGGACCTTATGCCTTTGCTGATGACTTTAGAAAATAATTTTCTAATTTTCATCAGAATAGTTAGAGAACCTGGAGGGAAAAATAAAATCCCTTGAGTTATGGTAACCAGATGATTTATGTAGGACTTGAGCATGGAGTTTTGATCAGGGCAAAAGAAAAAGCCCCATTAAACAAGGAAAAGAAAGCCCATCAGAACCTATAGGGAACAGATCTGAGTGGATAGCCATGCTATTTTGATAACAGAATCAATACATTTTTATGATTAATTGGACATGTAACAAGAATAAGGACCTTAAGATATTTTTGAAGGACTCAAAGAGCAAAAAATAGGATAATGATGAGAGGAACTCACAGTCAATATTAGCCATGTTGATTTAGAATGGGTGGGGCATTCAGTGGACAGACTGGAAACAGAGGGGAGCCAGAAGCAAAGACAGGTCACCAGGGTCCTCTAGACAATGGGTTAGGTATGAGTCAGAGGAACAAGGCTACAATGGTGTCTCCTAGAAACGTGTTCATTAAACATTGAACTTTCCTTAGCTGCATCTGAACAAATAAGTTACATAAAAATGTACGAATATCTAATATCATTTGAATTAAAAAGTAAAAGTTTATTCAACTATTTGTGTATTTACAGACTCTGGGTAAAAGAAGAGATGAGGAAAATTAGTATAAAAATAAAAGAATTGGGAAAGCTACCTCCACGTGATTGCTCACGTGAAAAGATACACAAGGTGTCATGTACTGTGTCAACCTTCCATTAAATAAATAAACAAACACCCAGTATTATAGTCTGTAAGTACGAGAATATTCTCCAGGAAGGAAATACACAACAGGGTGGCCTGAGTGTGTGCGACTCTTACCACGCAGCAGGTCACAGTGCCTCATCCGATTATATCTTCAATAAAGGCTCTTAAGAGTAGCATTCAGAGGCAGGTGTTGTTATGACTGTTCCACCCACTCAGTCCAGAGCCAGTAGATAACAAACTGCTCTAATGAGGAGGAAAAGAGTACGAAGATGAGGGGTGAAACGTGTACTTCTGATAATGAGGATTTTACAAGTTGCTGTCAATTTATGAGTCTGATGGCACAGATGTAAATGTGTATGCATGCACAGATCTCTCTCTCACACACAATGACCTACCTTTGTGATTTAATTTAACAGCTAAGTGTTTACTATGATTTATAATGTGGTAGATATGGCCCATCACCCCTTAGAGAAAACTCCTCTACTAATGAGCAGAAGAAAATACATTTTATCACATCACAGTTCCAGCATTGGGGAATAAAACCTTTTTGAGACTGATGTGAAGGCACACTTGCAACCAATAGTCCCTGCATCGACGATGATTCTGGGGACTGTTGGAAACTGGAAACTTCTATAGAATTCTGCACTCTGCTAGACAAATTCTCTCTCTCTCTCTCTCTCTCTCTCTCTCTCTCTCTCTCTCTCTCTCTCTGTGTGTGTGTGTGTGT
>NC_022030.1:1619406-1631809 GCF_000317375.1 Microtus ochrogaster
TAATAAATAAATAAATTAAAAAAATATTTAGGAAAAACTGCATTCACATTTGAGATTGCACGGATTATTTTCTTGTCATTATTCCCTAAATAATATAGTAGAACAAGTAATTACATCACATGTCATTGTATTAGGTGTTGCAAGTAATCTAGAGACAATTTAAATACAGGAGGATTAAACAGAGAATATGCAGCATTTTACACCAAGAACTTTAGATTTGGTCTAACCTGCGGGGCCATAGAAACAATTCCCCATAGGCACCAAGTGATAACTGCATGGGCTCAGCATTTAATATGAGGGCAACAGTTTTTGAGAGTCTCAAATGGCAATATCTAAAGAGTTGACTCACAGGCCCAACGTGTACCACCTTCATAAAATACTGCTTGCTACCATTCAACATCCACTCTGATTTACTGGAAAATATACATTATTTCATATTTGTTATCTAGTGAAATAACTTCAAAATGAATGGCAGAAATTACTAAGTAACTTTCAGAGTGAAGTGGAAAAATAAAATAAAAATACAAAGCAAACTTTTTAAATGCTGTTTAACATTTTGCAATTTTCTGTTTCTTTTTAATGAAGAAAACCATGAGAAGCATTTTTAGATGACTGTATGCTTATTTATAGATGGAAGTCATACAACAGACCAAAGAACCATGGACATAATTAATTTGTGACTGTCTTGGTCAGTGCGCACTTATTTTTGTATTGAAAACTCGTGTATAGGTTCTGAAGTGGTCAAGGTGAAAGAACTAGAAAAGATAATGAGGGCAGAGTGCAGCCTCAGACTTACTGCACACTCTGCAATTCGGATCTGTGGATGTACTTCCCACAGAGAGGACGAGAGCAGGAGACACTGAATCACATGAGCCTGGCAAAGGAAATTAAAGCATGTCAGAGAGGTGAAGGACAACAGGGCAGTTCCTTCCCAGCACAGCTTCTAGATTGCTTTCTGTAACCCAGAACTGACTCCGCTGACAAAAGACTCACTTACCAGATCCGCACAGAGAAGACGGTGGAGAAATGTAAAACCTATCATTGTATTATCTACAGGGAGGCTGCCTTCTCCCATTTTGCCATGTGACTGTGTTCAGAAGGGCAGAGGAGCAGATTATCAAGGCCAAGTATACAAGTTTAGAAGACGGACTTAGATGCTGGAATGTTTTAAAAGGAGAAACAATCAATGGAATTCTGACTGAAAGTTTGTCCCTCAAGTTATTCTCGCTCTCTTTCAGCTTTAGACTCCCTGTGCTGTCCACAAGTCTTTGCACATCGGCTCTGGCTGGACTCTGGAATCAGCAGCATATTTTATGCAAACATTTGAGGAACCATTCACATTTCTTGAAGTCATGACTTCTGACCCCAAATTCGTTTTGTTTTCATTTTATTTCGTTGGTTGGAGAGGTGGAACGTATCACAGCCCATGTGAATAGCAGTCAGAGGATAACTCATGGGAGTCAGTTCTTTCCTTCCACCTTGGGGAACCTGGGCCTCAAACTCAGGTTATCAGGCTTGGTGGGAAGCACCTTTACCCACTGAGCCATTTCACCAGTCCTCTGAATTCTGTTTTATTTTAAATGTACTTCTTTTGCAAATTGCACACAAGTACATAACGTATCTTGATGGTATCCACCCCTTACTGTCTCCTTCCAGCTCCCCACAGAATATCTCCATCTCATCTGCCTCCCAACTTCAAGTCCTTACCTACCTACCTATCTATCTATCTATCTATCTATCTATCTATCTATCTATCTATCTATCTATCTATCTATCTATCTAGAACCCATTGAGTCCTAGTGCTGCCCATATACACAGGGATGAAGCCAACGACAGTCAGTAGCCTCTCAGCTAAGGTTCAGTCCTCAGTAGCCCCTCCCTACCTCATGTCGGGATTTTGAATTGGCTTGATATTGAGCAGTCTTGTCTAGGGAACATCTAAGAGTTCACCTAAGTAACAGCCATGCCATGAATTCTATTTTCAAGGAGCCATTTACATAGCTCAAGTATTTAGAACTTGAATGAATTTAAAGGCTATCTGTGTGATTTAACTGGGCTTGTCTAAAAATATTTCAGGGAACACTGGAGAGTGTCAGTGGTTAAGAGGGTGTGTCGTTCTTGCTGATAACCCAGGTTCAATTCTCAGCACCCACAGAGTAGCTCACAACCATCTACAAAGCCATTTCCAAGGTATCCAGCTGGTATATAATGGAGGGTCAGAGTCGTGTTTTAGGCAGAGATAATGAAGGAGAAATCCTGAGACTCCTGTGTGCCCCTGAGATATCAGAGTGACTCAAGGCCCTTCCTGTTGCTCCCTAACCTCCTCAGAACAGCACTCATGTGTTAGTCCTAGGTGGGAGGCCACTCCTTCCTCTTCCCCATGAAGGCTACTAGTGCATTTCCTCTATGCCCTGGGAGCACCAGCAGGTGAGATTCCTTTCCTTTCTCTGTAGTAGCTACATAATTTAACAGCGGATCTTTCTTTCCTCCCTGTAATGTGGCAATGTGAGCGATATATCTAATTAGAAATTCAAACTGACATTTCCGTACTTAATCACTATGACTTCAGCATTATAAGTATTAATAACATCAAGGTAGCTATCACAGTGACTAGCTAGATTATCTCCAATAAGATTTGGCAGGTCCTCTCTTCTCGTGTTCCTTCATTAGATCTCATTTCTTATGTGACAAAGGAAGAATCAGTTACAGAATTGATCCACAGCCATGACTGCGTTCACTATAACCAAATACTTATTTTTCCTCTTGTGTGCCATTTCACTACTTTCCCTTTTTCCTCTCTGAAGTTTAAAACCATAGCACAGGTGAAGACCCCGAGGCAGAAAGGGGTTAAAAGATTGAGGTCACACACTAAGTCAGCGAAAAGGCAAAAATAGAAATGGGGGTTTTCTGAGTCATAGCCCAGTTTTTCAGCCAATGGCAGGCACAGTGCTGATGTAGAATCTCACATTAGCTCACAAAATAACCAGGGGCACATTTCCTTGGAATCCAGGCCATGAGCTTGGTGCATGGCCTGATGCATGTGCAAATTAATTTTTGGCAGCAGGAGGTCCTGGTACACTTCATCTCCAATGTATGAGTGATTATAATCACCAGAGACACAGCCAATGTTTCCCAGGTGAGAGAGCCAAAGTTCTAGGTCAAACCCTGAAATAGTCATTGGGTTTTGGAGTAACTACTATTGAGGGAAAAGAACTATAGAAAACATTTCTTTAATAACACCTTTATTTTTTTTCTAAATAAAATTTTTACTTCCAGCCTACTGTTTGTACAAAGATCAGGATTAGATCTTTAAACTAAGTTAGTACTGGGGATGTTTGTTTGACACACCTTCCAAGTACATCCTATAGGTCTTTTGTTACTCTATGCAAAACAGTTGCAAGCGAACTTCAAGCGGTTGATTGGTATCTTGACCAAGAAAAAATGGCCCATTCCCTACATAAAGGAACTTGGGACACCAGAGTTACCCTCATAAACTAAGGAAACACACTAAGGGACTATGTGGTGGCCTCTCTGACATTTCTAATGCTTTGTTTTAATGGAATGTTTATTTATTCTTTCTTGCAGACAGTTACAACACTAGAAGCTCAATAACCGTCTACACTGAATTAAACAGTGTAATTATTGTCTGAATGACCAATGGATAGAGATATTTTAAATGCAGAGGTCATGAATAAACTCTGTCTCAAGTTTTAAAGCCCAGAAAAACACTGATTAACCCCATGGATATTCAATTTTATCATATCCTGGCAACAGCAATATTATGAACTCATTTATCTGTTAAATAAAAGAAGAGGAGAGTAAAAAAAGTCTGCCCTGTGATGTAGGAGGAGCGTCCATCTGTTGGGAATGAGTCGGAAAAAAAGGAGGCAGCCTGAAGAGAAGATTGACATGGTGCAAGAGTCAGTGGGCAGATGAAACAGTGTCAGGCCAAAGGATGAACAACGTGGCTCTTCTGAAACCTCAGTCCCAGCCAGGTCAAAGATAGACACCACCACAGGAGCTCATGCAGCTTCTCAATGATCTGTAATGGCTTCCTGGCGGAGATATAAGGCACACAAAATCCCTAGGAAATTGGGACTGTAGTGGATCCTGACCTTGAACTCCAGGAGTCTGGTTTGATTAAGAAACTCGAAATTTCATCTTTTTATGGGTATTTAAAAACCTAAAGTAAACAATAAGCAGAATTCCCATGTATTCACTATCCAACTTCAATAGTTCCTTAATTTTTTTTCCTGGTTGTTTTTGAACAAAATCCAAGCCATCATATTATTTTAACCATAAATATTTCCATTTGTATATAAAAGAGACATTAATTCCATATCTAGAATATTTCTCTCATACATCACAAACAAAAATCAAATCAAGCTTTTAGTAAATATTCAAGTTTATACCATTGTTCAAAAATTTAGACTAAATTCTAAAAATCAGTATCAAAATAATAAAGTCCACAAATTACTTTTGGTTGGCCTTTATTTAGATGGATTTTAGGAAAATGGGAAATGTGAAGGAGATTTCAAATTTTATAAGAGGAAAGAGAGGAACAGAATATGATATTTGAAGTACATTTGATATCACATGATATTTGGAATACAGTATGTATTCATACTGCTTCTCTGGAGAAGTATGAAAGATGGGGTGGAGTCAAGGAGACATTCTGGGTAGAAGGAACAGCACCTGAAGTCACAAACCAGGAAATTAAGGGAAACATGAAAGGCACTGATGCACGAAGGACAAGTTAGATAGAGAAAAGGATGGTGAAGGCCTAAGCTAGACAGGAAGGCACCATGTGTGGTGGTATGGAAGGACGGGAGGTGAACCACTAGAAGAGAATTGTCATCTTGGTAAGATTTCCCAGCTGACACCATGGACAAAGGACAGGGAGAAGCTCTGTGATGAAAAGAAAAGACCAAAGGACCCAGAATGGGAAGTAGTTATAGAGAAGAGGCGAAAGGGAAAGGTTGAGGAAAGCCAGTTAACAGCTGACAGCACAGGCTTTGTGAAGCATTGGAAGAGGAAGACATGGTGAGGCAGGAGAGTTAGTGCATAACCAAAGATGTTCCTGGCTCTGTGGCTTGGGTAGTTCCCAAATGGGGACGGGGGAACATATACGCCTAAGCTTTAGAACTGGATAGACCTAGGTTGATTTAACCCTGACACTCATTTATAAAATGTGTGTTTTGGGTCAGCTTACCCCCATAGTTCTCAACTTTCTCTCTAACATGAAGATAAGATATGTTACAAGACAAAGGTGAAGGTTACGTGAGATGACATCATAAAACGTAGTCTAGTATCTGTATACAGGAAGCACTCAAATGTCTTATTTATTAGCATTAACCTATTCTAAAACATGAAGTTGCTTTAGTAACATAGAAACATAAAAACAGGAATTCATTCATCATGGGGTTCTACAAAATAGAGAGTTCAAGAAATGGATGTGAGTGTAGATATGGGCTATCTGGATGTTAATTAAAATAGGACCAGCACCTGAAAATCAGAGGGACTGGTGCATATAAGACAGGCACAATGACTAGGGTGTGTTTTTCACACAGATATTCTCATAGTAACCTTTAGGGACCTCATTCCTCCTCCTCATTACATCACCAATAAACATGACTCCACAAGCAAGCTCATATGTCTATAAGGATGGACCCAAGTTTGAAGAACCTGAGATTTTCCAACTGTCCCCCTAACAGTAACAGTTATGTCCATGTCCCAGATACTATGCAGTTTTTTTGTATATATTTTCTTTGTCTTTTTTTTTTTTTTCATTTTTCGAGACAGGGTTTCTCCGTAGCTTTTGGTTCCTGTCCTGGAACTAGCTCTTTTAGACCAGGCTGGCCTAGAACTCACAGAGATCCGCCTGCCTCCCGAGTGCTGGGATTAAAGGCATGCACCACCACCGCCCGGCATTGCATATATTTTCTTATAAATCACTCACAATGTGCCTGTGAGATAGGGCCCATTATTAGTCCCAATTTATCACTGAGGCAGTGGTAGTCCTGGAGAACTTTACAGCCTTATTCATTTGTTTGTGCTGATAAGTGATGAAGTCAGAATCACAGTCCAAATTTAAACGTACACTTTCAGCCACACTGCTAGGATTCCATGCTAGTAGAAATTCTGAGCTTCTGGTATTCATCAAGAAGTCCTGGTGGGGCAGGCCTACAGTCCCAGGGTAAGACAGGAAAAGATCATACCCAAGACTTACCAGGGCTAGAGAGTGATTAAAAGCCAGTCTAGACAACTCAATTAGACTCTGACTCAAAATAAAAAGATTGGGGAAAACTTAACCCTTGGGATATAGCTTGCATAGCGGGTACAAAGCCTTGATGTCCCAGGTGATGAGCTGAGTCCTGAGGGCATGTACTGAGATTTCTATGCTTTTCTCTCCTTCAACAAAGGTCACAAAGACACGTGGAAAATGATAGTGACAGGGACATTTATTAAGGAAGGAGAGCTGGCACAGGACCAAGGTTTGCAGTCTCCAAACCTACAACATCTTAACTCTGTGTAATATATTTAGATAGCACCCACCTTTTCATGCATTCAGATAACCAAGAGCCTTTCCTCTGATTGACTTGGTTTTGATGGTTGTAGCCTGAAGTGGGAGGGGTTTTCTGTAATGGGAGGGGCTCCTAATATTCCTTGGTCAACCAAATTCTTTTTAATATATTGATTTAACATTTTTGTTTGTTTATTTGGGGGGGGGCATGGGCCATGGTGCATGTGTGGAGATCAGAGGACACTTTGTGAGAGATGGTTCTCTCCTCCTACTATGTAGATCCCAGGGACCCAACTCTGGTTGTCAGGCATGGCAGCCTGCAACTTTACCAGCGAATACTCCCTGCCCAGCCCGACTGGCTTGATTCATATGTTAATCTTGATTCCTGGTTGGATTCCTGGTGTTCAGGGGTCACCATGATACAGGATTTGGGCCTGGCATTTCCAGGGTCTTGACATCTTATTCAAGAATGAAATAAAAAGCACATACAGATGTAAAATAGCAAGAACATGTTCTTCAAGGAAAAATAATCTTACAGATCAAAAAGAAAATGCTCAGTCACTCTTAAGAATGGGTCACATGAATGAGGACACTTAGAGGACCTGAATATTGTTTTGGTCTTCTTTTCATGGGATTCAAATAACAGAACTGGGTTACTAAAGGGACATTTTCTGTTTGGTTGGTAGATTTAATTTATATAGGTTTTTCCTTACCATAATCTATCTGAATTTAATCATATGCTGTCTTAGTTACTGTTCTATTGATGTGAGGAGACACCATGACCAGAGCATTTAAAAAAAAAAAAAAAAAGCATGCCTATAGTTTCAGAGAGTCAGTCCATGATCATCATGGCAGGAAGCAGAGTTGCAGAAAGACTTGGTGATTGGAAAAGTAGCTGAGAGCCCACATCCGATCACCACCTTGCACAGAGAGAAGGAGTAGGGGAGATGACTGGGTCAGGGAAGGTCTTCTGAAGCCTCCAAACCTACCCCCAGTGACACACATACCTCTCTCTTATCATTTCCAAAGAGTTCCACTAACTGAGGATTAAGCATTCCAGCTTGAACCTATGAGAGCATGGTATTATATGACTCTAAGCCAATCACTCAACAGACAGAGACAAAAGGATTCAATGTCCAGGGCCAGGCTAAACTCCATAATAAAACCTGTCTCAAGAAAAAGAAGATTAAACATGGAAAATTCAGTGTAGATTGTGGGCCTGTAACAAAATCTCAAGCATATCATTTTATTTCTGAAACAAAATTAAACTGATGGTAAGCACATAAACAAAACACCCACGACAAAGTAGGGAGTGATTCCATAGTTTCAAAAGGAAATTAGATTAAATAAAAAGTGCTTCAATACAAAGTCATATCTGTCCTAGTTACTTTCTGTCCAGGGTTCCGTCTGGCTGAGATTCTGAGTTCACTTATTCATTGACTTAGCAATTCTATTGTTTTGTCTCATTTTCAAATCTAATAGGTCTCCACTGTCTCACTGTCTACCATGTCGAAGTCTGCAAAAAAAAAAAAGACAAAAAACAAAACCCCATTGGCTAAGGTCATTGACCCTTAAACTCAGTGAACCTCCTATCTTCAAACACCTCATTAGTTTAGATATTATTATTTCAACAGGCAAAACCATCTTTTAAAAAAAAAGAAATATTAGATTTGTTGCTAAAAGCCTGCAGGGTCTAGGTTCTAAGAAATGTACTAAAAATCCAAATATGCAAGTACATCCTGTAAAGTGGACATAACCAATGCTAAAATAGTTTTTCTTAAACAACAGCATGAATATCGGATTTTAAGGGATAAGTTATGTGGGTAATGGGTCTAGATATAGGTAAAGAAGCCCAGCCATTGGCAGCTAGAATGCACAGCCTCTCTGTCTTTGTGAATCTAAGACTTTCCCTCCTCAGTCAAACACACTAGGTTGGACAGATGTGGAGCCCAATAAAGGCCAGCTGGGCAGAAGAACTCAGGATGTGTCTCTATCACATCACACATCAGAGATTCCTCACCCTTCACAGACAGTAAGAGAGTACCCTACCAACCCCAAATTTATCCTCATTTAATCAGTCAAAGTGGCATCAGATATACAAAAAAAGACCAAAATTAAATCATAAAAGTTATATAAAGTACATTGCCAATAGATTAACAGTCCCTCAGAAAAGGCCAGGATCAGTGCTGACCCCAAACAGACAGCTGCTGATGTGAAAGGGGTTAATAAGACCAAATTGCCCAACTAAGTGGGCAAACTGCCCAGGATATAAAAGAAAAATTACCTGTCAGACCCAGAATCCAGAAAATTGCTACCTGGATTGAAAACAAAACCAAAAACAAACAAACAAACAAAAAACATTATCAGGTGTTTGCTTCTAGAAAGATCAAATATGGAGAAAGTAATCCACAGAGAAATGCTTCAGCAGTCAATTATACATTCCCTTGAGTGAGAAAAGAAATTGCAGCAAGAAGTAGACATTATAGTGGAGAAGAAGCAAACGGCAATCACAGGACTGAAAAACACAACAACATAGTTTTCAATAGCAATGAGGAACTCACTAGGGAGTCGGTAGTGGACATGGCAGAGGGTAAACTCCAAAAGCCTGATGGGAGAAAAATGAATCAAACTGGCCTGAAAACAGAAAGTCGATTTATTTTTTTGTATTTGATGTAGCACTTCAGGCACTGGCTAAGATAGTAACAGGATCTGAATTAGTTTTATCAGAGTTCCTGAAAAACAATAAGGCAGAAAAAGTATTTGAGGAAATGATGGTTGAAAATTTCCTAAATTTGACAAAAGAAACAAATCTATACAAAATACAGGAAGTTTAGTGAAACCCAAATACAACAAACAAAGAAATTCAAGCTAAGAAACAGTCATTAAAGCTGAAAGTGAGAAAAGACAGATGTCTTGACTGCACTGTTTTGGATTGCCATTGTCATTGGATTGTCTCGCAAGGCAATGAAATACATAAGAGCAGTGACAGCCTGAATAATGACTCACAGCTCCCTGGAAACAAGGAGATTGCAGAAGGCATGATATTCATCAATGGGCCAAAGAAGAGAATTGGCAGCTGTGAACTGTATGCCTCATAAAAATCCTGAAGAAATGAGAGAAAATAAAAACATTCTTAGCCGAAAGAAGACCAAAAAGATTCATTTTCAGTAGAC
The DNA here is from genome assembly GCF_000317375.1 of Microtus ochrogaster. Taxonomy (NCBI): domain Eukaryota; kingdom Metazoa; phylum Chordata; class Mammalia; order Rodentia; family Cricetidae; genus Microtus; species Microtus ochrogaster. Next base: position 1,629,103 of record NC_022030.1, read on the forward strand.
ATATCCTTAAGGACTCAGTAAAAGAAATTCTTCACACAATCAGACATCACTGAGCATCAAAAGAAAGAAGGAACAAGGAGAGAGGTATGTATACCCTTAGAGAGCCATCTTCTCCCTCTTGAGTTTTATGAACTGTGTTTGATGATTAAAAGAAAAAAAGATAACTCTATTTGATATCCAGGGCAGTGATACCCAAACCTGGAAAAGGAAAGTAGACATAAATGGAAGTAAGAGTTCTACATCATTCAATTCAAATAGCCTGTAGGGGTCACGAAAAAGAAACAGCAAGATACGAAACAGAGAAACCAAACAGACTAAATAGAGTGGCCGACTTTATCAGTTATCTCTATTTGCTTTAAAACAAACAGGCTTGGTAAGCTAGTAAACAGGGATAAGGAGCCCAAGTGAGTAGGTGGCAAATGGGGGTGCTTACAAAAAGACCACAGAAAAGATCAAGACAATGATGTTAGAACTGATCAGTCCCTGAATGATGTGGGATTCCCTTCTGTATGCTGTGAATACCATTGGTTAACAAAGAATCTGCTTTGGGCCTGTTGCAGTGTGGAATTTTAAGCAGATAGAAGAAGAGAGAGTCCAACTACTAATTGGCACCCAATGTGGGGCTGACTACATCCACATAAAACCTGACAAAGCTTGAAAAAATTCTAGACACAAAAGAACAGAGTTAAACATGACTTCTTAGTAGCCAGCATTTTTTTTTTTTGGATGGGCTCTGCTTGCTGGGGACAAGCAGGGACATCATGGCTCCTTTAAGAGAGGCCTTCCTGATTCAATATTAGCAGCAAAAAAACCATGGCTTCTCTAAGAAATGGCAGCTTTCTGGATTTTGCTAGTTATACAAACAGCTCTGGCTCTTTCAGGAGGCTGAGCACTTAAATGGAGACTGGGAGCATGTTTCAAATTGCTTAATGGTGATACAGACCTGCTGCAACCCTGGAGCCAGGGTGGTGTTCATGGTTCTCAGAGGCAGTAAACATGCCTCCACACGTTGGACTGGGCGGAGCCAAAAGACAAAGCAGCCTTAGTCCTAGCCATCCTTCTTAGCATTTCAAGAAGTGGTCCTGGTCAGAAAAGGATTACAGATATACAATAAAGGCAGATTCAGATTTTAAAAAAAGACCTGCAAATAGGTCACAGTGTTAGATAAATGTACATAGGCTTAGGAGGAAAAAAAATAGTCACTGTAGTCAGAGGCTGCTCATTCATTTCCCAGTCTCCCAGACCCAAAATAATCACACAGAAACTGTATTATTGCAACACTGCTTGACCTATTAGCTCATGCTTCTTATTGGCTAGATCTTATATTTTAAATTAGCCCATTTCTGTTAACCTGTGTATAACCACTTGGTTATGGGCTACCAGTAAGTTTCCATCCAGGGTCCAGTATCTGTCTCCTGTGGTGGCTACATGGCTTTTCTTTGACTCTGTCTACTCTCTCTAAATATATCTATCTGCTCGGAATTCCTGCCTTGCCCTATTCTGTGCTGCTATAGGCACAAAGAATCTTCTTTATTAACCCATAGTATTCACAGCATATAGAGGGGAATCCCACATCAAGTCATTTAAAAGTAAGTGGTTTTAAAAAAATAAAACAAAGTCTTTAAAGAAACAAAATACAGACATTCATAGATTAAGGAGTAAAGAAAAATAAGCCATGCAAAGATAAAATCTACACAGAGAGACTAGATTATATATATTGTGTTTTCTTTGAATTTTTACTGTAAATAAACTAAGTACAGAAAGACATTTCATTGTATAGGCTGCTAAATTAGACCAACATATATACTTTAAAGGTATCTTGACTTCAAAATTTGGGTCTATGGATATGTTGCTTTAAAAAAGAGGTTCTGCTTGTGTTTCCACAGAGGATGAGAACCTGTGGATTCCTTCCAGACTAATGTGGTTCGATGGACCAAGACCCTCTAAAAGGTCACTATGAACACCCCCCAAAATTACTTCTTCCAACAAAAAGCAAAAGGCAGTTTGGAGAGAACTATGCCCAAATTCCCAATATTGTTATAAATGTTTATTTATATTTAAAGAGGAATATGCTATAGAGAAATACATTGCCTTGGTATGTATCTTGGTTTACTAATACAAATTTAAGGTCAATTTTGTTATATGTATCTTTCTACTCTTGATTAAGGTGTTTTCTTTGGGCACCTTATTTAAAAAATGCTAACATGTAGTTTAAAAAATACATGTTAATAGGTAGTCATTTAAATAGTAAAATTTGTAGTCATGTTAGGTTTTCTAGGTGTATAGAGATATATTTCAGATGGGTAGTTATTCTTCAAACCTTTCAAAGACTAACAGAATATGGCTTTTAAAATGTTTTTAAAACTTAGGACTTTGCATGACAATGAGACACATCTGCTCCTGGTAGTAACAATTCCTTCAATAAAAAGATGAGTATTGAAGAGGCTCCTTATGGAGTTTTCTAGCCATTTGGGAAAGAAACTGCTCTTGCCTGGACTGCTTGATGTTATGCTGAATGAACTGGACATTCAGGACCTACAGAAAAAATGACTGCTAAAGTTGCCTAAAGAAGGTGAGACAGTCTTTCAGGGTTCCTGCTTCATAAAAAAGTCTGCCAGACATTCTGCAGGGCACAAAAAATGTGACTAACAGAGTTGCTGAGGAATCCCATCTGGATGGGTGAGTGTGTGCTATCCAGGGGCGGATT
>NC_022030.1:1645302-1646533 GCF_000317375.1 Microtus ochrogaster
AACTATCTCTGCTTCCCCAACACTGGGATGACAAGCACATGCAACTATATCAGACTGTTTTTACACAGGCTGCAGGGATCTAACTCACATCCTGATGTTTTCAAAGAAAGAAGCTGGACCATTTTCCCAATACTGCTCCTTGCTTCCTTCCTTCTTTCCTTCCTTTTGTTCCTTTCCTTCCTCTGTCTTTCCTTTCTTTCTTCCCTGTCTCTTTTGGGGTTTTTGTTTTGTTTTCTTTGTTTGTTTTTCTGGTGTGTTGGTGTATGTACTTGTGCATGAGGAGGCCAGGGTGGGGAATTGGGTGTCTCCTCTCTGGCTCTCTGTCGTATTATCTTGAGTCAGGACTCTCACTGAATTGGGGCTCTGCCATTTGAAGTATGTGATCAGGTCGGTGGACTCTCAGGTCACCTGTCTACACCACTCAATCCCAAGGTTACTCAGCCATGCCAGCTTTCTACCTGGGGGCAGGGATTTAAACTCAGCTCCTTGACTAACTCTCATTCACTGAGTCATCTGCCTGGCTCCCTCTGCACTTCCTTTAAGTCGTAACTAGAAAACTAATGCATTTTGTATAAGTCAGTTTTCCATCATTGTGACCAAACATCTGAGAAAAATCAACTTCAAAGATGAGAGCCTCCTTGTAGCTTGTTAAGAGGTTGCAGCCCATGGTTGGCTGGATCCACCGTTAGTGCGGAGGCAGAATATCTTGGTGGAGGTGTGTGGTAGAAGTGATCACCTCAAGGCAGCTGGGAAGCAGAGGAGGTAATGGGTCACAGGAAGGGGTCAGGGCATTATCCAAAAGCATCCCTGCAGGGTACCACTTCCTCCAACTGTGCTGCTCCTCCCACAGTTCTGCCACCTCTCAGTAGTCCATTCACATTTTAAAAGTACCAATGTATTAAACCACTGACAAGTCAGAGGCTCATCGTCTGGAAACACCCCAGACATGCTCGCAAGATGCTTCAATGATCTAGGCATCTCTTCATCCAGTCAAATTGATAAAAGAGGTCAATCAGTTCATATGACACATCTCTACACATAATTTGAATCATGGACTGTGAATACACACTCTACTAGTAGCCCCAGAAGCATCTTTATGTTTAATCAATGTCAGTGCCAGAACCTTTCAAGCCAAATAGGGGATATTATTTGAACAAGCTAGTTCTATGCCCATAAAACCATTCTTCATATTAAAATCTGGATTAGTTAGATTTTTCTGAAAAAACACTGT
>NC_022030.1:1646817-1667790 GCF_000317375.1 Microtus ochrogaster
TCAATCACAAGAGGTTGAAAATTTCCATCTTCAAGAGAAATCTGGTAACAGCTCAGTCCAAGATGCCTAAAGTTGAAAAACCAGAAGGCCTCAGATATGGACTTCATATAGGGTAAAGACCTGTGACCCTCTGGGGAAATACAAGTGCAAGTTCCAGAATTCAAGAGACAAAGGTTCTGGGGTCTTCTGTCATAGCAGGAGGCAATGCACACAGTCAAGAACGAACCAAGTCAAGAGCAACCAGAGAGACTCGTGCCTCCGCCTCCTGCTCCCCTGTCTCATTTGGTGCTGGAATGATTGGATGATTTCCTAACCCATGTTGAGCACGAACCTACTCCACTTAGTCCAGTGATGCCCCGACACCGACCTCTGCTGAAAACACCCTCATACACATGCTCTAAGGACAAGCTTTACCAATTTTCCAGGCATCCTTCAGTCCGGTCATAACACTCCCAGGGAACTAACCCAGAGTCAGGTCAAACCACCAATCGGTACAAAAGCCAGGAATGTGAAGCCAGCCCATCTGATTTTAAAACCCAGGCTTTAGTTTATCATTTGTTTCATTTTTTCCTATTAATTGGAATTATGTTCATGACATTTTTTGTTGTTGTTTTCTCTATCCTTTGAGACAATCTCTTGTTACAGATCTTCAGCATTTGGCAAACAGGACGAGGCTTCCCACAGCTGTCAGGGGAGGGAGATTCCTCCAGTCCTCTGCAGTGTGAGTCTCCAGTACAATCCCTAGATGTTCTGCAATGTGAGTCTACAATACAATCCCTACATGTTCAGCGTCACTTGGAGCACACTGCCAGCAAACGAGCATGCAAAACCCATTCTGCAATTTCAGCCCGAGTCAGTACAACCTGAGTTATATTCAATAAACACAGAAATGAACACTTTCACAGCATTAGTCAATCCAGACTTAGAAATTGCCTGTGAAATATGTACCAGCCAATGAAGAAAAAAATGATTTGCCACAGTGACTGATCTATACAGTGCACTGCAGGCTGTCTGCTCATTAACTGGTTTTTCCCTTTTTAGTAAGCAGAATCTCAGTGTTGTTTCTGTTATCAATATGTGCAGAGTTTGAAATATATGGCGTTCTCAGCCTTCCTTATGGCTGTAATATCGTACTGAAGAAGACGTAAGCAGAACTCAAAGAATGCCCCAGAGGAGGCAGGTTTGCTTAGGCTAAGATGCTCCATGGTTCTAATGGTGGACCAGTCACTTGTCCCACAAGACACATCAATAAAAGCTGCATGCTCACAGTGGCTGGAAGTTGAAAGAGCCTAAATTGCTGACAGCATCATGGAGACAACAAGATGCCTGGCTTACCTGTATCTGAAATCTTTATTTATAAATTGAATTTTCAGTTGCAAGCAGTCTGTTGGTTTTCAAGTACTAGGTGTGGCTTTTTGTGTTACCAAAGTGATAAAATCCTATACATAGGAATATTCCTTTGGTGTTAACCGTCAATGTTGGGGGTACTTTTGGGCACCAGATGTCAGGACTAGAAGTCTATGAGAATAGGAACCATCTTGCCTGGTTCACCGTTGATTACCAAGGTTTATTTGTGACATGCTTGGAAAGTCAAATAGTCTATAAATGAATGACCAGATGAGCAAATATGTTCACAGCCGCTCCAGAGAGCTTAGCCAGGAAACAGGTGGTTACAGGAGGATAAGCTCTTCGTTGTGCTAACTACTGTAGGGCTTCCTGCGGATGACTTCAACCCACTGACAAAAAGCAAGGGAAAAGACAGAAGGAGAATCTTCTCAGGTGAGAACACAGGATGTGATGGAGAACTGTACAGTTTGCCAAGCTTTGGTGGAGAATACAAGTCCAGTTGTGGGTCTGAGGATCAGAGACCAGCCCGTCACATCCCAAATGGCCTGTGTGCTCTCTGCCACAGAATTCCTTTGGTTAGGCTAGTCCAGTTGTATCCTATAAACTGATTTCAGGGTGCTCTCAGTATCTGCATCTGCAGCCACAACTGCGGATCTTGACATTTCATAAGTCTTAGGACCTGATGACACAAACTTTTTGGGCCACATTTCTAGACTTTGAGTGGCTTCGTTCCTATTTCACAAGCATACAACATCTATCATGAATGAAATTCCCCATGGCTTTAGTGCACAGATGAAGATGCTTTTAAAGGTCCTCCTTGTCGTGATGCCTTAGGGGTTAACTGGGAATTTCCTTGCCTTTCCTTTAGAAACCTTTTCAGCCATAGTTGTCCTAAGGTTTCTTGCTGTGGAGTTAAGCATTTCCATTGGTCACTATTTTATTAAGACTTTGTGGTGTAGTACATTGAGTCTGTATGTGTATGGTTCATGCTTTGATCCTTTCAAACAGGTAAAAATTCATAGGAGTCAGCAGGGTGACATTTCCCATAAATGGGGTCAAAGTCAAGATAGCAAGGCAACATTTTCCCCATCTTTGTTTACCTACCTCCCTATTCCCCAGATTTACTCAGTAGCTTCCCACTTTCTCTTTTGTGCATTTGACATTTTTCCTGGAGATTATGGTCACTTATTGTTTAATCTGAGCTATATCCAACCCTCAAGGAAGCTCAAATACCCAGTCATCCTGAAAAGTACTGCTGCTTGCCACAATGTTTACACACACACACACACACACACACACACACACACACATACATACACACCACTGCCTTTCCCATAATCATCTCCAATCCTGTCCCCATACCCGTTGTAAATACATGCTTCTATGCCTGTCAGAGCACTGTTCATGAATAAAGCTGTAAGAGGAGAATTCTGGGAGCTTACAAGGAAGCTTTTAAGAAAACAGGAGTCTTGTGACCTCTGTTCCTCCATAACAAAGGTTGTTCTTGGGATGTGCTTTCACGTGTCTCTAAGGTATAGTAAATAGGAGTGGGTTGCTTCAGATTACCCAACCTCTACGATTATTATTCAGACATTTGCGAGCATGGACTGTCCTTGTGACTGTGTGCAGTCTAAACTCATGTCGCCTTTCCCTTGTGACTGTATATAGCTTAAACTCATATAAATTTTGCTCATACAACCTTGTTTAACTTTCAGAAAATGGATTGTCTGGTACCCTATTGCATTAGACTTTAGTCTACCTCATTTTTTAGGCTCCGCTCCCCCAGGTTCACACCATCAACTAGAGCGATATACACATGCCTATGTATAATATGCTACCTGTGTCTTATACATCAAGTGTGAGACCTCTTCTCTTCCTGGTTTGAATAATAAGAGAAAAGGAAAGGGTTTCATATTTCTGTTTGTTGAATGCTGGCTGCCATGTAGCTTTCAACTTGAATTTCTATAAAAAGTGTATGATTTTCTCAAAGTTGACAGCATCAGTGTTCCTGATCGTGATGTGGGTTTTCCATCTCAGAAGAGAAAAAAAGAAAAAAAAAAAAAACAGGATAGGGAATCATTATGTGTCCAAGTGTGGAATCAGCTATTTCTAAAATTAAGCAAATTCCCATCCACTTATCGGATATCACGCTCAATAGAGTCTTCTACAAAATAGCGACATCATAAAGGGGCATAGATTACTTTGCCTTAACAGTAGCATGTTTTGATTTTCCTTCTAGCTGATAAATGGACATTGGCCCTACCCTTTCATGTCTGGCTGCATTTACTTGGACAGGTTTCTATTTATTAAAACATTTCAGCAGTTAATATTTTTTTTTAAATCTGAAAATTTGCAGGTGTGGAATAAATCATATTTTGTGTCTCCACATGTTTTGGGCTACTTGGCTTCTGTCTGTTGTTCTACTCCTAAACGGCAGCTTTAACAATTCACTGAAGACATCTTTTTTTATGTTTTCTGTTGCCAACAAGTGCAGAGCACAGCATACTTTGCTTCGTGCTGTTAGTATGCATTATTCAGAAAGCAATGATCAGATCGATGTGACTCCATCTGTGCAGAAGTGGCATTTATGTATAATCCATGTGTTGCTTTTCTACAAATGTGAAATGGTGAACTTCAAAACAAATGAAAGTCGAGGCTAGTCTCTGTGACAGCTTAGGCTTTATCTTCAAAAGGGATCAAATGATGTGTTTTCTTATTAGCTAAACACCAGCTACAAAATATTGCAATACTGTACTGGTATCCCCTTAGAAATATTACATTCATGTCCCCAAGTCCTCTCTCTTCCTGACCCTCAATATTCACAGTCTCATAGATTCAGTGAGTTCCATGTTCAGTTCACAGACAGTCCTAGGCCACAGTCCCTCCCGGTTCGACCCCTGTTTACACCTCTCTTGCTGTGTACCCATGCCTGGCCAGGCAGGGCCGAGGCCAAAATCGTTTCAAGACTGGCTTGGATCCCATCATGATTATTCAGACTTCAACTTGTATATTGGACACTGGAGCCGTTCAGTAACCCAGTCCAATAACAGTTACTCTGGTCAGATGTTAAATATTTTCACTTATTGACTATTTTATCATCAATTGAGCCACTTTTGAAGACTGACTTTTCCTTTTTCTCTTGGAGAATGCCTTCTTTATCGGCTCCTCAATTTGTTTTTCTGTATTTTTTATTGAAGAGCTCTATATCCAAGCTTCATTTCTTTTCCCCTCTATGAAGTACACAATCTGGTTCCCTTAAAATTAGGAAATCCTCACCCTCATGCTTCCCAAGTCCTCTCTTTATTGTCTTAATGTTTATTCCGATATTCCCTTTGCTGTTAATGTGTGGGGATTAAAGAGGTTGCCATGTCCATAAGAGGAACTCTGCACTAAGTAGCCTACAGTGATAGCCATCCTTTAAAGAGGAAAGGCTTTGTTATTGTTAAGTTGTCATGGAAATACAAGACAGAGTTTTATTATTTTATAATTTATCTGAAAAGGTAGGAATAAGACAAATGGTTCTTGTGCCATTCCCTTCTGATGTTATAGGTTGGTCAACTTCAAGAGAACACTTATCAATCTGTCTTTCTTCTCCTAAACTATAGTTACATGTTCGCAAAAGCAATAAAAAGTGTGGACAGTATGAGCTAAATTCTACTTGATAACATTACATTGTTGAATTTTTTTAAAATATTCTCCAGAAAAAAAAAGTCAATTAATGCATATGGCATGATATAGTACAGCTATTGGCATTAGATCTCACTGGGGGAAAAATAGGAATTGATTTTCTAGTTCAAAATTATGAACAAAGCCCTATTGCTATTCTTTTGATTAAAGCAAGTGATTATCTGGGGGAGGGAGATGAGTTGGGATTCTGCCTGTCTGTGTCAGTGTGAGTTTGAAAGAAACATAGTGTGAGCAAAGAAAGGATTGAATATACTAGTATATTTTTATTTTGAAAAATGTGGGTATATATGCATGTTTACATTAATAAATATTGCCTTTTGTATTTTAGAATAGAATACAAATTAATTTCAATTATTTGTATCATTGACACAGATTATTATCAATAATAGTTAAATATCAATGATTATTTAATAATTATTGAATTTTAATTATTGCTGCAAATTACTTCCTTATGGAATCTTCATACGCACTCATCATTCTGCTTTTTTCTCATTTGTTTTCCTCCCTCACTGTCCCCACACTTGCCCCTTTCTTGTCTTAGCTTGGTTTCTATTGCTATGATAAAGCATTCTAATCAAAAGCAACTAGGAAAAAAGCAGTTTAATCCATCTTACAATTCTCAGATCATGGTCCATCATTGAGAGAAGTCAGGGCAGGAACATGGGGCCAGGAACTGGAGCAGAGGCCACGATGAAGAGTTTCAGAGGCTTGCTCGGTTTGCCGTCTTAGATACCCCATAGTCACCTTCTCAGGGATGTCAACACCCACCTTAAGCTGGGCATTTCCACATCAATCACCAATCAAGAAAACAGCTCCACAGGCTAGCCGACATGATGGGGCACATTTTCTCAATTGACGTTCCCTTTTCTCAGATGACTCCAGCGTGTTTCAAATTGAGAACAGAATTAATCAGGACTGTGGGTAGTAAATGAAGTCCTGAGTAAATGTGCATTGTTGACATTAGTGTGGCCATGTTAAAGACACCATGCTGCAGACCCATGGTGGTGGCAACAGCACAGGGCAGCTCTCCAGCTGGCTCTTCCATTTCCCAGCTGACCTCAAAGTCTGATTTTTTACTACACATATTCATTAGTCTCCATTTCTCACCTCCGTTCCCACTTCCCTTAAAAGCTGTCCCTCCCCTTTCTTGCCCTTCCTAGTTTTGTGACACACAGACACATAGATGAACCTATCTGTACATGTGTGTACATCCACATATAAGCATAATATCCACAGTAAGGGAAAATATGTATTTGGATTTCCAAGTTTGATTTATTCTATTCAACATAATGACTTCCAGTTGTATCCATTTTCCTACAATGGTCATGATTTCATTTTAATGGATGGCTTCATAAAATCCCACTGTGTTCATGAACTAGATTTTCTAGAGCTATACGTTCCTGGACATTCAGACAGATTCCATTTCCGGGCTGTTGTGAAAGAGAAATCTCTAAACAGGTACAAATATTTCTGTGATATATTGGATTAGATTCCTTCAGGTATGTGCCCGAGTGACAGAGCTTGACACATGACAGTTCTATTCTTTGAGGAGCTGCTAGGCTGATTTCCACAATGGTTGTACATGTTTCTCTTCCTACCTTCAGTAAAGGATAGTTCCTCCTTCACATCCTCACTAAATCTGCTGCCCTGTGTGTTCTTGATGACAGCCATTCTGACTGGAGAGATGGAATCCATCTCAAAGCAGTTTAAATTTGCCTCTCCTTAATGGCTGAGGATGCTGAATGCTTTTTCAGTATTCTCAGCAATTTGCTTTTCTTCTTTTGAGAATTATGTATTCAATCCACTGCTCTATTTTTAAATTGGATGGTTTGGCTTTTTTGTGTGTTTAATTTTTGTAGTTCTTTATATAGCCAGACGTAAATCACCTGTCTGATATGTGTTTGGGAAAGGTATCTTTGCCCATTCTGCAGGATCCCTTCACTCTGCCAGATATTTTTTCCTGACTTTGCAGAAGGCTTTTAATTTCATGTACTCCCATTTGTCAATACTCAGAATTATTTCTTGAGCAACTAGAGTCTTTTTCAGAAAACATTTGCCTATAATTATATAATGAAATACTTTTGCTAAGTTTCCTCTAGCATATTCAGGGTTTGGGATCTTATATTAAAGTACTTGATCCAGCTGGATGGTGATGTGTTGTCAGAGATCACTCATTTGTTTCCAGACACTCATAAATAACCTCTCAGAAACTATATTATTTGCAATACTCTTTGGCCAATAGCTTGAGTGTGTTTCTGGCTAACTCTTTTATCTTAAATTAACCCATCTCCATTAATCTGTGCATCACCACAAGATCATGGCCTACTGGTAAAGTTTCAGCGGGCTCCGGTGGAAGCGTCTGTCCCCTGTGACAGCTACGTGACTTCTCACTGACTCCACCTAATATAAAGATGCCTCACTACTGAGGCCACTCTAGGGCTGAGGAATTATGTGAAGTTAACTTACACTGTAGAACGAGAGTAAAGAACCTCAGAAAGACCCAATCTGTACAGATTTAACTTCAGACTTTGTACACTCATTTGACTCTCCTAACTTTAGCTTACACATCTCCCACTCACAAAAGTTCTTCACAACAAAGGTCAATTAAAAGACAAACAACCCAGTCAATAAACAGGCTAATGAAATGAATGAACTGGCTACTGTCAGAAGTTGAAGTACACATGGATAATATGTGAAAACAGAGGGTTCAACACGCTTAACACATAAGGAAAATGCAAATTAAAACTATAATGAGATTAGATCTCACCCTGCTCAGAAAGGCTCGCATAAAGAAAACAAATTACAGGACCAGTGATGAGGATGTGGGGGAAGTGGAGAAAATGTAATTTAGTCCAGCCACTGTGGAAATCAGTATGGTAGCTACTCAGACTTACAGTTTACATTCTTAGTTCTTCATTGAGTCTCTTTACCGGTTCAGGTGAAGTCTTCTTAAAACATGAATTCACTTAGTTACCTCAGTCCTCCCAAGCCATGGGTCCTCAACTTTGGCACAAACAAGATTTGGGGAGCAGTTTTTCTTTGCTGTCTGCCTTGTGCATTGCAGGAGAAGCGGTTCTTGTAAGAGTCCTTCTGGCCTCTGCCTCCTAGATGATCACAGTGCTGCTTCTCCCTTCCAACACAAATAATGGGCATTTGTCAGTTTCTCTTGGAAGTAAAAATATCTTCAGTTGAGAATTGTTGACATAATTTCAGGATGCATATAGACAGAGAATTAGTTTATAAATTATAAAAGTAAGAGAGATTAAATATAGGGAGGCACTAAAGGACCATAGGAGATAACATGAGCAGGAGTAACAATACCTGACACCCATTAGGATAGCCACTACTACAAGATTCAAAGTTTCCTGTGCATCAGTCCTTCGGCTGTGGGTATCAAGTATACTTCACAATTCCCAGGCTATACAGCAGCGAACAATGGTTGTTGGCTCCAGAATTTGACTCTAGCCACAGCTCAGAACTGTCAGACCCTGAGGTTATTCCCAAGTGAGATTTGTTCCTAACTATGAAGGTCATGGTTATCTTCCTGTGTGGTGAACTCAGTCTCACGCCACTGTGTCTTTTGGCTTCCTATTGTCTGATTCTTCCTCTCTGCACAACTACATCTCTGGGCATTTTCCAATATGTTTTTTTTCTTATACCTCTTTTTGTGTGTTTTTCACTATGAAGAATGTTTTTAATTTCCTTCAAATAAAAAAAATACCATGGTTTGGGACTGGAGCAATGGCTCAGAAATTAAGGGTTCTTTTGCATGATCATGAGGATGGGAGTTCATATCTCAGCATTATGTACACAGAAACAAGCTGCTTATCCTGAAAATGCCTGTAGCTCCAACTCCAAGTGATCCAGTACCTTCTTCTGGCTCCCATGCATGCACAGGCATACACACCCTCACTCTCTCTGTGTCTCTGTGTCTCTCTTTCTCTCTCTCTCTCTCTCTCTCTCTCTGTCTCTCTATCTCTTTCTCTCTCTCTCTCTCTCACACACACACCTATGCACACATGTGTAAATAAATAAAATAAATCTTATTAAAAACTTCCCATGGATTTTAGTCTAACTTTTATTTATAGCTTCATAAAAGAGCTATTTTTAAATTTTTATGTAAGTTCTAGGATTTTCATAATTGGGTAGTTACCTTTGTTTTATTTTATTTTCATTATCTTAATTTTATTTTTTCCTTGGGCCTAACTGGGATTTGATTAATAAATCTAAATTGCACATATTTACAGTATACAACATGATGTACATATGTGTGTGTATGATGGGGGAGAGTCTTCTGTTTTGTGTTAATTTCATTGGTTAAATAAAGAGATTGCCTTGGCCCTTTAATAGGACATAAAATTAGGTAGGTGGAGAAAACAGAACAGAATGCTGGGAGAAAGAAAGATGAGTCAGTGAGTCTCCATGATTCTCCCACTCCAGACAGACGCAGGTTAAGATCTTCCCTGGTAAGCCACCTGGTGGGCTACACAAATTATTAGAAATGGGTTAGTCCAGGTGTGAGAGCTAGCCAATAAGAGGCTGAAACTAATGGGCCAGGCAGTGTTTAAAAGAATACAGTTTCTGTGTAATTATTTCGGGGCATAAGCCATGTGGGCGGCCGGGTGCCAGGGACCCAGCCCCGCCGCTCCCCCAACATGTGTGTACACACATAGTCACTGAATAACCATTTTAAGACATCACAGTTCAGGAAAAAGCACACAATAGAAGGCACTAAGTCCTATTTTAAATGCGCAGTTTATATTATGCAGCAGAGCTGTTTATCTTGCAGTGAAACTGGAAAAGACAAATACGAACTATTACAAAGTTTGCACAAGTGTATATTAGACCTTGACATCGGTGTATAAGCATAATGCAAGACAGCAATAGCATTAGTTAAAGGACACTTGCTTCTGGATTCTTTCTGTCAGACAGAGTTTGGTGTTGTTAGGCAGGTTGTAGGTGCAAATGAAAGATGCTGACGTGAATTACCCTTCATATGAGAGCTTTATTAGAAAATTACATCAGCCTGTAGGTCACATGCTCAAGTTCTAAAGGGAGACACAGAGATTGAAGACATAGGCCCAGTGAATAATCTTACAGGCTTCCAAGCGGGAGAAAGGTTTGTGCCGTGTGACTCAGCCTTCATGTTAGGAGTCACTAGGCTTCCAGATAGTGATGGGGGAGTCTAGAAGGTACTATGAACGTATTGGTTCAAGGTTGCCTCAGACCCAGGCAGTTGCATGACTGGGTTATAGCTCTTCAAGGATGCAGAACCCTTTGTAAAGCTGCAAAATCTAACCCTTTTGTTAATTCATTGTGTAATCTACAATCTTGTTGCAGTTTGATTCTTTCATCCCTAAAGGAATGCTAAAGAGTTTTCTTCCAATTGTATAGGATTACATAAAAAAAAAAGATAAGAAACAAAGTTGATTAAATGAGGATTATGTAAGGAAGAATGTGGAGACTTTCAGCTGAAGGCTAAAGGAGACCTCTCTGGGAAAGACGATTATCTGGTACAGATTAAAGAAACAGAGTCCAAATTCCTAGCAAAAAGCCTCAGCCATCTCCTCCCACTGACAGGCAGAGCTGACAAGGCCAGGCCTTTTCCATCTTTATCTATGTTTGGAAAGGGTCCTCAAGTGTTAAAAATGGAAGCCTAAACAAATAGGGGGAATAGCTTAGAGAAAACAGTCTAAGGAGAGGAGAAAACAATAATGTAAAACTCTACACAGTTGTACAAGGATAACAAAATGTCTCTAAAGAAGGAACAGCAAGCTCATAAGACTCTGTAGTCTAACTTTACATCACAGACACTTTTAATCTTCTGAATATTGAATATTGTTATTTCTAATCTATCCATTCCTCTCACCAGATGCATGAGGTGGGAGCGATAGGAATCATTTCCCCTCAAAAGTAGTTCATATAGAGGCTGGAGAGATGATTCAAAGATTAAAAACACTGACTGATCTTCCTAGAGGACCAAGGATCAATTCCCAGCATCTTCATGTTGGCTCTAAACCATCTGAAACTCCAGTCCCAGAGGATCTGACATCTTTTTGTGACCTCTGTGGGTAGCAGGTGCACACGTGAGGCACAGACACGCGTGCAACCAAATCATAAAATCAAATAATATTTTTTAAAAAATTAGTTCACATATAATCTATAAAATATTTTTGCAGTGCTTGGGAAACAGATCTAAGGTCTTGCATGTGTCTACCCCAGAGCTGCAACACTTATCATAACCTCTGGTGCAGAGAGCTGGAGCTCGACCATGGGTTAAAGATGTGATGGAGTCCACCTCCGAAAAGCAGGAGGTAAGAACTAGGATTGAAGTGCTGATGGGTTCAGTCAATAAGATTTTCAAAAGTATCTGACTCCTTAATCCTGGTAGTATTTATGAATTAGAAGATACTTTAAACTGAATTAAATGAAAAACTGGGGAGCAACAATAAAGTTGGATAGAAGCAGGCAGGTTTATGCTACACAAGGGAACGGTTGCTCAACCCCCTTGTACAGGTTAGCTTTGCAGGGAAATGGTTTTACGTCTGATGTTCTGCTCTGAACATATCTTTGAACAGTGCCATATAAATGTCTAAAGAAAACTCGTGTAAACTGGGAATGAGAGGGAAAAGGATGTCTTTGTAATGTCTGTGTTTCAATCAGGTTAGAGTTGGGGCTTAAACTAAACAACCATCAGCATCTACACTTTTTAGTGTATTAGTTACTTTCCAGTGGTTATGGACCAAAGGCAGAATATGGAAAAAAAAAAGTTGATTTTAACTGAAGAGTTCCAGAAGGAAAGTTTATAACGGTGGAGAAAGCACAGCAGACCTCACTTTCAGCTGCAAATGGCAATCAGAGATTGCAAACTATTAAGTGAGATGAATTCACAAACTCTCAAGACCTTCCCTCGGTGACATACATCCTCCAGCAATGCTCCACCACTTAAAGGTTCCATGACCTCCCCCAAACAGTGCCACCCATTGGAGATGAGGTAGTCAAATATGTGAGCCTATTGGTGTGTTTCTCGTTCAAACCATCACACATAGTGTGAGGTGAGTTCTATTGAAGGGGTCTGTAAAACATAGCCACTGACATTACCTAAGTCACCTAAAGAATCATACACACACACACACACACACACACACACACACACACACTTATATAAAATTTCAGGTACCGAAGTCTGGACCAATATATTGGTGCAGACTTCGGTACCTGAAATAATGACCAAACATGAAACTAACCACTTAGCAAAGGAAGAGCAAAGGCAAGGAGCTAGTATTTCTCAAGTTCCAGGCACCATTGTAAGAGTTTTACATATTTATCTCTTCTAATCCTCGCAGCAATACTACTGCGATGTAATTATCCTCAAGATTAAGATGAAGCTGAGAAGTTACTTAACATCACTCAATAAGGAAAGAAGCCACTCTGATCTGGACTCTGTTTCGTTGAATGAAGCTAATGATGACTTTCCCCAGCTGTGAGTTTCAGACTCTGAAGAAAAATAAATATAATGGCCATGAGTAAAGAAGAGATGCTTAAAGTAACTTTTGAAAGATTAAAGCTTTCAAGGCACAGTAGATACTATACTAATCTATTGCTGTTGCTATAACAGAAACTTCAAGTTTAGGTACTTTGTAACAAAGAGAGTGTATCTCCTAGCTCAGAAGGATAAGAAATCTAACATTGGCAGCTTCATTGATTGGGAATGAGGGTTCACTTGACGGTGTGGATGGAATATAAAACAAAAAAAACTGAAAGAGACAAGTTTGGTTTCTCCTTGCCTTTTCTGTCACTAAGATCAACACCATAACAAAGTACAATTTGAGGAGAAGAGGAGGAAAGGGTTGACTTTGGCTTATACCTCCTGGTCCCAAGTCATCATTGACTTGTCCAGACTCACATTCAGCTAACTTTCTAATATAGCCCAGATGCCTGTCCAGTTACAACACTGAGCACAGAGGGTGGGGCTCTCCCACATCACTCAGTGGTCAAAACAGTTCAAGATGAGAGAGTTCATATTTCTCTGCCTGCTGGCACGCCTTTGCTCTGCCAGCACCAACTCCAGCCTGCTGGAACTCTTAAGTCCAAAAAGACTCTTTCCTTTCTAAGTTGCCTTGATTATGGTGTTTTATCACAACAATGGAAAAATAACATACCCAAACCATAATGACTCCCTTTGTTTCTTATGGAGAAATTCTCCTATGAAATTAAATGAAAAGAATACCGAATATGTATGACAATTCGATCATCAGACGTCTATCTAATCAAAAATAGAGATAAACCTGTGCCAGAAACAGTCTCAAACTGCAAAGTAAGTTTCCCAGTCCCACAGAGATGAAGGATTTGTGTGACAAGTAAGAAGGCTTTGCTAGCAGTAATTCTTGGGTGAATTAATCATGGCTAATCTCCTGCTCTGACAAATACAGGGCCCTAGAAGTAAAAGGAACAATAATCTTTCCTGCGACACAAAGGCTTTTCAGTCCAAGCTACTCTCACACCCAGGAGAGAGCAACCCTGCTCTGACACATTGGTGACTAGAAGGGAGGAAGCCATGTACCATGTCATTCCTTTGAAGTGCAAGCTTGTTTCTGACATGGATAAAGGTAAGGAGAATGTGGCCTTAGTCAGCGGTGGCAAGAAAGAGAAGAAGTCGGGAGTGATGCTAGAACTTCGGGGTTCTAGAAATAATAGCACCTTAAAATTGTATGTTGGAGGTCATAAATAAGTAGGAAATACTATCAAAAAGAGTGTTCATGATCAACTCAGTGTCTTCCAAGCATTGGCCTGAAAGAGTCTGCTCAGGTATGGCAGGAACATCTCCTGTTCTTTCCCCCTCACATTTAACCTCCTTAGTATGCCATGCTTCAAATCAAATGACACAGTATTTCCCCTGTCACACACCCCTGCTAGTCTCCGTGCAGTCTCAACTCGGATTTCCTTAGCAACAGGCAATTTAAAAATCCTGTGTCCCTATTGGATCCATGTTCAGATAGCTCTTTCTGTTAAGGGTATTGAGTTAGAATTCTTTGGGTAGCATTCACTCATTCACCCTAATTTCATATCTGTGGTCTATTATCATCTATACGGTAAGCATTTGAAGATGTTACACTATTTTTCTTCCATTTTTTTATTATATTCACCTACCGGTAAGATCAACTATGATGTGTCAATATATGGATGATGAGGTGTCTCTACGGACTAGCCCAGTGGCCTGAGTTCAGTCTCTGGAACACTCATGGTAGGAGAGAAGCAACTCCTATAATTGTCCTCTTATCTCTACATGTGGTCTGTGGTGAGTGCGTGCTAACACATACATTAAATAAATAAAAAGAGAAGTTTTTAAAAGAAATATCAATATAGATGGGTTCTGGGATAATTTATTAATGCCATCTTAAGATATGGGCAGTCTGAGTCTGTTTAAAAGTCGTGATCTATACATGGCACCGAACACAGAAACATTGATCTTTAAAAGTATACCCTTTTAACTTCTCTAGCCCTGGACAGATGTCTGTGTTTCCAGTATCAGGAACGCTATCCCTCTTGAGTCTAATTAGAGAGCTATTGGTTACTGCCAAGGCGTGTGTGCCACCAGAGGGCTAGTGAAGTCATGGATCTTGGAGAAAAACCTACAGCTGCCACTTTACTCAACCAGCATAATCCCTACCTACGTTATAAATATTTGTCTTCATGCACACAGGAAAGAGTATTCTTTATTCTGCATCAAGGAAACTTCTTTTTGCAACAGTTGGTGACTCGTACAGAAAAGCATAACCAATCAAAATGCAGAGTCATGGAGCCCATTCCCATGGATAAGTCTATGAGACAATTCATCCACTAAGGATTGGAGAGCACTGCGGGAGAGTCAGAAAAATTGTAAGAGCCAGAGAATGGGGCCTTTTCTGTGCAATTGTGTCTTCTAGGGATGTTAGGATTTACACCCATAATGTATCACCAACATGACTCCTTAAACCTCACCTGAACAAGGATGATCCCTATAGAGTGACAGGGAAAGCCCACGAGGCCTCAGTCCTACATAAAGAACTGCAAAAAAACCAAAGGAATGCTGTGAGTGGAAGAAATAGTCTTACTCAAAGAGGAACACACCAGTTGGTTGTCGAGTGTCCAACAGCCCTTAGAGCATACATACAAGTAACTTTTATGCAGACTGAGCAGGTGATAGTTAAGAATATGTGAGTATATACATATACATGTAGGCATTAGCAACAATTAATGAAAAATTAGCCATGAATTTAAAAGAGAGGTAGCTGGGAAGGGAAGAGAAAGGCAAAATGATGTGATTATATAATAAACTCAAAAACTAAAAGAAATAATTTTTAAAATAAGTATGCCTCTTTAAGATTAATTCAAAATTCAACTGGCATTGGTGATTGCTTGACAAGAAGTATGTTTGCACATCTATAAGATCTTTGGGTTCCTCCCACACAGTCTGATTTTGCACAAAAGCATCTCATCTACTTGTCACTTTAAACATGGGTCTCTATACTAAGTCTTTTCAATCAGTTTTCCTTTCAGATACGTTCTGATCCTCATCGATTACCTGAACACATTTCTTTCGTTCTCTGGGGGTTAATTTCAAAGCTGACTACTTAAGAGTCTGGGCAAGAAATAGATTATACAGGCACTTGAATGTCTGTCAACCAGTTCTATCCAGAAGTGTGTGTCTGAATTTCTTAGGAAATTAGACCAAAATATATATAGTAGGACCACCGCCTTGGCTATTTTGGTCATAAGATGAACTATGTAGTGGGAAAAATCTGTTTAAGTAATTTTGAGATGCTCTCTTAGACAAGAACCATTAATTTTTATTGATTTTATCCATGACAGTCTCATTTCTCATTCTTTTTGACTAAGAATAATTCAGGCCATTTCTGTTTATGTCAATCATTTTTGTTTGTTTGAGTTTTTTTTAGAGCCATAGTCTTGCTAATTATCTCTGGCTAGCTTAGAAATTAGCAGACTGGCCTAGAACTTGCGGAACCTTGCTGCCTCTGGTCCCCAAGTGCCATGTGCCACCACGTTTGGTGTCAGAGATTGATTCACGGTACATCTGTGACCCCAACACATGGGAGTGAGGAAGATTTCTCAGGAAGATAACAGAGGAAGAATGAGATGCAGAGGACTAACTAGTGAAAGGTGCCCATACTGAGAATGGGAAGCCAGCTCTGGCAGGAAGAGTGAGCATGGAGCTGCTGGGGTTGAGGCAAGAGCCCATGAGTATAAAGACACAGAGAAGAAGGGTTGCTGCACAGTAAATCTGTTCACTGTGGTACAGATCAGGTTGCTCACCATTTTGTCTCCAGAGTGTCCGCAGCTTCACCCACACAGCTGAGGGAACCGAGAATCTGAACTAGGCCTCTATTATTTCCTCTGGCCCTTCAGAATCTTTTTAAAGTTCCTTGAATAAGAAATGGATGATATTATCTTCTAGCTAATGTAATCAGCTGAACTCAGGTATTGAATTTATGCAGCTGTCTAGAATCAAAGGCTCTTTCTTATCATACAAGATCCAAATGTAATCAGATCTACATCTAAGACCTGTGCAGTCGATTCTGGTGTCACACTGCCTCTTTTTAAAAATATTTTACAGTAATACTAAGGAAAACAATTGAATCTTCTCTACAGGGAGCAGAAGGGTTCAAGTAAGGTCTTGGGGAGATGGGAAAGAACCAGGAAGGGTGGAAAGTTAGTAAAGAGGAAAACAGGTTGCAATTCTTGAAATCTTTGGCTCTTCCCCTGCTCCTAGATTGCTTTCAAGGGACTAGTTCTCCTTACAAGCCATGTTATATTCTACACAGCAATCTTATGTATTTATTCATTTATTTATTTTAGTACTGGATATGGAACTTTGAACTCTGCACATGCTAGGCAATCATTCTAGTACTGAGCACCCCAGCCCTTCTCTGCACTTTAAAGCACTTTTAAATACACATGTTTTGATGATGGAGTTTTCATAATAATTGCATCTGGTCTGTGATGGCTTTAGGAGACAATGTTCAGGAGTATCTGGAGAACTTAGAGTTGAAGGCACTGAAAATGCATAAAAGAGTTTGGTGAAAGATGTCTTACAAAGCCCAGGAACTGTAATGTAAATAAACACTTTGTGAAGGCTCTCCTGGTCCTTACTGTCCTCCTGCTGCATTCCTCAGCTGGCCAACACACATCTTCTAGGGACAGAATGGACTTCAGAAATGTCATAACATTTTATTCCAAGTACTACCAAATATATCAGACTACATTGATATGTAATTCCCCCTCTATATGCCATGAATACCATTGGTAAATAAAGAATCTGCCTTGGTAGTGTAGAGTAGAGCTAGATGGGGAAAATTAAACTGAATGCTGGGATAAAGAAGGAAGAGTTAAGAGATGTCTGTAGCCCCACTGGAGACAGATGCTGGGGATGGAACTTGACCAGCTAAGCTACAGACACATGGCGATCACAGATTAATAGAAATAGGTTAAGAAGTAAGAGCTAGCCAATAAGAAGCTAGAGCTAATAGACCAAGCTGTGATTAAAATAATATAGTTTCTGAGTGGTTATTTCAGTGCTGAGCAGTTGGGAACAAACAATCGGTCTATTACTACATATTGGTACTCCAACGTGTGCCAGTTAAATCCACATAAAACCTGAAAGGGCTTGGAAAGGAATTCTACACACTAAAAAGCAAAGTTAAGCCACTTTTTTTTTCTGGATGGGCTCTGCTTGCTGACAGCATGCTGCAGCTCCTTTGAGAGAGGTCTTCCTGAGTGGGGGAGAGGGGAAACTGTGCAGTTTTGAAATGGCAGCTTCTTGGACCATGCTGCCCATATAAATTCTGGCTCCTTCAGGAGACTAAGAATTTAAATGGGGTCTATGAGCAAAGTGCTAAAACTTGCTTAACAACAACATAGACCCACTGTGTGCCTGAAAATGGGGCAATGCTCATGGTCCTCAGAGACAATGAACATGTCTCCACCATGTTGGACCAGGCAGAGCCAGAAGACAAAGTAGCCTTAGTTGCTGCTTAGCATTTTAAGAAGCTCTCCAGGACAGAAAAGGATTACAGATACACAATAGGACAGACTCAGACACAAAAGACCTCTAAATAAGACACGATGTATTTTAAAAATGTACATAGGCTTGAAGAGAGAAGAAAAAGAGTATAGAGAGTTATTTTTAAAAGTAAATGGTTTATAAAAAACAAAGTCTTTAAAGAGGCAGAGTACAGACAGTCATAGATTAAAGGAGTAAAGATAATAAAATAAAATTTAAAAAGTAAAAATAAACAAGTCACATAAAAATGGAATATACACAGAGAGTTTGAATTAAATATATTATAACGTTTTCCTTGAATTTTTTGACTGTTAAAGAGCTACATAACAAGAAACATTTCATTGCATAGATTGCAAAGATAAACCAACATATAGGTATCTTGACTTCAAAATTTGGCTCTAAGGATTTGTCGCTTTGGAAAAGAGGTTCTGCTTTTGTTTCCACAGAGAATGAGAACCTGTGGAATCCTTCTAGACTAATGTGGTTTGATGGACCAAGACTCCCTGAGAGGTTTCCATCAAAAACCCTCCCCCCAAAAATATTTCTCCCAACAAAATGCAGAGGCAGTTTGGAGAGAACTATGCCCAAATTGTCCAAATACTGTTTATAACTGTTGGTTTACATTTAAAGGGGGGTATGCTATAGAGATGAATACTTGGCATTGGTATGTATCATGGTTACTAATAAAAACTCAAGGTCAATTTTGTTAAATGTATATTTCTGCTCTTGATTAAGATATTATGTTTGTGCAGTCTACTTAAAATGCAATGTATAATTAAGAAATACAGGTTATTAAATCATCATCTATAGTAGTCAAGCTTGTAGTCATGTTAGTTATATTTTCTAGATGTACAGAAATATATTTCAGATAGATAGGCATTCTTTAAACCTTTCAAAGTCTATAAAATATAGCATTTAAGATGTTTATGAACTTAGGTCTTTTCATGATGATGAGACACATCTGATTCTGGCAGCATCCACTACTTCAAGAGGATGATGGGCACTAAAGAGGCTCCTTATGATGTTAGCCATTTGGGCAAGAAACTGATCTTGCCTGGATTGCTTGATGTTATGCTATATGAACTGGACGTGCAGGACCCAGAGAGAAATGACTGCTGAACTTTCCTAAAGGTGAGATAATCCTTTAAGGTTCCTGCTTCAAGAAAGAGTCTGCTAGACATTCTACAGGACACAGAAAAAAATGTGACTGAAAAACTGCCAATATAGGTGGAATTGTCTTTTAAATTTCTGGTTCATGGAAAAGTCTGCTGGATACTATGGGCCTGTAGGCTCCAATGATACAGAAGAACTTTGGGTGACTATCCAGATAGCAAGATGTCTCTGTCAATTCTAGAGTTAACTTAGGTAATATTATATCCTTTTGGAGTCTTTGACAGAGTTGAAGACTAGATAGTTATAGTTTTCCTTAGCTGTGATAAAAGACAAAGTGGATATAAATATTGTAACTATAATTCTCACTTGAGAATTTTACTGTTAAAGTTAAACCCTTCCTTTTTATTTAAACAGAAAGGGGGAGGTAGTGTGTGATTCTCCTCTGTATGCTGTGAATACCATTGGTAAACAAAGCATATGCCTTGGCCTGTGATAGGGTAGAGTAGAGCTAGGTGGGTAAAACTAAACTGAATGCTGGGAGAGAAAAGGATTAGTTAAGAGATGCCATGTAGCCCTGCTGGAGACAGATGCTGAGAATGGAATTTTGCCCAGTAAACCACAAACACATGACAATACACAGATTAATAGAAATGGGTTAAATTAAGATGTAAGAGCTAGGCTATAAAAAGCTAGAGCTAATAGCCCAAGCAGTGATTTAAATAATACAGTTTCTGAGTGGTTATTTGGGGGCTGATCTGCTGGGAACAAACAAGCAGCCTATTGCTACGCTAAGTGACATTCCTTTCCATGTGTTGGTTTATATCATATCCCTGGATAGTTTCTGAGTCCACAGAATAATTAGAGTTTTTCAAGCACTCTCTCAAACTGATTGTTTCACTTATAAAAGTATTTGCAGACCTTCAGGAAGCAATGAGCTTTTTCCTCCTGAGACTCTCATGTAAACATGTTCAAGTATATTAACAATTTCTAGGTTATAGTGCTTTTGGTCCTAATAAAGAGAAAATATGTATTCATTGGCTAAATAGAACCTTTGCTCATAACAGCTGCCATTCAATCTACTCAGAAAGAATGCTGGTATGCACCAGCTCAAACTCTCCAGGTTCAATGAGTTGTGTGGATGTTGTCTTCAGCAATAAAGCTTTTCTGTCAGTTTGTAGAGAAAAACCTACTGTCTTGATAACAACCTGGTTGTTTGGGGATTTCCAGGACCCCTTGGCCAACAACTCAATCGGAAGAAACCTTGTAACCATACTGGATGCTTTGCTTGGTGACAAAGTACGGGTTCTATTCCCCTAATTATTTGGAGACTTCATTAGGGTTGCCTTCATATATTATAGGACGTTTCCACTATACTGGGTTTCATTACAGCTCCTCAACTGCTCTTCATTTCTTGCTGTCTCTCCTCTTATTCTCTCCCTCAACCGCAACGCTCCTCCCCTTCCCACCTGATCTTCCTGGGTCCCATAAAATCTATTCTATTTCTTTCTCTAAGGAAGATGCATGTTTCCCCCCCATAATCCCTTCCTCTACACCTAACCTATTTGGCTCAACAGATTGTAGCTTGGTTATCACTTATTAATGGCAAATATCCATATATAAGTGAATACATATCATATTTATCTTTCTGGGTCTGGATTATCTCACTCAGAATGCTTTTTTCTAGTTCCATTAATTTGATTGCAAGTTTCATGATGTCATTTTTATTTATTTGTTTTTTATTGAAAAAAAATTCTGCCCTCCTCCCA
>NC_022030.1:1668223-1681182 GCF_000317375.1 Microtus ochrogaster
ATGTTCTGTTCTGTTAAGGGATTTGGGCAATGGTGGAGGAAAAAGAAAACATTGTGGGAGTAACTAACTGATGTCTGATTTGACTTAAGGCTTACTCAATAGAGGGAACCCATACCAGAGACAGAAAGGGAGTGAATCTGGATGGGAGAGAAGGTGGGGAGGAACTGGGAGAAGAAGAGGGAGGGAAATCTGTATTCAGATTATACTGTATAAGAAAATAATCTATTTTCAATAAAAAGAAAATACATGTGTATATATATATGTGTGAGTGTATATGTGCATATATATGTATAAATATAAAAAATCAATCTACTAACTCCTTGTCCTTGATTCTTGACTGTAACACATCTAAGCCAAGGGGCCCTGGAATGCATCTAAAAGAAGAACATCCTGACACGAGTTTTATGATCTTGGGTTACAGTTGGAGTCATGTTCCCTGCTCCTGGAAAGGCTAGTCTAATGCCAAGTCCTTCAGTTGAGAAGGCTGTTTTTCCAGTAAGGTATGCCAGCTGCCACAGTCCAGAAATACAAGTTTGGCTTAGCCCCAGTCCTTACATTTATCTCCTGTGAAGTACAACTTTCTCCTCAATAGTCAATATTCTCCAAGACTAGGGAGATTTATCTTATATTGATTCTTTGTTCTGAAGACATGTTTAAATAAGGACAATCTAATCATTATATCAAACACTTTATCTTGAGTGAGGAGAACAAAGTGTGTAATGATCGGACCTTGAGCATTCTTCTATTAGATTCTTTCTCACAAGCACAAATTAGCCAATAATTAATTTAGAAAGAAATAGTTAACAAATTTATGGTTCTCACTTTTAAAATAATAACAATAGTACAATTTGAGTAAATATCGATGTTTTAAAGTACTTTTATTACATTTATTTTGTGGTGTCTGTGTGCATGTATGTGTTTGCACATATGCCACAGTACCTGTGTGGGAGTCAAAGGATGACTTTGTGGGGGGGGTTCCCAGGGATTGAATTTGAGTAGTTAGAGTCAGGAGCAAGTGTCTTGAGTCATGGAGCCATCTCTGATCCAAGCATTTGGAACACTTTTAGAGAATTCTGATCAAGGTCTTCCTAATAGACATTGGCAAAAGATAGAAGGAAAGTTCAGATATAGGAAAGCACAAGCTTTAAAGAAGACATAAATCATTTTCCAGGCATAAGATGCTGTTGGGAGTTGGAAAGGATGAAATGTATGCACAAGAGCTGTGCAAGGACAGGAACAAACAGATAAATAGTTTCTTCAATGTCAAAGATTTTTAATTGGGGACTGGGAAGATGTCACAGTTAGTAAAGGGTCTACCTAACAAGCGTAAAGGGTTGAGTTTGATACCAGACACCCACTACTCAGACAGTAGGACAGGTATGGCAAGAAAAAAAAAGGTTTAACTACACACGAAATATCTCCGGAGCATTTGCTGTGTGAGACACAGTGTTAGATGCTTGATAAGCATCTAATAGACAGACCCTTCATGTGTAGGATGTATGCTACACTCTAGCCAAAGATACAGCTAAGGAACCCTTACTTTTAAGATACAATTCCTTAGATTTTTATGGGTGGATGAAGGGCAGAGGATACAAGAAAGGGATGATCAGATGAAAAGGAAGTGGACTAAGATTGCACAGGAAGAGACAGCTGGAATTGAGGGGCATTTGAGGGTAGCATGAACCTAGTGCAGTGGGAACTTCCCAAAATCTATGAAGATGATCCTAATGAAGTATCTAAATAATTTGAGAAATGGAGTCCCACCTGAACATCTCTTATCACCAGGATTGGGTCACATCCAATTGAGTTGTTGGCCAAATCTCCAAACAGCCCAGTCTGTTGCCAAGATAATAGGTTGCTCTCCACAAACTGACATCAAGGTCCAATTGCTGAAGACAACACACACACAACTCACTGAATATGGAAAGGTAAAGCTAGTGCCTACATAGAACCTTCACCTCTATGTTTTAGTGTCTTTGGGAAAGTATTCTGCGTTTTCCCAAAGGAAAACCTTAACCACCAACACAGCCACAAAACCTTTGATCTGCAGTCTGTCCTGCCTGAAAAATATGCTAGGGCAATGGAGGCACAAAGCTTGTGGAAGTAAACAACCAATGTCTGATTTAACCTAAAGCCCACTCCATCAAATGGAGCACATACCCAATACTGCTTAGGTGACCAAGAATGAGACTAAATAGCCCAGAAATCTAGGGTAAAACTAAATATTGCTGGGGGAAAACAAGAAGCAATAAAATTACTCCTAATGGCATTCTTCTGTACTCAAAGATCAGTGCCTTATTCAGGCATCATCAGAGAGGCTTCCTCTTGCACCAGATGAGAACAAATACAAAGATCCACAGTCAGACATGACAGAGAGAAAGAGAGAATTAGAATTCTCAGCAGCTCTAAAAGTGATGTCTCCATCAAATCCTTCCTTCAGGGCTGAGGGAACTCTGAGAAAGAGAAGACAGAAGGAGTGTAAGAGCCAGAGGGATGGAGGACATCAGGAGAACAAGGCCCTCTAACTCAACAGGATCAATGAACATATGAACCCACACAGACTGAGGCAGCAAGCACAGGGCCTACAAGGTCTGCACCAGCTCCTTTGTGTGTATGCTATAGATTTCAGTTTAATATTTTTATGGGACTCCTGAGTGTGTGATTGAGTGGGGTCTCTGACTCTTGTGCCTTTTCTTGGGGCTCTCTTCCTTCTGTTGGTTTGCCTTGTCTAACTTTGATATGGTGGTTTTGTTTAATCTTATTATATTTTATTTTGTTATGTTTGGCTGTTATCTCTTAGAGGCCTGTTCTTTTCTAATGAGAGACAGAAAAGAATTGGACCAGATGGAAGGTGAGGTGGGGAGAAACTTGGTAGAGCAGAGGGAGCAAAAACTGTAGTAAGTATATATTGTATGAGAAAATAATCTATTTTAAGTAAAAGGGTTAAAAGGGGGAAAACATACATAAAATAAGTTTTTTTAAAAAAAATAACTTTAAAAAGAAAAAATAATTTCCATCTGAGGGATTTCTCCATAAAGTGATCAGAAATAACATGAGATACTTAAAAGAATTAAGGGTATCATATAGCCCAGACTGGCATTCAACCTACTGTGTAGTCATCAGTGATCTTGGGTATCTGGTCCTCCTGCCTCCAATACCTGAGGACTTGGATCATGGGCAGTG
This sequence comes from Microtus ochrogaster, assembly GCF_000317375.1. Taxonomy (NCBI): domain Eukaryota; kingdom Metazoa; phylum Chordata; class Mammalia; order Rodentia; family Cricetidae; genus Microtus; species Microtus ochrogaster. The sequence goes on from NC_022030.1 coordinate 1,671,407, forward strand.
CTTTTGATTGAACCCATAGCTTTTTCTGTGCTGGGCAAACATGCTGTCAATTGGTCTATATCCCCAGGCACCTGTTCTAAAAGCTTTGTCAACTTCCTTCTCTTACATTTTCCTGGGACATGTATCTCTCTCTTGTTCACGAGAGCTAAAGCCAAGTCCATGCTCGATAAGTGGCTACTTTGACAAACATGACAAGGATCACTTCCTATACATATTTGATACCAGCAATGACATGAAATGTATTTTTAAAGGAAAATCTTTGTTCTATAATTTATGAAAAATTATGTTTTTCATTAATTTGTTGTATTAATGTTGTACTTTCATTTTTTCTAGACCTACAAAATAAGCCAAAATATTTAAATGCTTTAGACTCTTCAGTAAAACTAAGTTATGATAACATAACTAGGATTCAGAGTTTCAAAAGGACTTCTCCATGCCATATACTGCTGTGTTATTAAAACAGACCTAGAGAAATTCAAGGGTGTGTGAGTAAAATGAAATAAAGCTACCAGGTTATTACACAGTTTTATACACAAATATTCCCTGAGCATATTTATATATTCACAATAGAACAGCAAAAGGCTGTTACTGCAAGAAAATTATCAATGCTAGTTCATAAGGAAGTCTATGGACTCTTTCTTGATTTGAGAGCATCCTGAGAAAGGTTTGCACTTTGATGCATGAAGATTTTTCTCTTATTAGGGTTTCAAGAATAAGCCTGAGGCTGGGGCCGTAACTCAGTGGTTCAGCACTTGTCTAGTATGTATGTGTGTGGCCTAGCACTGAAAAAAAATTAAAATAAAACAACAACCTGCCCTAGCTATCACCTAATCAATTCTGTTGTTCTTTAGAGCACAAACAGTGCTCCTGGAATCAATCGATAGGACCTCATGGCTTTCATTTGTTAAATAATTTTCTTCTTGTTCCTCCCCCCCCCAATGAAAGAATCCTTCCTGGAGTCTATCACTCCTTCCCCGGGGCTGTCATTATCTCATTTGTCAAAGGCCTCCGATGCTGAGTGGAATCATTTGGCAGTGTGGAACTCATAGTTACAGAAAAATGAGCCTCTAAAGTTGATGAAATCTGAGTCTGGCTTGGCACAATGGTGCTAGTCTGTCGTATGGGAAATGGGTGGGGGACATAGGGAAGGATAGAAAGGGCTTAAGCTGAGGGGAACAAATATATATGAAGTTCTGTACAAATGCAGAGGCATAAAACAGACTAGAGGTGAGAACGAAGACATTGACTTACACATTTGCTTGTTTGAGACAGGGTCTCACTATGCAACCCTGGCTACCCTGGATCTCTTTATATAAACTATACTGGCCTAGAACTCACAGAGATCCACCTACTTCTGAGTACTGAGATTAAAGGTGTACACTGTCACAACCAGCCCCATTCACATGGTTTTGACAAGTTTTATATGTTGTTTTTAGGCTATATTTTATTATTAAGGCCTTAGGACCTATTAGAGGGTCTTAAGTAAAAAGACAAAAGAACACTTTAAACACATCATTGTGGTATATGGACTAATGTAATAAAAAATGCAGGAGATACTTCTTATGACCACAGCAGCATCCCAAATGAGAAATGATTGTGTTTCAGACTAATGCCAAATGGAGAGGTGTGACTGCTTCATGCAATATAAAGGAGATTAAAAAAAAATATGTCAGTGCTCAGAATAGGCAAATGTTGGTTCATGGGTAAAGAGAGAAAATGAGACCTGGGACTCTAGTTTGAGCAACTACAGAGACAAATCCTTGAAATCTGGAATGTATCCAAGGAGCAGATCTTGAGGAACTAGGAAGCGTGGAAAAGATGACTAGCGGTGTCTTCCCTTGGAAGGCCAAGGCGGTGGGACGTCTGGAGGTAAACATGTGCCAGGGACCTTGGGATCATGATCCACAGTCACAGGTGGTCAATATAGAGAGGATTATTGAAGCCTTGGAAGTAACTGGAGGTAGACGGAGATCAGACCTCAATTTGCCAGATGCCACATTTCAGAGGTAGGTACAGGAAGTAAAATCCCCAAACTGACAGAAATTGGGAGGAAATGAGAAAGATGTGGTGACCCAGAGGTGAGAGAATCCTATCCAGATATGGAGTTCCAGCAGTATTAGATGCTCCTGGAGGTCTGTAATGACCCGGAAGTTGTCAGGATGATCAGTGAACATAGTGACTTCCAGAGGATAGGCTAATAGTGGGCTGAGAAGATAAAAGTGAGAAGATACCAGTGAGCCAATGTTCGTGCATGACTGCAAGTGATTTAGCTGCGAAGGAAAGAGAAGAAAATAGAGACTATGGACTTGCATTTTGTTATTTTTTAGTATGGAAGAGGGTTGAGGTATTTATAGTGACAACCATTTTTTAAATCTATATATAGTCCACTCATTTAGACTTTGAATATTAGAAAAAATCAGAATTGAAAGTAATCTTGGAGAGCTGGCTCGGTAGTTAAGATTGCATATGCTTTTTTAAGAGACTTAAGTTCTGTTCCCAGCATCCACATCAGGCAACTTACAACCACCTATAACTCCAGTTGCAGGGGATGCAATGACTTCTGGGTCTATGGGTACTTACACTCATACATTCACACATACACATTCCCTGCCCTCCCCCCACATAGATGCATAATTAAAAATTAAGACTAAATCTCTTATTCACTGTAAGCCACAGTGGGCCATCCAGCCTGTTTAGGGCACAGTATCTGTATGGCAGGCACTCACTGGGTCCAGGAGGATCTGATTACTCAGCAACTCTGCTGTGGAAAAAAATACATTTTTGTTTTGTTTTTGAGACAAGGTCTCAGACTGCCTAAAACTCAGCCCCACAGTCCTCAGTGCTGGGAGGAAAACTGTGAGCCACTGTGCCTACCTGAAAAGTTGTTGTTTAAAGTGACACAGATTTGTCTTGCTGTGATGTAAAGGACCCTCATGGCACTCCAGTTCTGTCCTCCAATGTCATATATAAATAGAACAGTCCATGTCCTCTCTTGAATAGGATTTATGTGTTCCAGAGGGGCAGCCAGGTGTCCTTCTTAAATACTTAGTTTATTGTTCATAGATAAAAAGAGGACACAACTCACAACAAAGCTAACAACTTAATGATCCAGCTCTGAGTGGATGTGGGCTCTCTGATGCACAGTAAGGAGAGATGACACAAGAGAGTCACATGTCCCATTGCCCTGTACACAGCAAGCCAGCATGTCTGTATCCGCTGGTGAGGGAAGGACAGTCTGTGGAAGCTGGCTCTGAGGGGACGCTCCTTGAGAGAGATGTTTATTGAGAGTGATGGAGGCTAGCTGGTCACAGCTTCATGTGTGGTTAGCCAGGCCAACCTGTCAGACACTGGGTGTCAATGTCAGACACTGAATGGTCACCAAGGGCAACATCAGGAGGTGTTGGCAGGAGACATGGCCATTGGAAGGGTCGTTAGACACTATAGTGTATGTGGTACACTGGAAACCCCAACATCTCCTCTTCTGCCAGGAGCCTGTGTTTTTATGGCCCTTCAGAGGATTATCTTGTTCTTGCAGGCATTTTGGCCCCTGTCCTGACTGGTGCAGGCTGTGGGCTCCTAGGGTGCTGCTTGTTAATCCCAAGAGCTTGCTCCTGATATGAGCATGGCAGGAGTGCCCCATCTTTGTGTTCTGATTTTTTTGTTCTAGATGTTCACTATACTTATTTGGAGGTTCCAATCCATGGAACTCACCCTTCTCTGCTCTGGGGAAATGCTCCTTTATGAATGTCCATTTTAAAGAGTCGTGTATATAACTATGTAACTTAAAGTTACTTTCTAAATGCCATATTGTCAATGTTGACTTCAGTTGGGATTTTATCATAAGCTAGGATCTGGATTTCTGTTAACACAGCATGAACTTGTTGTCAAATAAATTTAAAAGAAGAAGAAGAAGAAGAAGAAGAAGAAGAAGAAGAAGAAGAAGAAGAAGAAGAAGAAGAAGAAGAAGAAGAAGAAGAAGAAGACTTCTTTTCTTTTGTCCTGTCAATCATGGCTTGGAGTCTGGTGGCTGCTGTAAGGTAGCACTCAGGTGTACTAATGTGGAGAGATGCCTCTTGAGAGAGCTGATTGTCATCAGTACAATGACCTGTGATTATCTTGTTTTATTCATAAATTCAGCAGCAAAGATAGCTTTTCACAGAATCTATATCAGGTCATTAAGAGTTCAGTGAGGCTCTCAAACTCAATTGCAAAGAACCTGCTTTAATCTTGCTATTCATTGCTGCTGCCATGAGTCTAAGGTCAAGGAATTATCTAAAGAGTCATGAAACTGCAACATACAGAAAATACTTTTCTCAGTGTTCTCATTGTTGTGTGCTTTATTGCCTTTTCAGCACAGACACCATCTAAGGATTTGAGTATTAACTTCTTAAAATGCCATCATCCTAGGAAATCATGGTGACATGTAACTGGAGGTGTCCCTAGTAAATGTAGAACAGGAAATTTTTCTGAGTGTTCATATCTTTAGCCATTTTCATTCCTTCCCCCATCCAACAAATAGGTCATGAGTTACTCCATGTTCTAGACACTGTATCAGATTCACAGGTAATGCAGTTAACAAAACCTCCAAGATTTCCCTCTTAAGAGTGCACACTCAGAGAGAGAGAGAGAGAGAGAGAGAGAGAGAGAGAGAGAGAGAGAGAGAGAAGAGAGAAGAGAGAAGAGAGAAGAGAGAAGAGAGAAGAGAGAAGAGAGAAGAGGATGTGTGAATTTTCCAAGTAAACCTGCAGGACCGTAGTGCGAAGAAACCGAGGTGCCTGTGATGACAGGGAGGAACAGGGAATTGTAAAAAGCTAATTTTGGAATTTTAGACAGCACAATTCTGAATCTAATTAGTCTGAATAGTCAAAAAAAATGCCATTAATATGAGGTTGAAAACGTAAGTAGGTGTTTTCATTTTTTTATTTTTTATTTTATTTTTACTTTTCTTGCCGTTTTTGGCTGTCTGTTTTCCCAGAGGAAAAGCGTGAAGAGTGTTTCAGACAGAAAGGATATAGACCAGTTTACTTGAAGATTCTAAAGTAGTTTTCAACTTTAATTTGTCCCTACAGCTTAGGTCCTCTGAGATGCTTGGCTTGAGCTATACAAATGTAAGACATGTATACAAGATAGTAAATAACTTTTCCTCATTTAAAAAATGTATTCTCTGGCACTTAAATAAACCCAGCCTCCTCCATTATATGGATAAAAAGAGGGATACTTGTGACAATAACGATTTTAGTCACTATTAAAGATCTGCCTCATCTGAAAGGAAACTGGAATGATTTTTGTTTTTGTTTTCAGTTAAAAGTTCATTGTAAGGAACTTGCAAAAAACATAGTGATTTTTTTGCCAAAGAGCATGAAATACTTGTTCATGAATCCTAGACATTAGACTGTAGATCATCTTTGAAGATGTCTTAGAAGTTGTGAGCAATCAAGACTGATAGCATATGTACCCTGCCTGTATTCTCATTATATTTGACATCTAAAAACCCCCTTCTCCTTTCTAACCTAATGGCCAGCCTTCTAGAGAGGAAAGGAAGGCCTTGTCTTTAGAAGACACACAAGTCAAGGTCTGCATATCTAAAAAACGACTTCAAGACAATTCACGGTGAACTGAAATCACAGCATTTGGATGACCCACTGTCTAGCTTGCTCATCAGGCTGGCTTCATAGACAGCCTGTGGAGACAGGGGCTCCCAGTTCTGATAAGAGCTCTGTACTCAATATTATGTCATAATCTTGACAATCACATTAGTGTCTGAAATAAGGAGCATGCATTTTCATTTTGCTATTATGTTGTTTAATAGTTTGGTGGTTTTGTTTAAGCACAAATACAATTTTCACCAGGGCCATCCGTTCATTTCCTTTGCTGTGCCATATGATCCTAGAACTTGTGCCTTTGTGGTCAGCTGAGTTGTTCTTTCTACAATGGCTTTGCAGTTCTTAGAAGAAACGTCTTGTGCAGCCTCAGGGCAGGAGAATTTGGTGTTCACCAGTATCGCTTCCAGCTCCTTGACTTTGTGGACCAGAAATTTCCAGAATTCACTGAGAATGACATACAATGCTTTCATGTCCCTGGTAACTAATGTTGGGCATCCGGCTCTAACCCTTTAATCTCCTCCACACCTTTTGGTCAATATATTTGGGATTTGACATATCAATTTAAACAGTGCCAAGTGAACTCCTTGATGTTCTTTTAATGATCTTGAATTTAACAGTGGTCTCAGAATAAGTAATCATGATGCCGTGTGAAAGATGGCGGCTACCTTCATAGCCAGCACCAAGGAGGAAGATCACAGTTACAGTTTTTCACTGAGTCCCCCAAATCATGTAACTGATCCTGTATAAACATAGTACTCCTTGAGATTTTAATGTGTATTAAGCACTGAACTGATGACCCTACATTATTTTACATGATACTTTTTACTACCCTCAAATAGAGTCATTAGCAGCCCAGTTTTACAGAGAGAGAAACTGTGGTTTGAAGAGGTTAAGTGATTTAGCAAGATAACTAGCCAGGACAGAAATTCAAATTAGTAACTGTCTTGTTCAAGACCCATGGGATTTCTGTTCTGCAGTAGTGAGTCTAGCAGATTACCAAGTGGTCAGGAGGACAGCCTTCAGGTCCTGGCTTATGAAACTAATGGTTCTGTGGTCCCACATGACCAACTGTGAACAACTTTCTAGAGTGTACCCTCACATAGAATAATGTTCAAATTCCCATTGCTTTACACATGACTAAATTCCCCAGGAGCAAAGTGGTGTTGGTGTGAACTCTCAATCTAACAGGATCCAGGGTTAACTTGGAAGCAAATCTCTGGACAGGTGCCTGAGGCTCTTCTGTAGTAGGGAAGAAACAGAAGGGAAGATATGTCCTAACTGCTAAACCAATGTAAGGGAGAAAGCAAACAAGTAGGAATGAACATGAACACTGCTCTTGGGTTTCTGACTGTTTGTACTGGTCAGCCTCCAACTCCCAGTGCTGTGTGTTGCCAGCCATAATGAAATGACCCACTCAAACCATAAGCCAGAATAGACCCTCAAAAGAAATCCTACTTTTGATGCTCCTTGGAAGCATTACTCTTCTGTCTTCTAATGAGCAAGTATAGCTGAACCTTCCTGGGGGCCTGAAGAAGATAACAGGAACATGGTTTCCACCTTTTCCCATCTAGAAGTATTATTGTATTTTCAGTCTTTATTGATAGCAAACTGTGCAGAAACCTAGACATCACATCTCTGTAGTTGTATTATAGGATCTGCCTGTGAGGATGGTGTCTACTTGACGGGATCTGGAATTGCCCAGGTGACAGACCTCCAGGTACATCTGCGAAGGATCACCTTGAGTACGGTTGGCCGAACTAATCTTGACTTTGGAAGACCAACTCTAGAGTGAATGGTATCATTCCCTGGACCTGTATCTTGCACTGACTTAAAAGCAGAAAGTGATCTGAAAATGTGTTACATCCCCTGAAGCCTGAGAGGAGATTATGTAACCTACTGCTTCAGACTCCTGATACCATGACTTCCATACTATGGTGGATCATACCCTGGAGTTGTGAGGCAAAATAAGTTCTTCCTTTCTTAAGTAGCTTCTGGAAGAGAATTAGAGCAGCAGAACAAGCAATGAATATACTGCCTTAGACCCAAGAAACCACCACATCCATGTGTACATAAGCAGCCACCAAAGAGACTTGAAAGATTCCAAGGACTCTTAAAAGAGTTAGACGTGGTGGCACACCTGTAATCCTAACATTTGGGAGACTGAATCAGGGTGATCCTGAGTTTGAGGCTAGAAAGAGTGGGACTGTCTAGAAGGAAAGAAAGGACCGTTGATGGAAAACCCAGAGAGCTCATAAACAACCCACACTCTCCCAAGACTCCGTCTGTATATTTGGTCATAGGTATGCAGGGTATCAGCCTGGTAGTAACATGACTTTCTGGAGATCCGGGTGCACTGGTGTTAAGTTTTGGCACAGAATACAGAGATGAGAGTGAAGTCAGAGAGCTATGCTCAGAGGGTAAAATAAGTTAAAAAAATATTTTCAAGGGAAGATATAGATAAATATATGGCATTTACCCATGAGAACCTTAGTGCTATTAACAGCCTGGGAAATAAACACCACACACACACACACACACACACGCACGCACACACACACACACACACACACACACACACACACACGGTCTTATTTATTTTTCTATGGTTTCAGGAGATTAAATTTCATTACGGTGAAACAAAAGCCTGGTGGCAGGAACAGCTGAGAATTCACATCTTGATCTACAAGCAAAAGACTTACTGGGAACAGCATGAATCTTTTGAAACCTCAACGCTCACCCCTAGGAACACACTTCCTCCAACAAGGTCAACTCCCTATTCCTTCCGAAACTGTTCCATCTTCTGAAGACCAAGTGTTCAAACTCATGAGCCTTTGGGGCTCATTCTCATTCAAACTTCTACTTCTTGGCCCCCATAGGCTTATGGCCATATCATAATGCCAAATGCATTTACTCCAACTTCAAAAGGCCCCCATAGTCTTTTAGTTTCTAGACTGTTTACAATTCCAAAGTTCAAAGTCCCTTCTGAGATTCAATACAAATTCTAATTGTACCTTCCTATAACCACGAAAACAAATTGCATACTTCCAATGTATAATGACATAAGATACCCATTACCATACCAAAAGACAGTAATGAAGGCCTAGTAAGGAAATGCTAGACCTAATGCCTTAGTCTGTGTTCTATTGCTAGGAAGAGGCACCATTGCTATGGTTATGGTGTCCCTTATGAAAGAAAGCATTTAATTTGGGCTTGCTTGTAGTTCCAGAGGTTTACTCAATTATCAACATGGTAAGAAGCATGGCTGCATGCAGGCAGACAAGGTGCTAGAGAAAGAGCTGAGAGTTCTACATCGGGATACAGCAGCAGGAAGAAAGATACACACAGACTGGCTTTGAAACTCCAAGTCCCACACCCAGTGATGCACTTCCCCTAACAAGGCCAGACCTTTTCCAGCAAGGCCAGACCTCCTAGGCCACTCCTGGTGACTAAGCATTCAAATGTGTGAGCCAATGGGGGACATTCTTATCCAAACCATCACACAGGTGTGACTAAAAGCCAACACCACAGCAGACTCCAAATCCTGTAACTCTGTGACTGATGCCAAAAGACTTGGATGACACCGCCCTTCTATACCATGCACACTGCACCACATTCATACAATACACATCATACACACACACACACACACACACTGCATGTACACACCACAGTACATGAACTTCAGACACACCATACCACACACTACAGGCATGCACATACATCACATTATATATACATACATCACTATTCACATACAGCATATATCACATACATTTATACCATACACTATGTGTCATACATGCACACACACACACAAACACATATGCACGCATGCACACACGCACACACATAAAACTACCTCTACTCCATGCCACAAGCAATTGTGCTTCATTACCCTTCAGGGCTGCACATGGTGACAGTATTGGTAAGTTGGAAACCTTTAAATTAAGACATATTAGAAGATACTTCTTAGTCCAAATTGGAAAGTAGGATAAGCCTATTTATTTCTTTGTGAATACTCAGATAAAGCAATTATTTCCCATACATAAATTATAATTAAATTCTTGCTGCATCCAAGGCCATAAAGCTTCTATATAAACACACAGAATCTGAAGGCTACAGAGTTTTGCTCCCTGTCCTCTGAGAATTTAGGACACTTCTTTTATATACATA
>NC_022030.1:1681282-1690199 GCF_000317375.1 Microtus ochrogaster
TATGACAAGAACATTCTGGATGGCACAGCCTGACCCTGTAATGAAGCAAAAGAGAACCAACTGAGGAAGTAAGAACTATTTAAAATGTCTCTCTGCACGGGTATCTCAGCATATGTTCACAAAACCTGACTGACATTCAGGCCAGTCTGTGTGCATCAGGGAGTAACCCAAAGACAACTGATTAGTGTAAAATACCTGTTAACATGAGACATTTTAATTGGCTCACTGAGCTGAAGTGATAGTCTCAAGTAGATCTATTTTTTCCTTAATGAACCAGTAAACTGACAGAACGGAACTACAGTTCTGCAGTGTGGCTTTAGGCTTCAGCTCCCCAGGTGAAACACCACACCAAAGGGCTGTCATCTTTCTTCTTTATGATACGCGCCATCCCAAACACAATCTTCTCTTTGTCTTCCCTGAGCACATATTACGGCTTTGCTGCTGATGAGATGAACTAGAGAAATTAGGAGCTAAGAGTCTAAATGAAACAACACTAGTCAGACAGCAACAGTCACCAGCCCAGAAGAGGTCCAAAGACAGATGACCAAACCTGAGTTCAGAGCTACACCCAGACTGGGAGGTGAATCTATAGGGACTATTCAAGGGGTAAGGAAGATGTCATGTAGGGCAAGATGTACGATGTGAGATTTCTTATGCAGTAGGCAATGGGTGCGGGATTTGGAAGACAAAAATTTACATCAGACTCCAGGCACTGATGGCAGGAAATTCAGATTAGTGTGGTCACCACCTGACCACAAGTTTAAAAAATCTATCTCAAATAGCTAGATAGAAGGTCAGCTACTAAAGCTAAAGTACCTGAGTCTAAGAGGAATCAGCCTTCTATCAAAACATCAGAGACTGAACACTTCGTTCTCATCTTAATACAGGAAGATGGCTAAGGAAGATGTAAAATTAGTCATGCACATGTGTGTGCACCCTTAATGATCTGCACACACATGCACACTCCTCATGCATACCACGTATACCATCCACACATCCAAACACAAGCACACAGACACACACCATTGATAACATAAAGCTCAACTAATCGCCTATTCCTGGTTGGCTACTTCTATGAATCAAACATTTAATTGGTATATATTTGAACTTTCAAAAGGTTAAGGAAACATAACCCTCTCTTCTGAATAGCAGTTATTCATTTTGGAAATTGATTCCCATCTAGAAGGTTGCTTGTTTTGTGTGCAGAGACGCAGCAGCTCATGCTGCACAGTTTTGATATGGGATTTATGTCATCTGCCCTCCTGGTTGTCAAAACAAGATAGATCTCTAGAGACTTATCACAGTGATCTAAGAAGAAGTATGAAAATCCCGGGGCGCATAACTGAATACGTTAAACTTCCTCTAGAATTTCTTTAAACACGCACATCCTGATCACCTGAAACCCACTTCCAGGTTACAAAGATACAACATGAAGAGCACAGAGCAGCAGGAGAATAAAGGAAAATGGGGTTCCTTCTGGATCCATAAAAATTGCCGTTTTTTTATACCCTAGAAAGCAAGTTCAATGTTTACCTTGCATGTTTGTTTCCAAACTAATGTAAAACTTATGCCAGATTTGCTGTCTTATCCAGTACCTTTCCACTTCAACAGATGTGAAGCCCATATCTTATAATTTGTGAATAATGCTATGAAATAATCCTAGTCCTTAAAATCCTGCATTCTATAACACACCCTGGGCATTGTGTTTATGAGAATAACAGAACATTTTCTATATCTGAGTATTTCATGTCTGTACTCAGAAACAAAACCAAAAACAGAAACAAAAAGCTATGTGTGCTAGTTAAGGATGAATGCTCCCCTGGCAGCTAAAAATAAAACAAAATATAATAGCCACACTTACATCATGAATTTAACACCATTATCATTTCAATGGTCACTTTGTCATTGACAATGACTGCAGGGTGCAGAGGTGGGTGCCCACAATGGCTGGTGGCAGAGCCTGTGCTGAAGACCAATATCCTCTCCTCCCACACACACTTTTGAGCCCTACCAGTTCTTATTAAGCTGCACAAGTTTCTAAGTTAATTATTGTTTACAAAAATCACCACCCTGCACTGAGTTAATCACTATGAAAAGCACCTAAGATAACCTGTGAAGCTTTCTTTGGGCTCACAGTTTCAGTGGTCTCAGTCCACGGTTAGATGAGCCCATTGCTTTAAGCCTCTGGTGGTTGTAACAAATGGGAAGGGAAAGTGTAGCAAAATGAACTGTTCATGTCATTGACTGAAAGCAAGGAGGAGATGACAGGTCAGGATCCTGCAACCCCCTTTAAGAGCACCTCTCAGTGACCTCAGAGATTTAGTCCATTATCATTACGACAGGGAACATGGCAGCATGCAGGCAGATGTGGTACTGGAGTTTAGAGTGTTACATCTTGCAGGAAAAATGAAGTCGACTGAGACACTGGGTGGTATCCTAAGCACAGGAAACCTCAAAGCCTGCCCCAGTTCCCCCACAGTGACACACTTCCTCCAAGAAGACCATACCCCCTCCAACAAAACCATACCTCCTAACAGTGCCAGTCCCTATGAGATTATAGGGGCCAATTAAATTCAAGTTACCACATTCCACTCGCTGGCCCCATAAATTTGTAAACATTCCATAATGCAAAATTCATTAGTCTAACTTCAAAAGTTTTCATAGTCTATCAGTTTCACCAATGTTTTAAAGTTCAAATTTCAAAGTTTATTCTGAGATTCACACATTTTTTTAACTGTAATCACCTAAAAAAATCAAAATCAAAAGGAAGATCATATACTTCTAACATATAATGGCACAAGATATACATTACCATTCCAAAATGCAGGGAAAGAATGAAGCATAGCTAGGAAATACTGGACCAAAGCAATACCCCAAACCTGCTGCACAAACTCCAAACTCTGCATTTCCATTGCATTTGATGTGAAAAGGCTCTGCACATCTCCAACTCCATCCAGCTTTGTTAACTGTAACACACTTCTTTCTCTTGAACTAGTTCCAATCCTTGTTAGCAGCTCTCCTCAGCAGGCAGTCCTCAATTCAAGAGGTATCTCTAACATCTTGGGTTCTCCAAGGCAATCCAGGCTTCAGCTTCACAGCTTCTTTCAGTGGCCTCTCTAGTAGGTCTCCATTTGGGGACACCTTGACATATGTCTGTGCTCAATGGTTTTATTACATAACTCATTTCTTCCATGCTTAATTCTAAACACAGAACCATGTGCCAAAGCTATCAAGTTCTTGTGCCTACTGAGGCTGGAACATGATCCCCTCATTCAATTACGTCTTCACCAGCTTTTTGTCTTTCACTGCCTAAGCGTGGCTGCCCTGAAACTTGCTCTGTAGACTAGGCTGGCCTCAAACTCAAAAATTCACCAGTCTCTGTTTTCCCAGTATTGTGCTTAATGGTGTGCTTCATCACATTCGGTTCTAAGCTTTTCTTTAGTTCCTTTTCACAGGTTGGACACTTAGCTGGGTGGGATCTTGCCCTGAGATAACCTCTCCCTATATTCCATGCCTTAATCCATTTATCTCCTTAAATATGACTTGCCTATATTCCACCTCCTGGTGCTCTTTTTCTCCTCAAAATTTACTTTTTGTAATTTACCATGCTTATCCTTCTCCTTTTCATTATAAATCTTTATTGGCATTACCGCTAATACCCACACAACAGAATCTAGACTAGGCTGTTTTGAGATTTCTTCTGCCAGTGAAATTAATCTTTTACCATTCACTTTAGTCTCAGGCAAACTTTTCAGACAAGGGCAAAAAGAAGTCATTTTCTTCGCCAAAATATCACAAGAACAATGTCTAAGCAACATACTAAAATTCTTCTTCTCTGTAACTTCTTGATTGCGCACCCCCTCCAATTCATCAAATCACACCTGTAAATACTACTGCCTTGCATGCTCTTACTAGTATAGCTAATTAAAAAGCCCTTAACATATTCAACAGCTTTTCCAATCCATGGCCAAGGTTTATACTCTTTCAGCAAAAGCATGGCCTATCACAGAAATACAAAAATACTCCACTCTTGGTACCAACTTCTGTCTTAGGGTTTTTATTGCTGTGAAGAGACACTATGATCATGGCAACTCTTATAAGGAAAACATTTAATTGAGGTGGCTCACTTAGACCCAGAGGTTCAGTTCATTATCATCATGGCAGGGAACATAGTGGTGTTCAGGCAGATGTGGAGCTGGAGTTGGGAGTCCTACATCTTGCAGGCAACAGGAAGTCAACTGATGGAGGAAGGTCATTGGTTAATTAATAAAGAAACTGCTTGGCCCTGATAGGTTAGAACATAGGTGGGTGGAGTTGTTATTATGGGACCCCATCTTCTTCCTGGAAACTTCAAGTGTCACTTCAGGAAAAACTCATTGTTCATTGTGAAAAACTTAAACATTAATCATATAGACATATATAGCCAATATTGCAATGAATTTATGGGGCTGTGACCTGCTATAGCAATGGAATACCCAGATTAACATTCCTGTAGTTCCAGGAACTCATAATTCTGGGAAGGAAATGATGAGGTATTATGGAAAAAGGTCACCAGCCATTCAGGCTGTACAAGAACATACAGCAAATAGAAAATCTTTAGAGGTACCAACAGCCCCACGCTGGGCGCCGTTCTGTAGAAGGAGCTGTGGGCTGTGTTCCTGCCACCCGGCTCCTGGCCGCCTGCCTAGCTTATGCCCCAAAATAACAACACACAAACTGTATTCTTTTAAACACTGCTTGGCCCATTAACTCTAGCCCTTACTGTCTAATTCTCATATCCTGATCAACCCATCTCTAATATTCTGTGTAGCACCAGTCTTACCGGGAAAGATTCAGCATGTCTGACCTGGTGTCTTGCTTCATCACATCTGTCCAGGAGAGGGGAGCATGACATCTGAGCTCACTTCTTCTTCCTCCCAGCATTCTGTTCTGTTTACTCCACCCACCTATGTTCTAACCTATCAGGGCCAAGCAGTTTCTTAATTAATTAACCAATGACCTTCCTCCATCAGTCAACTGAGATGTTGAGAGGTATCCTAAGCATAGGAAACCTCAAAGTCCACCTCCAAAATGATACACTTCCTCTTAACAAGATCATACCCATCCCAACAAAGCCATACCTCCCAATACTACCACTCCCTATGAGATTACAGGGGTCAATTACATTCAAACTACCATATGCTCCAATACCCAAATCAAATGATGTTTTCCAAATACTCCAGTCAAATTATTTTGCTCCATTTCTAATATAGAATTAGTTGTGATTGCAGCTAGTTGTTTGGGGTTTTTTGGGTTTTTTGTTTTTTGGGTTTTTTTTTTCCACAATCAGAGTCTTATCTCCCAGGGTGATGGGTTTTAATCTTTATAATTTTCAATAGAAAATGATCTCAGAGCTCATCGAAGTATATAATTCCAGCAAACCTTTACACATCAAGAAAATGACTCACCCTATTTTCCAACTAGAAACACTGCCCATTGTATCTAGGTGATATTTCATTTGAAAGGCTTTCCTAAGGACAAATGATACTCTGTTTTTAAAGTGTAGAGCACAGGATATGTTTAGAGATAGTAGTAGTAAGGAAACATAAGTCCTGGCTAGTGAAGATGTTAATTAGGCTGATGGAAGCTCTCACAGGTTATCCCAAGAAGAGTACCCTCACAGTTAGAGTTTTATCTGGGGAATTGCCTCGCAGGTAAACAACTGTAGGCTGTTTGGATAACCTGATGGGGGACATAATCAACCCAAGTAGTGGTGATGTTACATTTGTCCTTTAGTCACAGGAAATAAAAGAGTTTCTGAGCAGATAGAATTGGCAAGGCACACAGCTTGATCGTGAGTGAAGATTAAGGTCTCACATGATGCTCAGGTAAAGATGTTATATAGCGGCACTCAGCAAGAAAGACATCTGAGGCCAACTTTACACAAATTGGTACCCTCACCATTGCCATGTTCAGTAGACAACTCATTCTAGGGGGAGGCAACAGGAGCTATCAGGAAATTACATTGACCTTTTTGGACAAATGAATAGGCCCAAAATTAGATTCTTACACCAACGGACTAAAGGGAAAGCTATTAAACTGTCAGCCAGAGCTCAGAGTGGTTTTTATGAATTAGCATGATTCATCTTTCCAGGGAAAGAATCTGAATGAGAATCATTTCCGCTGCTTCTCAGGAGCTTCCGAAGGATCAGACACTGGAGCATTAGGGCAAAATTGACTCATCATGAAGATCAGATCAAGCATCTAAACACAAAGCACATATTCCTCATATCCAATTCTGATGATCCAACACGGTATGTGGTTTTCCTACAACCACTTGTTCTTTCTGGTATTTAAAATGTCGTTTTATTGGTGAGTTTAATGAATTAGATATGCAGAATAAAGCCACATAGGAAAGAAAATCTAACACCAACAGTTAGCAGCCCTTATGGTAGTTTGACACAGGAACATGTTTTCTGGTATTAAAGAAGCGGTATTCTTAGATGGGATATTACATTTGGGAACTGACAGAAATAGCCAGTGAAATATAATCATAGCTAAAGCTTTTACAAACATTAGTACTTGAACACTCTTCAAGGTGGGGTAGTATTTCATAAGCCACAGCTATAGTCACTGTTAATTCTATCGTTTATATTATTGCTTGCCTTCTGATTTGGAAACCCCAAAAAAGAACAACCAGAAACGCTGAAACAAGTATACTGAAGGGTGGTTGAAACCACCGAGCCGCTTTGAAAGAGGACAAGAGGTGCATAGCACACTTGTGTTTCAGCTTCCTCTCTGTGCTCTCTGGGAGCTTGTATGACAAGGAGGGCATTCTTAAGGAAACCTATAAGACCCCACCCCCCACGCCACATCCCTTGCCCTCAAATCCAGCCTCTGCCATGCTGCTCACTCACCCTCTAAGTCACTCAGCTCTGGTTGTACATGGGCCAAACATCAAGAAAGCTGCCACAGTCTGTGGTTTCCCTTTCAGATCCACTCCCAAGGTTCCCAACTGCTCCACTGACCTCTGAGTCTTGCCTCCACATAAGGGCAGAAGCCCTCTGAACCTGGGCAATATACACAGTTCTTAACTGTAAGCAGTTTGATGGGCATCTTAGGTCTCAAGCAATCCTCCTCTCCTTACAGGTCCTAGTCCTGGAGCACAACCTATGAACAGCTGGCTGCAAATCACCCCAACATCTGTTTGGAGAGAACCCAGCTTAAAACAGCAGCCTTTCCAACATCTGGTCAGAAAACTTTGTCAGTGCTCTTCCATGATCCAGAACATTCTTCAGCTGTCCACACACCTCTGGCATCCTAAGTATCTCATCCCATTTTCTTGCTTAGACTTTATTTTCCCAGGAAGGTCTGGTCTTAAAGCCTTGTTTAATTCAGGCACTTAATTCCCATACTTTCACGGAAATAAATCCCCTTAACCCAGAGGACTCCTGTTTACAATAACACAGCCATGAGTTTGTATATCTGACCCAAGTCCATTTTCTCTGCTCTCACGACTATACTGTTCTCTGCTCTACGGACACCCAGTATAGTGCACTATACCTGCCTCAGATCTGAAATCCAATGAATTTGTGTTTAATCAACCATTGGCTGACTGATAATCATTGCTGGAAAATGAATGATCTCTGTCATCAAAATTCTTTATTTTTTTGAGCCAGCATCCTATCAACAAAAGTCCCAATTTTCTGGCGACCTCTCTTCAAAGTAAGATTTAAGTGTGCATGTACTAAGAAATAATCCCTGTCATAACTAAGGTCCCTGGAAGGCTGTACTTTAATCTTTCTAATGCTAATCTAAGAAAAATGCCACATCTGAAAATTACCTCTTCAGTCCTGATGGGAACTCCAAATGACTCATGGACAGTCATCGGAGAATGATCTCAAGTTTAAATCAGTGTCAGTACTTCATTAAAGGTGTTTAAAGGTTTGGTAGCAAAATGGCAGGAGACTCATTTCTTAAATGAGAAGGAAATGCACCTATTTCTATTTTCAGAAGATTTTGTTTTAGAAATTATTTTTAGTGTTGCTAAATTATGCTGATTGAGACAGCTAAATTGAAAAGTAATATACTAGGAACCAAGGGAACATACTTTGCTAATGGATACTTGTTTCTTGTGCAGGTTTAAAATTAGGCTTGTGTTTTTTAAAGATTACATTTGTTTATGCAGAAGAAAAGAAAACCACCCTAGAGGCTGAGCTGAGCAGAGGGGAAGGAGGGAACAGTATCTGCCTTGTGCTCGATGATGCTGATGGTTGAGCAGAAGGAAAGGAGGGAACAGTATCTGCCTTGTGCTCGATGATGCTGATGGTGGAGCAGAAGGAAAGGAGAGAACAGTATCCGCCTGGTGCTCGATGATGCTGATGGTGGAGCAGAAGGAAAGGAGGGAGCAGTGTCCGACTGGTGCTTGATGATGCTGATGGTGGCAGGCAGCTGACCTGAATAATTCTTAAATATTCTGAAGGAGAGATGAGACCAGTTCCCTCAGCCAGGATCAGGGATGGCACGTCCATGAGTCAGTTATTCTGCTGCGCATAACTTCACAGATTGCTCATACCTCACAAGAGCACTGGGAATTTAGACCACTCCCATGCTATGTCTGAACTCAGACCAAAAAAAGGGGAGGGACTGCTGAAAAAGCACCAGAGTCCTTGAGCCTGCCTCCTCCAACTGAGATGAGGACTGCTCCCCTGCCAGTTATAGCTGTGGCGACATGGTGTGTGCATAAGGTTACTAAAGACACAATAGCAGAATCTACTTCCTCACAGGACCCAATGCAGATCCCCTCCTTTCTTACATAGGCCTAAACAGACTATGTTTTCCTCCCTACTAGGAATTAAATTTCATCTGAATTATTTTAATGGTACATGGACTTGTGTGTGTACGTGTGTGTGTGTGTGTGTGTGTGTGTGTGTGTGTG
>NC_022030.1:1690299-1693208 GCF_000317375.1 Microtus ochrogaster
GACTTAAACCTGACAATATAAACCTAATGCATCTGCACATTGCACCCACAGTCAAAGAGAGAAGAGAGGAGAACTCAGCTAGCTTTGTCCTTTTGTGTTGTTCAGAGTCCAGCATATGTGATGGGGCCACCCACATTTCCAGTGGGTGTTCCCACCTTACTTAATCTGTAAAACTCCCTCTAATCGATTCAAAATCATGTAGAATGGACAATCAATACTAACCATTCACTAGATAAGTCTTAATTTTTACCTACAAACTTTCAGAATTACATGACATAAATTTCTGAAACATTTTAAGGAAATAGATACTAATAAGAAACCTGATTTATGCAATTATTATAAAACATTGTATTTGAACACATAAGTAAGTGAATATTAACCTGTTTTGAACCCTAGTAAAGGGATTATTAATTCAGACTTTACTTAATAGATATTTCTGTTGTACTCGCTTGAATTTGGCCATGCTACCTGGGCAGGTGGAGAAGCAAAGAAAAAAAAAGAGCCAACTGAGAAGTGATTTTCATGTAAATATGTTCCCAATGAACAATCAAACATGACAATTTTATAGCTGTAATAATTAATCTCTCATAACATTATCCTAACACAAATTTTATTATGAATGAGAAAATCTTGGAGACAGTATGAAAGCAATGATTTTGAAACAAGAGCAGAATTTCCTTCCAGACCATGAGTCTGAAAGGACAATCTGAATGGACAGATCAACATAAACACAGGAGGAGTCACGCGCAGATCCCAAGGATGCTGGAGAATTTGGTGTAAAACAGGGATGTGCTAGTTGTATGGAGAATGGCTGAGGAACTCAAGAAGCTCTCATTCTAGAAGACCCACTGAGAGAGTTTAACCAAAATACCGATGGTTTAGATGCAGAGATCCACAACCAAGCACCAGACCAAATTCCAGAGATCCAGTCAAAGACAGGAAGGAGGGAATACATAAACAAGTGAGATCAAGATCATGTTGGAGAAAATCTACAGACAGCTGAGCCAAGCTCATGGAAACTCATGAACTCTGGATGGACTACTGTGGAGCCTCCATGGGTCCAAACTAGGTCCTCCTATATGCAGGAGTCAGTTGTGAAGCTTGGATTATCTGAGGGGCCCCTGGCGTGGGACCAGGATCTATTCCTGGTACAGGAGCTAGCTTGTTAGACCCCATTCCCTATGAGGGAAAGCCATACTCAGACTTAATGTAGAGAGTAGGGGCTTGACCCTGCCCCAAATTAATGTGTCAACTCCCTTGGCCTTTACCTGTTGTGTGAAGTAGATCGGAGTGGGCTGGGAGTAAGGTGGGGAGTGGGAGATGGTGTGGGAATGAGAACCTTGGTTGGAATGTAAAATGAATTAAAAAAATAAATAAATGTTAAAAAAAAATACTGATGGTTTAACCAAAACTATGGTTTAAACAACAGGAATTTATTCTTCATAGTTCTGGAGGCTATGTGGACCAAGACCAAGGGACGTGACAGTTGGGTTTATGGTGAGGACTCCATTCCTTGCTTGCAAACAGCACTTGGCTTCTCTTTGATTCTGCCTACTTGCTGGGGGACTTCAGCCAATCACGTGCTGTATAAAGTGTGTCGCCCTGGGGCCACAAAAAGCCTATAAAAACACTGATGTGCATTTGTTTTTCCTCTTTGTTTTCCTGCACTCTTAAATTGCTGGAACCCAGGTTTTGTAAGTTCCCCTTCTTCCCTTTATTAAAGCTGAATATTTTATATTAGAGAAAGTCTGGTTAATTCTAACTGCTGATCGATCATGCCCCATCACCTACTCTCTCCTCCTCTGTATGCTGCGAATACCATTGGTTAATAAAGAAGCTACTTTGGGCCTATTGCAGCACAGAGTAGGGCAAGGTAGGAATTCCAAGCAGATAGAAGAGGAGGGAGTAGGCAGAGTCAAAAAGAAGCCATGTAGCTGCCGAAGAAGAAAGATGCCCACCGGAGCCCTTGGGAACTTTGCTTGTAGGTCACAACCTCATAGTGATGCACAGATTAATAGAGATGGGTTAATTTAAGATATAAGAGCTAACTAGCAATACGCTTAAGAGGTTGACCAAGCACTGTTGTAATTAATATAGTTTCTGTGTAATTATTTCAGGTCTGGGTGTCCAGGAAACGAACAAGCACCCTTTGCCAACATGCAGTTGTATTACATTTCATGTTAGCCCATGGCTAAGAGAAAAACCCCATGATAGAGCCCCTTCCCCATTATCTTACTTAGACTCTGCTACCTCTAAAAATACCTGTCTCCAAATGCTATTTCCTTTGGGGCTAGGACTGCAATATATGAATTGAGTGGTAATACAGTCAGCCTATAATAGGTCTTATCATATATTCAATTAACAGTGACAACTTTGAAATGGCAACTAAAATCACAAGACTGATTTTTATGAATATCAACTTAGTTTGAATAGGAATAATGAATTGAAAGTGATTCGTTGAACTCTGCTGCAGGGTTTCAATATATATGACTCATATTTCAAAACAACCTGTAGCATTGTTATGTATTTCTGAAAAAAAAAACTGCTACTGATGTAATGTTTTCTCATATAGGACTTTGGGTCTTATACTTACTAAAAGGACTACTTTTCAAGATTTCAAGGTTGGGAAGGTAGCTGGTAAATTTCTAGCCTAGCACATGGGGATCATTGGGTTCCATCTCCAGCAGTGATTGAACTGGGCCTCGTGCTGCACACCTGAAATCCCAGGACTCAGGGAGTGGAGGCAGTAGAATCTGAAGTTCAAGGTTATCCTCAGCTCCATAGAGAATTTTAGGTGAAACTGGGCTATAGAGTCATCTTGATAAAAATGGTAATAGTAGCAGTTTTTAAGCTTCCATTTCCATTTGTGCTACTCTTTGTATATGTTTTATATTGTGTAAATAATATCT
>NC_022030.1:1693903-1719997 GCF_000317375.1 Microtus ochrogaster
GTCATTCTAGAGAAGCTAAATAAGAAGGTGAACCCAAAGACAAACATATAGGCATCCTCCTGAATATTAACCTTCATCAGGCGATGAAAGGAGACAGAGACAGAGACCCACATTGGAGCACCGGACTGAAATCTCAAGGTCCAAATCAGGAGCAGATGGAGAGAGAGCACGAGAAAGGAACTCAGGACCACGAAAGGTGCACCTATAATTAATTCTTTATAAATTGTTTGGTAAATTCCTTACATGTGAAGTCTCTGAGTTCGGTAGCCTGTATATGCTTAGGGTTGGCAATGTACTTTTTCCACGTGCTCTTGAGAAAACTGCAGCAATGCATATCCTTTCTGCTCACATTCTGCTGTCCCACAGTTCTTCCACCTGGGGCTTATTGTTACTCATTTCCTCCTAGACTAGCCAGTGTGTAAACACTTAACATGGTATTATTGTAAACTTTATTTCTTGATTACTGGTCAGACTGAAAACCCTTTTATTTATTAGTTATGTATATTAATGTAACATCAAATGTATTTAAAAATATAAACAATGCATGCCTATTACTGTGCATTTAACATCCATAAAGTTATTCTATATTTAAGTATATGTTTGTATGCAAATACATTTTTATTCATTCTTTGCATGGATTATTGTATTTGTTTTAAATGATCTTTAAGCAATTGTTTCCCTCTTTGAATTCTGATGTTGGTATTTTAGAAACATGAAGAAATTCAAAAGCATAGTCTCCAGTTGCAATTGGCGTCTTATATCAACATAATTTCATATAATGTACTTTGGCTTATTAACTCATCTGTGAAAATCTTCATGTGAGATTATCCTCAAAGCAGAATGTGACTATTAGTTTCTTCTATTTGCATCTATTTTAATAAATCTAAAGGCATCTTATGCAAATAACCAAAGAGGACAGACAGTTTCCATAGAAACAGAAACTAATACTATTAAGAAAAAAGAAACTAGGCAAGAACTAGTTCCCTTGGGGTCCTTCATTTGAAGCCAGTTCCTTGAGTAAGCAGTGTACATAATGCAATTCTTGATGCCGGTGGACACCAGTAATTCCTTAAAAACGCTTAATGGGCATTTGAGAATCAAGAGGGAAAGCCTGGTATAAATTGCAGAGCCTAACTAATTTGAGGGGTTTGTTTTAAATTGAAATTAAAAAGTAAAACCATTTCATCCAGACTTTCTAAGAAGAGCTGTTTATCCCCCATGCTAAAACTGAAATAGCAGCAAAAATATGAGGAGGGGATATGTTTTCATCTTCAACTTTGAATTTTTTTAATTTAAAGCAAACTTTTCGAATTGAGTCAATTTTTGTAGTCCTTTATATTATCAAATGGCAAAGACTCCTGAAAAAAAAAGGTACATAAAAGCTCTCAGACCCGTTTTAGAGAAATTTAATATAATTAAATGATTGAGACTGTTGGAAATTATAATTGGTATTTGGAATTAGAAGATTTCCCATCCTAAAGAGCGTCTGGTGGGGTCCAAATGACCTAGAGAATGGGCTTTTTCCATGTGTTACCAATGTCTGTGATTCAGATTTCAACTCAAAATCCCCCTAAAAGGCTGTGACCTTTTCCATGGTTTCTAAATTGCCACAGTTGTCTGTGTGTGACACATCTCAATTTAGTGATAACAGTGTGTCTTGATGTGTTTGCTCTTCTCTGGTAAGGCCGAAGGAAAGTTACTCCCATTTCTGCTAAAATGGAGTAGGCTCTCATTTAAAAGATCATGAACATAAAATAGTTTTCAGGTCTGCAATAATTATTCCTTCACTTAAACAAAGCTGTGTGTTTCCTCTTTTTTTATCACCACTGTGCTACTGACATTATCTTTTTATTTTAAGAAAACTGAGACTGTGAGCCTTGCTGAAGGCTCCAGACAGCAGAGAAGCTGGAACTCTCAAGCTCCTACCCTCAGTGTCTGTGTCCCAGGAAATCACTTCTGAGGGACACTCCCTGCTGGGATTATAAATACTTATAAAAACTCTTAGGCAGGAAAAGAAGGTAGGAGGTGTGCACTCACCCTAACAATGACGTCATTCATGCGTAGGAAAGAGAATGAAAAAGGACGTTCTCGAACCAATATGTACTGCATGTTGTTCCTGCCAAATTGTGGCCCTTGCTGCAAAGATCTTCAGTTCCCAGTTAAGCATGGGAATATCCATACAATATCATTGTCTTCAGTAGTCAACTGTGAGTGAGTCTTTAGCAGGGCAACTTAAAATAAAAATATAAAATCAATAAAAAGCCACACTGCTACTCTGAGTGACTGACTCTTAGTCTCTTCAGAGTTTTCTGAAGAGAACCAGCAAGGGCTCTTCCATACAAATGCCATCTGAAGGAAGCCAGTGTACAAAGGGTTACCTGTTGTCAACTCCTCACTGCTTCTGAGATAGGGTCCCATGTAGCCTAAGCGAGCCTCAAGATCACTGTGTAGCTAGTCTGGGTAGATCTTGAATTTGTGCTCTTCTATTTCCACCTTCCAAGTGCTGTGGTGACTGCTTATTTTCTCTCTTCATTTTAATGGCAATCCTTCAGGATCCTATTACTTCTCTCCTATGAAAGTCTCAGAAAACTAACTGTCCAAGGTCACATAACTAACAAGTACCAAGCCAGGACTCATTACAGTCTTTTGTCTCTAAAGCCAATGCTCCCTTTACTTCCCTGCACTGGTTTAATGGTGTCCTACGTGGGAGGTATGGGATGAGAAAAGCCACAGAATTTAGGGAAATGGGCAAGGTCATTGGAGAAACCAAGTTCTAAATACCATGAACTGGAGCTTTCCTGGGAATAATTAGAAAACATTTTTTTTGGAAACAGCTATTTAAATATGGGATCATTATGAGTGTTGAATAGGAAAGTGAGTTAAATTGACCTATACCCTGCCTACTTTAAACAAGAAGTAACTCTTAGGTAATGTTTGGTTAGGAGGAGAAGACCCAGGTGATAGTGAAAGGGTTAAGTATAAAACAGACAAGTGTACCTGTTGGAGCAAGCACAGCACAGCCACGCCATCTGTGCCCAGAGGACGTCCGTATGGATGCTGAACCTCTGTCCTCATGATGCCTCCATCCCGCACTCACCAGTCATGTTCTCCTGCATAAGACTGTCTTCCCGTGACTCTTCTCCCAACTCAAGCTGGTGACATGTTCTGATTAGTGGACTCGGCAGCACATGCCCGTCCTGAGTTACAGTGGGATCTAAGTTTGGGGTTATTTGCGACATTTGAAAGCCTTTGGTAGCTCAAAGTCACAACTGGAGAAAAGTCTCAGAAGAAACTCTAGGACAACCCACTTAGCAGACATCTATTTATGGGAGGCAAGAGTTAGGAACCCAGAGCTGTGTGTGTAGCACGCCTTGGAGGAGGGGTGAGCTCACTGACATGGACATTTACTTCTGCTTGACAGGTTCAGTGTGCTATTATGGAAAGGGAAGGAAGGGTGATTCACCAAATATAATGAAGACATCCCTGAAGTTTACACAGCACCCTGGGTTCATGTTCGCCAAGAAAATATGGTAGCCATTAGCTTCCCCAGCAAATTTATCCACTGCAGAGGGAATGAGCTGACTGACAACCAAAAAACATCCCAGTGTCCTCTGCATTTGTGCTTTCTGCTGAGTTAGTAATTTCATGCACGTGGCAGCGTGCCAGGCATTCTACTTAGACATAAGATATTCAGACAATCCCATCCTGTCTTTGACCCCCAAGTAGATCACAGCTTTCTGAGGAAAGCAAGAGTGTGAAACGGTGTGATGGGTGCAGACCTATCCTAAGTCACACATTGGGGTGACTTCTGTCATGGCTGGGCCATGACGGGTTCATACATTCCAGGGTAGGGGCATATGGATTAGAAACATTTGGTAGGAGGAACAGAGATATGAAAGAAACACAGAGACATGGGAGAGTACCGGGAGGGCAACTCAGTGAATACTGAATACTGAATTCACCTGTGTTTATTTTTCAAAAGCTTTTATACCCCAGTATGAAAGCGGGGGAAGAAGACAAAAGACCTCTTTAACATGACACAAAGGCCAACCAGCACAGTTATTGCTTCAATACTTAAGACATCAAGCCATTATTTTCTGAGTAAAGCATTTGATGCTTTGGGCAGGATATGCAGTGAATACACCCTAGGCCATGTATCCTGTAGGCAACCACTACCTATGTCAAACTTCCCATTTTAAAATTAAGGAGAAGGAATAGGCTTTAATTCTTATTTAATTTAATTTAATTTAATTCTTTAATTTAAATCTTTGGTCAGGGAGAACTGATCCACCTCTATGGTCCAACTTAATGTCTAAAACACCAAATAACCACACCCTAGCTCAGGGTTTCTTGTTTGTAGCCACACCTGTTGTCAACAACTTTGAAAGAGTGAAACAGTAAGCTCAAACTCCCTGACCTTTAGTCAAGGTGGAAGAACAGGCTCACATCCGTGGGCCTCCACACAGACCTTATAGGAATGATAGAAGGAAATAGCAACAAGCACCTACCTCTCCCAGACAGCAAAAAGAACACTGCCTGGGTAAAGGCTCTCCAGTTAAAAGGCAAACACTGGAGATGCAGAGAGCGAATGCTGGGCTGAAGAAAGGCACACAGAGGTGAAGACTTTAGTTAATCCCATTCCTTTAACAAATACAAGATAAGTGCCTACTACGTGTGTTGATGGAGTCGAGGAGGTCGGGAGGGGTATGGGGGAGGACAAATGGGGGATGCCAAAGCAATGAGGCTGGAAGGACCAACAACATTAGCCACACAGGGGATGCAGATCGCATTGAGCTGAGAATACACCTGTGGTGCTCCAGCATTTTGAGTTGATCTCTCCTTTGAGAATGTTTAGATAGATCCAGCTCCTAACGTGGCATCTTCCTGCATCTACACATGAGACTTATGCTGCGGCATGCATTGAATTCACATGACTCAGGATGGATCCAACTGTGTGCATTCTTTTTATCTTTTTGCATTCAGGTTGATCTCTCAGAGAATAAGCCTGAACAGGCAGGGATCCTTCAGATGACACATTTAACAATAGTCCATAGCAGAGAAGGTAGTGATTTGAATAAGGCTTCTTGGAGAAGAATAAAACCTTCTGGTACCACCCTGTGTGATACCTGGGTAGCTGCTATTAGATATCAGACAACAGAAGTGTGAGCAATAATTAAGCATTGGCATTTGCATAAAGATAATGGAATCTGGATAGGGAAGAAGCAAATTAGATGTAAGCCGATACATGTTTTATAGAAAGTGAGAGGAACATGTAAAAACAACAGCAGAAGAAATGAAAGCAGTAATCCGCACATTTGTGTATTTAAACACTGTGTTTAGAAGCGTCCTACCATCGTGAACCCCATCACCTGCCAGCTGCACTCAACAGGGGATGGCGCCTATTCAGTCCCCTGATATTTAATATGCTCTAGTCTGTTGCTCCTTGTGAGCTCTCCATTTCCAAGTTCAAACGTTATGTTTTAAGCCACATGTGGTGGTTCAGACCTGTAATCCTATCACTGGGGAATCTGAGGCAGGAGGACTGAGAGTTTGATACCAGCATGGACTACATCCTAAAACCCTGTCTTAGTTTTTTTTTTAATTAAAAGAAGAAAGAAAGTAAAAGCATATGGTTTTGAGCAAAGAACAGGATAGAAAGTGGAGCTCTCTGGCCACAGAAGTGTGTGAAACATGCTACTGTTCTATGCAATGCAAACTGTCGATCTAAATCAAGGAAGAAATTTCCTACATCAAAGAATGCTCAGGTCTCCCAGCCATTATCTGTCAAGAGCTGCCCATGAGTGAGGGAAGGAAGGGGGCTCCAGGAGGCAAACAGACAAACATGCAGAGCGTGGCCTATGGCCACACCGGGTCTGGTCCCGATAATCCATGTGTCCTAGTTGTTTTACTACTACAGTGAAAAACACCAAAAGAAATTTGAGAATTAAATGGCTTTATTTGGTTTAACACATGCCAGATCACACTACATCACTAAGGGAAGGACTACATCATCAAGGCAGGGACCCAAGGAAAGGAAGTTGCAGGTAGAATCTGAAGTCTCAAGAGAGGAATGATGATCGATTTGCTATTATGGTTCATTTGGCTTCCATTTTTATGCAATCAAAGACCACCTGCTCAGAAGTGGCACCATCCACTGTGGACTGGGACCTCTATGTTAATCATCAATCCAAAAAAATGGTCCTCACACTTGCCTACAGGCCAATCTGATGGAGTTATTTTCTCCAAGGAGGTTTACTCTTTTGCCTTAGTTAGATTTCTACTATTGCTGTGAGGCGACACCATGACCATGGCAACTCTTATAAAGAAAACATTGAATTGAGGGGACTCATTTACAGTTCAAAGGTTTAGTCCATCATGGCAGAGAGCATGGTGGCGTGCAGGCAGATGTGATGCTGAATCTGAGAGTCCTACATCTTAACTCAGAGGCAACAGGAAATCCACTGACTCACTGGGAAATATTCTGAGCATAAGAAACCTCAAAGCCAACCCCCCACAGTGACACATTTCCTCCAACAGAGCCATACCCACTCCAACAAAGACACACCTTCTAACAGTGCCTCTCCCTAAGAGATTATGGGGGCCAAATACATTCAAACTTCCACATCTTTCCTAAACAGTGTTAGCTCATATTAAGTTGACAAATCCCAACCAGCACACCATGTCAGATTATTGAGGAGAGAACCAGTTCCCAATGTTAAGCTCACTAAGGCTGAGTAACATGCCATATTAGTAATGTATTGCTTTGGAGTGAGGGGCAGTTTGACTAATTCATGGTGTTCTTGCCCATGTAGTACCCTTACATGAATAGGTAACTTTAACCAGGAATCAAAGGGTCTATTTTCAGGCACTTAAATGCAGGGTTAAGAAAAAAGCAATGGTTAATCTCACAGGTATAGCTCCTAAACTTTTGTTGACCTCATGCATACAACATCCGACATTTTTTTCATAAACTCTCCCATGAATTTATAAACAGTGACATGAACATTGACAAGTCCTCAATGAACTGATCAAATAACGGCTTATAAATAGCCACCTAAACTGGACTGACTCCTTTAATCATCTACAGGAAAAAGTAAATCATACCAGATGCATGGCTACATGATAATTTTCAGACTAGCTGACATATTGTAGCCTTATGACTGAGTTCTCACCAATAGAACATGAGTGAAAACATTGTGTGTCTAGAATGCACTGCCAAGGTCTTAGCCCCCTTCCTACTGGCTAAGATCTACTTGTAGCTCCGAGCCAGTCTTGCCCAGATACTCAGAACAGACCAGAAAGCCTCAACATGAAGAAACCTGAGTCCTTCTATCTCATATGGACTAACACTCCCTAAACCTAGAAGATTGTCCTTCACATGATTCTGGGGGACAAAATAAATTCCTAAGTTCTAAATGTTGGAAGATCTGTTATAAAAGTTTTACATTTCTCATAAGTATTAAAATGATCAATAAAACAAATCTTAAAATGATTTTGTATAGTTTTGAGAAAATAGTGATAAATATGACAGAACTAATATTTTTTTTTTTTACTGCTGAGCAAACCAGTATGAAACTGTCAATCAAGTCAATGCACAGTCCTCTCCCAGTGTCTCTCTGCTCATTCACACCCTTTTCTTATTTGGAGTCATCTTGACACTGTTCTCTCAGCAGATGGGTCCTACCATGTCCCATCACCTTAGCACAAGCCTCCTGTGCTGTGGAATTATTTGAACTATATAAATATCTGTTACATTTTTTATGCTGCAGAATATTACTTTAACTGTGTAAAGGTGTGCTACATTTGTTTATGCTGCATCTGTTTAATTATGTAAAGATGTGTTGCATTTGTTTTATCTTGCCTACCTTAAACACCTGATTGGTCTAATAAAAAGTTGAACAGCCAATAGTTAGACAGAAGAGGAATAGGCAAGGCTGGAAAACAAAGATAATAAGTAGGAGGAGAAATCTAGGCTCAAGAAGGATAAGAGAACAAGGGAGAATGAGAGAGAGAGAGAGAGAGAGAGAGAGACCCAGGGCCAGCCAACCAAGCAGCTTCCAGACAGAATGACATAGAAGAAGCAAGAAAAGTAGGACATACAGAAAGAATCAAAGGTAAAAAGTCCCTAGGCAAAGGTAGATGAAGAGAAATAGGTTAAGTTATAAGAGTTAACAGGAAACGAGCCTAAGCTAAGGCCAAGCATTCATAACTAATAAAAAGTCTCTGTGTTGTGATTTTGGAAATGTCTGGAGGCCAAAAAGAAAGCCTGTTGTACTCCTCTCCTTCCCCAAGTCACTGTGATCAATTGCAATGGCTTCCTGGCTGTTCTCCTTGCTTCTGTTGCTACCCTCCTCTAGACGGTCTTCCATAGCAGCCTGAGAAGCCCGCTCCCTTCTCTGCCTCTCCCCTCCCCTTTAACCCTCTCCCAAGGTCCCCATGCTCCTGTGAGGCAATTTTTAACTAATTTTGTCTAGAACATTTTAAGAAATTGCAAGCAGTTAAAATATAATCCTTCCTATAATACAGGCACACTCTCTAGAACTCTATCTTGTTTTTATAATATGGCTTCCAATTTCTCCTCCATAACCAGGCCCTGTAGGAGAACATCCAAAGGGGTTTGCCAACAATTCAAGGCCTTTTTGACTTGGTCTTAATCTTTCCTTCCTTCCTTGGCTCTTTTTTTTTTTTTGACTTGGTCTTAATCTTTCCTTCCTTCCTTGGCTCTTTTTTTTTTTATCATTTACACAAATGTTATGCTGTGGCCAAAGCCCATTATCCATCATTCTTAGAAACATTCCTTTCCCCATTGCTTCTGCTAGGTCATTCAACTGAAAACCTTTCTCCCTTGGCACCATTTGGATGTGGGTTCCTTAAAGACTCCACTCACGCATGCTTTGTCTATTTCTTGTCTCTCCAGCATGAAATAATACTATCACTTCTGTAGCTACAACATAACATCTCCAAATAAACTTTGGAACTAAATTCCAATTATTCTTTAAGATATGTCTACTTTGTTGCTTCTTCCATAAATCCTTTCCTAATTCCCCAAGATTACCAGGTGCCCTCTCCAGTGGGATTCTAAATGAAGCTTATGAGTGCTTCAATATGTTCCCATATTGGCTAAAATCTTGTGGAAATATTTACTTACAATAAGTATTTTATTCTTTACTGTCTCTCCAAGTACTCAGACCACTCTAAAGTATAATGAGAAATGTAAAAATACTCATTGAGTATCCTATTGCTACATTTGCTGAAAGAAATACATCTGGGATGTGCTTTTCATCTACCTGCAATGCAAAAATTTTCAAAAATTACAAACAACCCCTTTAGTCCATTCAGTTGTGTGGTTGCCACAAAACATTACAGACTGAACCAAGAGTGTGCCACACACGCCAATAAACCTAATGTTCGGGAGACAGAGTCGGGAAGATCACAAGGTTGAGGCCAGTCTGGGCTACAGAGTAAAGCAATGTCTAAGAAAAGAAAGGGAGGCCGGGCGGTGGTGGCGCATGCCTTTAATCCCAGCACTTGGGAGGCAGAGGCAGGCGGATCTCTGGGAGTTCGAGGCCAGCCTGGTCTACAAGAGCTAGTTCTGGGACAGGCACCAAAGCTACAGAGAAACCCTGTCTCAAAAAAGCAAAAAAAAAAAAAAAAGAAAGAAAGAAAAGAAAGAAAGAAAAGAAACAGAAAAGCCTCCTCAGACTTGACTTGCTAATTTATAAACGATGTATTTACCAGAATGTTCTGAAGGTTGAGGCATCTCAAAGAGGGGCAACTGACATGTTGTAAGAGCCACTCTGTGAGTCTCCAAATGCCAATCTTGGTGCTGCAACCTCTAGATGAAAAGAATACTGTGTCTTTATATTGTGAAGCCAAAGAACAAAAAGGTTTGTTTGTTCCCAGCTGCCCAGACTCCTGAAATAATCACACAGAAACTGTATTAATTAATTCACTGCTTGGCCCATTAACTCTAGCTCCTTTTTGGCTAACTCTTAGATATTAATTTAACCCATCTCCATTAATTTGTGTATCACCATGTAGCTGTGACTTATCGGCTAAAGTTCTGGCATCTGTCTCCAGTGAGGATACAAGGCTTCTCTTTGACTCCTCCTCCTTTCTCCCAGCATTCAGCTTGGTTTTCCCCACCTAAGTTCTACCTTGCTATAGGCTAAGGCAGTTTCTTTATTCATTGACCAATAAAAGTAACACGTAGACAGAAGGTCCTCCCACACCACTTGGGCATCCCAGAAAGTCTTTCACAGGGCACTAGCCATCCATGAGGAAACACCTCATGCTATCATCGTTCTAACAAAGCCTACATAGAAACACACCACAACATGAGGTCTTCAACATGAGTTACACAGAAGACAGAAACTTTCTAACTACCTGTGTCCGCTGATGGGAAATATTCAGACCAACTGATGTTCATCCACTTTGTATGTGGTTCACAGAAGTGAGGAATATCTGACACAAACCACTGAAAGGGAGAGATTATTTATTTTAAACTGTTTTCAGTCCATGGTCAGCTGCTTCATTATTTCTGGGCCTTGGTAAGAACACACCAGGAAAGCACTTTGTGACCTACTTTCTCCAGATGGACCCTCTCTCTTAAGGTTTTTAGCACTTCCCAAAACAGCACCACTGGTGAGAAACAACCTTCAATATATGAGCTAACAACCCTCAGTCTATGAGTTACCAACCCTCAGTGTATGAGCTACCAACCCTCAGTGTATGAGCTACCAATCCTCAATATATGAGTTACCAACCTTCAATATATGAACTACCAACCTTCAGTAAATGAGCTATCAACTTTTAGTATATGAACTACCAACCTTCAGTAAGTGAGCTACCAACTTTCAGTATATGAGGCCCAGTGGACATTGCAGACCTAAACCATAACACTTTGTATTTAAAAATGTTATGGAACAATTCATTCAGTGAGATTCAGTTATGTAAAGGTGTATCTTACTCAGTTCATGCATGTAAATGTTGCTTCATAAGAAAATGGGGAAAGAGATGCAATACAGTTGTTTTTGTAGTGGTTATTTTTGCACAGTAGACTGGATTGGTAGGGACTGGAATGAAAGGATTGCTTTTCTTTGTCCTACATATTAAGAAGCTAGTTCTGTCTCAGGGGCTGAACTATGGTCATTATCATAGACTGTTCAATTCACATGAAAACCTGCTAACAAAAGCTATTCAAATTTGCATGGAAAGCATTTGCTAAAACAGAAACACTTTCCACAATAATGAGGAAATATTTTAAAATAAACAAGTTTCTATAAAATATGAAGTTGTATATATGACACAGTAAGACTGATACCAAACACAGAACCACACTTTATTTATTTATTTTATTTTATTTTTATTTTATTTTATTTTATTTTTTTGGTTTTTTGAAACAGGGTTTCTCTGTGGTTTTGGAGCCTGTCCTGGAACTAGCTCTTGTAGACCAGGCTGGTCTCGAACTCACAGAGATCCGCCTGCCTCTGCCTCCCGAGTGCTGGGATTAAAGGCGTGCGCCACCACCGCCCGGCAGAACCACACTTTAAAGGCCTTTATATTTATTTTATTGCATACTTATGAGTGTTTTTGCATGTATGACACACATTGAAGCAATGTGTGTGTGTGTGTGTGTGTGTGTCTGGTGCTCAAGGAAATCAGATAAAGGCAGCATATCCTCTGGAATTACAATTACAAGTGGCCACAAGTTACCATGTGGGATCTTAAAATTAAACCTGTGTCTTTTGCAAGAACAAGTTCTCTTAACTAATAAGCCATCTCTCCGGCCACTTTTTAAAGAGTATTTGAATATGTGTGTGTGTGTGTGTGTGTGTGTGTGTGTGTGTGTGTGTGTGCATGCATAGTGCCCACAGAGGCCAGAAGTGGGCATTTAATCCCCTATATTCAATCCTTTGTAGTTGTAACAGGACCGAGAGTTAATGAGGATGCAATCAGTTATATGGATCTAGTACACGTCCTGTACAAGGTGGTCACTTACTCCACTTGTCTGGTTCTGTTACAGAGGAGCACGGGATTCTTCTGCTCTTCTCAAAAACAAATTTTTTTAAAAGCACAAAAAAAAAAAACACTTTCAGCTCTTAATTTAAAAAAAAAAATGCTTGGCAGTGGATTCAGAAAGAAAAAATGCAAAAAGACCTTGTTGGAAAGTATCTAACCATTCATTCATTCCGGGAACCTGAAACACTACTCACTTCTTCAGCTCTTTGTGTCTCTGAACCTCCTCCCAGCCCCACCTGCTAGTCTAGAACAGCTTTCCACAGGAAAGAGTAGTCACGTTTAACTTTCCCATCTGGAACGGTTGGGAGGTAGTTGCTGTACATATTCATAAGATGTGTGCTAGCAATGGTGCCAGTTCTGTTTGGTTCAATAGTGCTGCATCTTAAAAAACGCTTTGATTAGAATGAGAACGTAAAGTTTTTCCATTGATTTAGGGCACGATAAATAAAGAAAATATTAATAACAATCTGATGTAACAAATAAATAAAAAGAAACTATGGGGATAGTATTGCTCAGAACAGTTCTAAGACAAAATTGTCACCCTGGTATTGGGACACACACCTGTGCCAGTGCTCTGGAGGTGTGGGATCTAGTTTAATCTAGTGCATGTTACAGACATCCTTGGCACCAAAACTCAAAGGGAAGAGGCTGGAATTCCTGCTCTCTGAAGATGGCAGCCTAATCAGGATCACTAATTACACCCTAGAGAATAGGAACTAAGAAGCTTAGAATTAGGTGCCAAAATGTGGGATGTATGCAGTTGATCATGTGGAGAAGCAGGAGCTGAGCAACACCAGAGTCAACAGAGCTATCAGGGTACAAATCACTGCATACAATGTTTCTATTTTTCATATTAATACAGAAATAGTTACCCTAAGATATCATTTCAACCACCAAATGACCTATTAAAGAATTATTGCAACTTCAGTGGCAAGTGATTAGACCATCATGTTCTGAACTCCTGCTATAGTTAGATGCCAGGCAATAGAGGTAAGAGTATGGTCAGTGTACCTGTACAATACATACATGTAAAAATGATTTCCTACAATATGCAATGATTTATTTTAAAACAAAAAATGTTATATTTTAAATGATGCAAAAGAGGAGGGGGTGCAGATATTTCTTTGAGATCTTGCTCTATTTTTAATTGTATGCAGAAATGAGATTCTGTATCATGTGATGCTATTGCTTTAATTCTATTTTGAGAAACCTCATTGTTTTCCAGAATTGATGAATTAAAAAAGAGCATATTCCTAACGGCTACATAAAAGAGCTCACACTTCAGCACATTCTTGCCAGCATCTGACACCACTGGGGATCTTTTTCCTAACAGTCATCCTGAAAGTGTGACATGAGCTACACTGGAATTTTTATTTCCTTCTCTCTGATAATCAGGGCTCTAACTAGTTCTTTCACCTTCTGGAATATTTGTCTTTTTCTTTGGAGAGATTCTATCCAAGGCATTCTTTCATTTCTTAATTAGATTGAAGTTTTGTCACTGTTTTGCTCTTGTCTTGTTTCTTTCTATTGAATTGTTTGTCTTCTTATATATTTTAACTATTAATCCTTGTCAGGTATATTACTACAAATATTTTCTCCCACTCTATAGGCTGCTTTTTCTCCCTATTATTTTCATTGTTGTTTGGCAATTTTTGGTTTGATAGAACTTGGCTTGTCTACTACTTATTGTGTGTGCTCTTGGTATAATATTCAGTGAACAGCTACCAAAAACAAAGTCATAAAGATTCTCCTCTATCCAGGTAGATTAGTTTTAGTCATATGCTTTAGTCTTTAATCTATTTTTAGTTTGTGCATGTCATAAAGTAAGGATCAATTTTCATTCTTTTGCATGTGTTCCTTTCAATACCATTCATTGGAAAGAGTGTTCCTTCCTGTTATATGTCCCTGGTTTCCTTTTTTAAAAATTTGACTATAACTGGGGTTTCCTCCCAGTCCCTCTCTTCTGTTCACCGTTCTCTATGTCCATCTGAAATGCCAGCGCCATATTTCACTTCTGTACCTTTGCAATTTCTCTAGAAATCGACAAGAATAGTGTTGTCAGCTTTGCTCTTCTTACTCAAAATTGATTTGTTTCTTTATGAGCTTGTGACTCTGAGTGGATTTTTTTTCTTTCTATAAAAAATGCCATTGTGGTTCTGGTAATGATTGTGTTACATCTGTAAGTTCCTTAGGGAACTGAACACTTTTGCAATATTGATTCTTCCAATCCACCAATGAGAGATCTCGGCTGTATTTACTGCTTCACTCGAAGCCAGCAGTGCTTTGAACGTTTCAAAGTCCACCTTCCAGCTCCTTGGATTGCTAAGTAGTTGATGTGATTTTTTTGTTTTATTTTGTTTTGTTTTGGTTATTTTCTAGTGTAAATGGGTTTATTTTCTACGTTCTTTGCTGAGGTGTTTGGATGATAAATAGATATTACCACTAACTATAGAAAAGCTATAAATGCTGACTTTCAAATGTATCTTGCAGGTGCCTTTTAAAAGAGATAAATGATATTTTTAAGTCTAACTCTCAAAGAAATGTTACCTTTTTTCTAAGTAAAATTAAATGGAATCTTCAGCCCAGAGAGCTAACCTATTACAGCTTATATATACCTCTCAATGTATAATTTAAAAACAAAAGAAAGACCTACACTGTTATTTTCAGCCCTGTCCTGATAAGGTACTTACTTGCTTTTCCTACTGTTTTGATAAGATACATATTCTGAGAAAGCAACTTACAGGAGAAAGGGTTTACTCTGGCTCACAGGTTTAGGGTACAGTTCCTCATGGTGGGAAGTCATGGTGGCAGGAGCTGGAGGCAGCAGGTCACATTATGCCCATGGTCCGGTGATAGAGCATGATTGATGCTGGCACTCAGCAGGATTTCTCTGGGTTTTTTTTCTCCAGTCTATGGCTCAGCCTAGAAAATGATGCCACCTACTGAATTGTCCCACCTCAATTAATCTCTAGATAATCTCTCACAGGCATGCCTAGAGACTCTTCTCTTAAGTGATTCTAAATCTTGTGAAGTTGTCAAACCACACTAGTTACCCCAAGCCCATCATTTATCAACTCGATCAAATACATTGATTTTAAGTCATATCCTTCCATCCCTTGTCTCCATAGGGCCATGGCCATCTCATAATTCAAAATGCATTCATTTCAACCTCCCAAGCCCCCATATATTTAACAGTTCCAGCACTGTTTTAAAATCTAAATCCTCTTCTGAAACAAAATCAATCTCTTAACTGAAAGCCCCATAACATCAAAGAACAAATTATATCATTGTATTATACCAAGGCACAGGATAAACATTCCCAAAAGAGATGAAGGGGAGTGGGCAATGCAAGGGATGATCAGACCAAACAGGGCAAACAACAAGCTCTGCAGCTTCATGTTAGGCATCTGAAATTTGTTACAGACTCCCTACCTGGTCCCATCCCTCCAGCTCTGCTTCCTGATGTGGGATTCCCCTTTGTAAGCTGTGAATATGTTTTATTACCATTGGTTAATAAGGAAGCTTCTTCGGCCTGTGGCAGGGCAGAATAGAGCTAGGCAGAGGAACTAAACTGAATGCAGGGAGAAAGAAGGCAGAGTCAAGGAAACACCATGTAGCTGCCAAAAAAGATGCTGGAACCTTACCAGTAGGTCACAGCCTACTGTGATACATAGATTAATAGAAATGGGTTAATTTAGAATATAAGACTTGAGTCATTGATCAAGCAGTGTTGTAATTAATATATTTTTGTGTGATTTTTCAGGTCTGAGTGGCCAGAAAACAAAAGTGGTCTCCATTTGCAGTTTCCTGTAGCATACAGACCAATAGCTGAATTCTCTCCACTTTTTATTGTTATTATTATTATCAATGCTGTCTTAATTAGGGTTTTTACACAAAGCAAAAAAAAAAAAAAAACAGCCTACAAATATCAATCCCAGAGAACCTAGACAACAATGAGGACTCTAAGAGAGACATACATGAATATAATCTACATGGGAAGTAGAAAAAGAAAAGATATCCTGAGTAAACTGGGAACATGGGGACCTTGGAAGAGCATTGAAGGGGAGGGGAGAGGCAGGAAGGTGAGCAGAAAAAAAATGTATAGCTCAATAAAAGGCAATTTTGAAAAAATTAGGGTTTTTAATTACTGTGAAGAGACACGGTTACCATGGCAACTCTTATAAGGAAAACTTTAAATTGTGGCTTGGGGGAGGGCAGCTCAGTTTCAGAGGTTCAGTCCATTATTATAATGACAGAGGCATTGCAGCATGCAGGCAGACATGATGCTGGAGGAGTAAGTAAGAGTCCTACATTTGCAGGCAACAGGAAGTCAACTGGCAGTCACAGTGGGGGAAGCTTGAACAAAAGAGACCTCAAAGCCCGCCCCCACAGTGACACACTTCCAACAACAAGGCTTTACCTCCAACTAGTGCCACTCCCTTTGGGGCAATTTTCTTTCAAACCTATTTTAAGGTAATAAATATACCACAAGAAAGAATATTTACACCCAATCAGTGTTCCATGACTCACAAGTCACTGCAACAAGATTGATGAGTCCTTTGCTGGGATAATTAAAGAAAAGACTTCTTCCTATTGGTGACTTAGGCTAGCACTCAGCTGGGAGCCTTGCCCCAACTACTGAATTAATAATGGAAGAATCTCTGGGAGTTCTTCAAAGGGTTTAAGTCTCTGTAAATAATGCTATGAGCCAGACAGCAGGAGGGCCGAGCAAAGATATGCACACCCTCCATGATTCTCAGAGCTTGATGCTTAATCAAATCACAGCTGCTGGTGTTCAAACCCATTGAAATATTCATAGAAATTTTTGCCAGTAATTAAGAAAATAGGTTTTAAGGTTATTTGAATTAAAAGGCAAAGTTGCTTGTTTTAGAGACTTAAAAAGAATTTTGTAAATTGGGTCTTTAAGGAATATTCTTAATGCATTTAAGTCAGAAAGAAAAGTCAATAAAAGTGAATTGATGGTAAAGATAATTTATTATTTGTGCTCTTTTGTAACTTGATCTCTTCCAAGATAATCAATATTGACAAAAAGATAAACTGTCAATTAACAATAGCATAAAAGTGGGTATTATTCACACAAAACAAATAAATAGACTGAAACTTTGCTTTTGATATGATGCCTCTTACTCAGCTGTTTAAAATATGCATCTTTTAGTCCAAATATTTAGAGGCTTATTTTGTTTATTGGAGTGTTGTAATTATTGTCATCTACCAGAAAAATAGACTGTACGGGAACTTCTCCATGAAGCTAGAACCTGCCTGAGACCATGCTCACTCGTTCTTCATCCAGTAGGCACAGTGTGGCACTGGGCCTGGAGGGGGCTCAAAGGTTGATAAGTTCATAAACAGAAGAAGCACCACTTGGCCCTAGTCATAAAGTCACAGATACGTCTCTTCTGGTGATTCCTATCAAAAATACATCTTCATCTTCCAATTTCTTTTAAATGAATTTCAGTTAGTTGCCAGGGAAATAAGATTGAGTACAAATAAGTTTACATTCTTGCCACAAACTCAAGACCATTTTGAATATTTAACCACCAACCTCATAAATCAATTATGAGATGGAAAACAAAAGTAGTTCTCTAATCCTTAAGGCAACGAGACAGTAATATTTGTGCTTTGAAAAGCCAGGCTCCTTGTGTAAACAGTACTGAGTCTCCCCAGAACCTTAAAGCCATACTGGCACTCCTGATGCATTACTATCCTTAACCCCTGTCATTGCACTTGTCCACTGGGCCTCAGAGTAAACCTCAGAACTCAGGCACCAGCCCCAATTCCTAAGGGAAACTGTCAGTATCCTGCCATTTCATAGAAGCAACACTGGCTTCTTCAGAAATTAAAAATTAAGCTTCCCTCTGTGGTAACAAGCAAAACTGTTGACCCGCCTCTAAGTTAGTTCGGCTTGCTCAATGATGAGCAGTAAACCTCATTCTGCCACCAGCTCTGACAAATGAAGAAGAAGCTGAGAGGCAGGTCTGGGCAGCACAGCTTGTAGCAGCCTTCACACTCACCATACTCGCAAACACCAGGAGGACATACGTGTGATTCAGACCTTTAAAGTCTAACACAGCCCATGCCAATTTATCTAACTTAGATGTTTTATCATAAGCCTCAAGTGATGTCAGGAATTTAGCATTGTATGTTATTACTTTTATACACAGTCAAAGCTTCACTTTAGTTTCCTATTTTGATCTAAAGATAAATCCAGCAGCTAAGTGGTTAAGAGGAATGTGTGATGTTCTTCCAGAGGACCCAAGTTAACACAGGATGGTTCACAACTGCCTCTCTACTAGCTCCAGGGAATTTGACTCTCTTCTGGACTCTGTGGGCATACATACATACATATACACAGACAGACACACATATATAAGAATAAAAATAAATCTTTAAAAATTGAAAAGAATTCACTTTTTATAGTTCAACTCCATAACTTCTTGTGACGAATATTACTTAAGACTATATGGGAGAGGGAGAAGAGAGTTAAGAAAAAGTGTCTTAGGTTTCTATTGCTAACATGAGACACCATGACCCAAAAACAAGTTGGTTTGAATAAAAATGGTCCCTATAGGTCTCTAAGGAGTGGCTCTATTAGGAGGTGTCATCTTGTTAGAGTAGGTGTGACCTTGTTGGAAGAAGTGTGTCTCATTCACTTCCTGCTGCCTGTTGATCCGGTTGTAGAATTCTCACCTCCTTCTCTGACAACATGTCTGCCTGCCCACTATCGTGCTTTTCACCATGATGACAATGAACTGCACCTCTGAAACTGTTAGCCAATCACCCCAATTAAATGTTTTTCTTTATTAGAGTTGCCTTGGTTATGGTGTCTCCTTATCGCAATAAAACCCTAACTAAGACAGAAGGAAAGGGTCTGTTTGGCTTATACTTCCATAAGTATAAGTTTATCATCAAAGGAAGACTGGTCAGGAACTCTAGCAAGGAAGGAACCTACAGGCAGGAGCCAATGCAGAAGCCATGGATGGGTGCTGCTTACTGACTTGTTCAACATGGCTTGCTCAGCCTGCCTTCTTAGAAAACCCAGAAACACCAGCCTAGGGATGGCCCACACATAATGGGCTGGGTCCTCCCTCCCCAACCAATCACTAAATAATAAGATGCCCTACAGGCTTGAGAGATCTTATGGAGGCATTTTCTCAATTGAGGTACCCTCCCCTCAGATGACTTTAGCTTGTCTCAGTTTACATAAAACGGGCCAGCACAATTCCTGTAACATTTTCCTTCTCAGAACCTCCCTTTCTAGAGGGAGAAATGCAAAGCCACAACAATACTTCATTGTATTTAAACACACAAATTCTATCTTTAATCACTGCCAATTTGACATTTTAACAGTAAACTATCTCAAAACTGCTTCACAAGGCCGAATGTTTGTTCATCTTAATCTTTCTTGGACTAAAGACAAAAAGTAACAGCCAGGAAATATTTTCACAAGGGAGTACAGATTAAGACAAGCTGCATTAGAAAGGGGTTAAAAGACAGACGAATGTTGTCCCCAAACTTGTTCTCAAATTTGACCCTCTCCAGTCTGGCCAACCCCCTGAAAGTCTATGGCCAGCGAGTGTGAGGTCTCCTCCCTTCTAGCAAGCCTATCCAGTTAGGTTTTTTTTTCTGGTAATTTACCTCTGTGCCTCTTCAAATTTTAATTCAGCCTCATAGGCTTTGAGTTACAAGGAGTGAGGTTTAACTGTAGGGCTTTATTTGCATATTGGCTCTGATTGGCTGTTATTCCTAATTTGTCCTAGTTAGCCTACCCACCCACATTCTAGATAAAAGCTCTTTGTCTGAATGCAAGGAGTTGCAGCTGGTTGTTTGAATAACACATTTTTATGAATAGGTGGGACCTGAAAGTAGTTCTGACTAGCCTCAAGCTCTCAATTCTCCTGCTGCAGCCTCCTGAGTTCTGGGATTACAAGTGTACACCACCAATCAGCCTTTGCCATCTTTTTGATTTATTTAAAATAAAGGAAGACTTCCCATCTTGTGTAAATATCCCTAGGTACACACTAAGATATTTTGAAGAGTTTCTTAGTAGAAACTCTTAAGTAGAAATTTCTTAGAAAATTTTTAGGAAACAAGTTTGGCTTCTTATGAAATTTTGTATCGTTTACTTTATAATATTTTTTTTAGTCATTATACCCCATAATTCCTTGACTAGTGTATTATGCTAGGATTTTGTGGTCTTGTTGTTTTTGTTGCTTTGGTTTGAATTTTTGAGAGCAGGGCTATGTTGCCCAGAATCACCTCAAACTTGTTATGTAGCCAAGAATGGCCTTGAACACCTATCTGCTCTTCCTCTGACCCCTGAGCTCTGGAATTGCACTTGTGCCCCACTAGACTGGTAAGTAGTCATTTAAAAGGTCCTTTTACTCATGTTAAGTTGTTCATAGAATACAGTTTTGTTCATATAAGTTTTTATTTCTAAAAACACAAAACCATATACCCTGGAGTATGAGGCTATGATATTGAGAACAAAGAGACAGGATGCCAAAATATAAAACAGTTAGCATAATGGAAAGAAAGAAAAAGAAGAGAAGGGGGAAGCCACAGAGGAATGCGGGGAGAAAGAATAAATTGGGGAAAAAGGAGAGTAGGGAGGGGACAAGATTGACAAGAAGCCATATCTAGTTTAACATAGCTTAAGTCGGGGTAAACTGAGTATTTTCCTCAGGTAGGTTTTACTCATTTGTTTTCCTGATTATCTTACTTAATTGGGGAGATTTAGGAAGATTTGAATTTTCTTCAATAAACCAAAAACTATTTTGCAAATTGTTCTCTAGTTTCAAATATGCAATGTCTATTTATTAACACTGCAATTCTACACACATTTCTTTGGCATCGATAACTGTGTACTACAGAGATTCAAGTTCCCCACTGGTGTCCCTTTTGGAGACCAGCCTTCAGATAGGTTGTGGTATTAACTAACATCATGAGTTAGAATTCTAAAGAACACCAGTTCTTGGATTCTTTACTACTTTAATTACGGCTTTAACATATAATTTCATCATCTCCTTGGTATAGAAAATTAAGGTTTTTGACATCAAAACAGAGTAAAATTATCTCAGAAGTATAATTATGTTCTAAATTATAGTAATAAATTCTTAATATCACCAAACAAAGGCTTGTTTTGAATAGCTTAATATGCTACAAACCATGAGACAGCGTCTTTTACTAACCACTGCTTTGGTTAAGGCATAAACACACTTCCTCCTCCCTGTGAGTAACGGAAGTGAGCTCACAGAGGCCACGGTGTTTTTTTGGGAACTGTCTTAGAGCTCAGCCTTCCTTCTTGTCCAGTATTCTTTCTTCTCTCGGGATAGCTCCATTACCTGGTATGTGAGGACAGACCATTCACCTACTAGGAACAACACATTTTTTTTTTATTTGTCTGCATTCTATTTCTGTATCAGCAGAGGAGCCCCATGTGCTCAAATCTGCCTGATTTCCCATCATTGCTAGAAGTAGTGTTTTTTAGCAACTAACTTTCAAAATGCAAAAGCTGTCTTTTTTTAAATTTTGTAAATAAAATGAGTATTTAAAAAGACAACAAAAACAGAATTTAACCATGTATGTACCACAAGGTTGTGATCTCATCCCATAGGGAATGAAGCAGGAAGATTGCCTAACCTACTTTCCTGGTACCATGGGCTACATAGAGACCCTGTCTCAAAAACAAAACGTATAAAAACCAACAAAAAC
Organism: Microtus ochrogaster; assembly: GCF_000317375.1. NCBI lineage: Eukaryota > Metazoa > Chordata > Mammalia > Rodentia > Cricetidae > Microtus > Microtus ochrogaster. The sequence goes on from NC_022030.1 coordinate 1,715,657, forward strand.
TAAACTTATATTATAATATGACAAGTATCTATAAAAACAACAAGCAAGGGGGTAGAGAAGGCTCTGTGGTTAAGAGCACTAGCAACTCTTCCAGAGGAGTTAGGTTCAATTTCCCACAATCAGCTACAACTCAGATTCCACCCTCTTACAGCTTCTGTGGGTACTGCGCCCACACGGTGTACAGGCACAAGTGCCGGCAAAACATTCACCCAGACCCAGAAAGACAATTGTCACATGTACTTACTTATGAGTGGTTTTTAAACATAAAGCAAAGACAAACCAGCCTACAAATTATAAATCCAGAGAGCCTAGACAACAATGAGGACGCTAAGAGAGACTTACATAGATCTAATCTACATGGGAAGTAGAAAAAGACAAGATCTCCTGAATAAACTGGGATCATGGGAGAGAGTTGGAGGAAAGGAGAAAGTCAGGGAGGGGAGCAGAGAAAAATGTAGAACTCAATAAAAATGAATACAAAAGAATTCATACACGTAAAATAATTTATTTTTCAAAACAATCAAAATATGTACATGATAATAGATATAAGGGACATTCTTTTCGATTTTGATTTCTTTCATGAATTAGCAATTCCTTCCTTCTAGAACTCTCTTTGGGAGGGGACTTTACATTGCATTTTGTGGCCTCCTTCTACACATCTGTACAGCTATAGATATTAGCATCCACACTGGGCCAATGCTCCTTGAGCCATCATTTATGGCGATGTTAGTTGTAGGGTGTGGTTTTATACTTATGCACCTGTTGGTAGTATTTCCTGGTCACTGTTGGCTGAGCCATAAGAACTTTCAGAAAGGGGCTATGATTCTAAAACTCTGTGTTCCTTCATGGTTATGATGAGCATGCTTGCCATTAAAAAGGAGAAATTGTTCCATGATGGAGAATCCTTAGCTTCATCTCTTCTCTGCTTTTAGTGGTGAGGGTGAACCCTGCTCATCAGGAGCAACACTGAGCTGGGAAATAGTCTGTGAATTTCAGAGGACTGTATTCCTGTGGTTTGGGGAACTTTACATCTTATTCTCAATGAAAAAGCAGGGGTGAGAGGTTGGAATACTGGGGATCCAGCTCAGTGACAGAACACCTGCTGACCTACCTTGTACACAGCCATTGGCTAGAACCAAATTAAATTAGAACCAACCATTTGGCTAGAACCAAAATGAAAGTGTTATGCCTGAGTAGCAAGACCACCAACGAGACCACCACAGAGTCAACTTTCCAATGCAATCACACAAGGTTTCTTTATTCTTTTTTTCTCTTTTTCTTTCTTTTTTTTCTGGTTTTTTGAGACAGGGTTTCTTTGTAGCTTTGGACCCTGTCCTGGAACTAGTTCTTGTAGACCAGGTTGGTCTCAAACTCAGAGATCTGCCTGCCTCTGCCTTCTGAGTGCTGGGATTAAAAGGCATGTGCCACCTTCGCCACCACCACCCAGTGGTTTCGCAAGCAAGGGCTTCGTCCTACACACCAACAGATCAGGTGAGGGAAGAAGGCTCACAGTACAAGGGGTCTTTAAAGGGATAAACAGCAGGGAGTTACATGATTGGCATCTATGGATTGGGTTGGGGGAGATCTGTTTATGCTGTAGTTGACGCTAAATCAAGAGGGAATTTTTTTGTAACTTTTGACAAAAACACCTGTTACTATAAACACTTGTTTGTCTAGCTTCCGATTGTCTCTCCTTAGGTTGCTAGGCAGCCATGCAGGTTTTGGACCATTTGTGGCTTTTCTCAGAATTTTCAGGTACACAGTTGGGGCGCCTGAGGCGGGGTGCCTGCTAGGTTAGATTCTCACAAAATGGGGCCTGAGTTTAAAATGGCTTTAGTTTTGTCTCTTCAAAAGCAAAATGAACAACATAAAAACCTATTCATGCTGACATTTTTCTGGACCCCGAGTAGCTACATCCATAGCTGAGATGAGGGGCATCTGTAAGCACACATTACTGCCCGCAGAAAGTCATAGATGTAAGTGAAGTGTCGTCAGCGTTGACAATGCATGTGGAGTTGGTTTCGTTTCGATCTTCTGTTTGGTCCCTGTTTTAGTTGGAGTTAATGAGTAACATCACCAACATATTTGTCCAAGGTACTGGGGAATTCAAAGTGTTTTCCTCTGCTTGCTTAGCTCTTGCCACACTGTATATCTCATTGAGAGGCTCACTTAAGCTGCAATGGACAGCAGATCCAGACCTGACAGATGATAACCTAGCCAGCGGCCACACATAATGTGCATTGCCCATTGACTCCGACAAGGCAATTGAAGTAAATGGCAAACGCCATAGATATTTTTGATTATCTGCTGCTGACCCAGATACAATATTTATGTGGCTTACCAGTTTCTTAGGATAATTGGTCCCTATCAGGTTCTATAGAACAGAAATTCATTTTTCTTAATTATTCATTACTATTCCTGGATATATATATATTTTAATGAGGAAACCTTTGAAAAGCTGTGATAATAAGTCCCCAGCAGGAAAGTCACAGCTCTCTCCAGTGTCCCTTTTAGCTCACATGAAATAGAATTCTTCCTACAGATGTACAAGTGAACTAATAACACCTGGATTTAAAAAAAAAATTCTTGATTTCTCTTGTAGCATTTATATGTGACATTTATTTGACGTCAAGAATCATCACAAACCAGGATAAAAACAACCCCTGTTAGTCTTTATAAGTCATTTAACTGAGAATACTTGTACCCTACAGAGATTGAATTCCCTTCACATTCCCATGGCTCAACCAAGGCTCAACCACTAGGATATTAAGGCCACACGCCTCTCCATGGTCCTTTTTCCACATTGAATGAATGAATGAATGGCTCTGTGACAGTTGTTAGCACATTGCTTTTCAGGAATTGGCTTATAGCACTGTTGGTGCACACACTAGGAGCTGCCTGTCAGAGGGGCACAGACCACTCACTTTAAGATCATTTGAGAAAAATGGAGTACGTGCTAAACAGAGTTTGGAGACATGACATAAGGCTCTTTATTCTGCTCAGATATTAGCTGATAATTATATTTAATGCTTTTTGAAAACCGTTATGGATTAAATGTGTTCCTTCAAATTCATATATTAAACCATCACATCGGATGACACTTGGAGATACCACCGTAGATGAAGCCATGAGGGTGAAGGTCATGTTGACCAGGTTACTGCCTTTGTGAGAAGGAAACCAGAGGTTTCTCACCATTTGATGACATGGGGAGAAGGCAATGAATGCTAACTGAAAAGAGAACCCTCATCAGAAATCAACAATGCCACCACTAGGCTGAGAAACTGTGGAAAACAGGTTGCTTGTATTTAAACTACCCAGGCTAAGCATTTTGTTAAGGCAGCCCAAGTTTGCACAAAAATCCAACTTCAAATATTCAGGTCAAATTATTTGTCTAGGAAGTTGATATTGTATCATTTTGGAGAAATGAAAAAAATGACAAATAATTAAATAAATTATTAGTTGGTTAGTCATTTAACAAAAAATATTTCTCCTTTATTCTTCATGCTAATATAAATTTTGGATGAATGGGTGTTTGAAATTTAGGAAGAAGCAGATGATGGTGATACATACCTTTAATCCCAGTACTCAGGAAACCAGGAGGCAGAGGCAGGTGGGTCTCTGTGAGTCAGAGGCTAGCCTGGTCTGCAGAGCAAGTTCCAGGACAACCAGAGCTACACAGAGAAACCCTGTCTCAGAAGACAAAAAGCAAAACAAAATAAAAAAATAGAAATAAATAAGAGAAGGAAGGAAATAAGTAGGAAGGGTAGAAGGGATCCAGAGATCAATAGATATAAATTTGTTCATATTTCTAGAGCTAGGGGAAGTCATTTCAGTACAATACTTGACCCAGACACTATAATAAAAGATTTGTCCTTGCAAAAAATTTTTAACAAATTGAACCCAAGAGTGGCTGCCCAAAAATTACAACTTAACAAGAAAATGGCCATAATTATAGATAAAGACCCAATTTATAAAGTAAAAGGGGATCTTTTAGCTTCTTTCCTGTTTCTGTGATAAAATACTCTAGAACAAGGCAACTTAAGAGGAAAAAAGATTTATTCTGGCTGAGAGTGAAGACACAGCCTTTCATGGCAGGGAAATCAAGGTAGGGGGAGCCTGAGGCGGTGGATCATATCACAGCCACAGTCGGGAAGCAGTGAGCCTGAGGCGGTGGATCACATCACAGCCACAGTCAGGAAGCAGTGAGCCGTGGGTGCTGCAGCTGCTCAGGCCTTTCTCCACACAATCCAGGATGCCAGCCCACTAAATGATGCCACTCACAGAAGGTACGTCTGCCCACCTCACAATGGTCAAGATAACCTCTACAGGCACTGACCATTT
>NC_022030.1:1720777-1732833 GCF_000317375.1 Microtus ochrogaster
TAGTTAAAAGTGCCAGTAAATAGTTGCAACTTACAAGCCTGTAGGAATTAACATAGTTAGGCAACCACTGTTATTTGAAAAAGCAAAGTATCAATAAAAAGTAAGCAATGATCGAAAATAAAATAGTTCAGCAAAAATAAAGCACTTAGAATTAAAATATTCCAGAAACAACATGTGTCAGGTAGCTGTCAAGGCCCCGTCTGCAAAGCAGGCACAGAAGCCTGGAGACAGAGGTCACCCCTGTCACTCAACCCTCCCTTCAAACCAATGGAGGAGGAAAGAGAAGCAGTTCCTCAGACAGGGGCCTGGGGAGAGAGGGGGGGATACAGTCTCTGATGAGTTCAAATGAGGCCAAGAATGTGACCTGCAGGAAAGATTTTTAAAACTGGATTCTTCACCTCAGAAAAATATCCGAGCAAACGTTCTGTTTCCTTGTTTTATTTAGTCTCTATAAATAAGCAACAGATGTGTTTATACCGTGTTGTCTGCAAGCAGAGGAGGATGGAGTGGGATGCTGCCTGGGCCAAGGCTCCCAAGTGGAATATCTCAGGGCAGCTGCAGAACCGAAGCCTTTCCTCTGTCGCATGTACTCCGTCCTCACCTTGGACAGCTTTCCTGCAAGCGAGGTCATTTATTCCAAGAGGAAAAATGTATTTTATTTGAAACTATAACGTTCCCCATGAGAAAAAAAAAAGCGTTATATACCAGACAGACTTGGCTTTGGCTGAACTCCACCTCTCTGAAATGAAAGTGCCCTCCAAATACGGGTTCTTAAAACAACAGCAATGAAAATCCTGCCATAAGGTGCTCTGTCTGCTGGAGGAGAAATCTGAAAGATGACAGCTGTCCTGTCTTTGAGGTGACACAAACTAGAAATGGCTTGTGCGTGTTACAGGAGCCAACTCGGGTTGAGAACAAAGTCCTTCTCTACTAGGGCTGAGCACAGACGCCTACAGACACAGCAAGTGGCTGGCCTTGATCCCATGGCCTTCCACTTCTTTCCTTTCCCCCCACAAAGCATAGCTTGTCCATTTTCTGTATGTGTATCATAAGCACAATACATGCAATATATAGTATCTCACACCCCCCTACACACACATGTACATATAATAGCTGGTAAAACTATCAATTGGGACATTGTTATAGTTTTTCGTGGTAGTATTAATTTTTCTAATTACTAAGTAGTAAATGGATTGGAGTGTAGTAACCCTTTCTCTGTCCCGCCAGCCAGTTCCCAAATCACCACACAAAGACCTCTTATTAATTATGAAAACTTTGCCAATAACATAGCTATTATAACTTAACTAACCCATATCTAGTAGCTTATTTTCTGCCTGGTGTCTTTATTATCTCATTTCCATAGTGTCTATCCTGTTTTCTCTGCATCTGGCTGGCAACTCCCCTTTTCTTCTTCTCAGCTTCCCCCAAAATCCAGCCTAGCTATTGGCCGTTTAGTTTTTTTATTAAACCAGTCACAGTGACAATTCTTCACAAAGTGTAAAGGAATATTTCACAATACTGGGAAGATGCTTCCATCGCTAAAGTGCTTGCCAAATAACCATGAGAACCTGAGTTTGGTGCCGTAACGCTTGGGTAAAAAGCCAGGCACAACAGTGTGTGTGTATCTCCAATGCTCAATGCTGTGGCATAGACACTAGTAGATCCTTGAGGATGACTGGAAGTCAGCTTAGCTGCAAAGATGAGGTCTAGCTTCAGTAAGAAATACGGTCTCAAAGACAGGGTAAATAGCTACTAGAGAAAACACCATCAGTCTCTGGCCTCCACACACATGCACACATACATACACGTGCTCATATATATAACCACACATGCACACATGTGAACATATACACAGCACATTAATTATTTTAAAATGAGACATAAAATAGTACACTTTTTGCATAGATTTACTATGTTAATCGGCTAGCAGTTTTGTCTTGCTTGTTTTATTTGGGAGTTTTTTGTTTGATTTGTTTTGTCTTATTCTTTTTTTTGTTTTGTTTTGTTTTGGGCATCTACCAAGGATTCTTGACCTATAGTGCCAACAATTTTTCTAGTCATATAATTCCATAATGCTTACCACCTAGTCCATCTCAATGGGTAAGAGAGAACAATACTTCAAAACAAAACTAAAGGCCCATCAAACTTTGGAGAGATGGAAAAGGAGATGATTGTTCCTGACTTAAGTTCTTCGGGAAGACAGAACTGACAGCTGCATGAAGATCAGTATTCGATATCACGCCAAAGCGAGGTACGCTGGTGCAACCGTTGTGCCATACCTAGAGGTGATGGGTTATCCCACAACCTTGATATCTTCTCAGTCATGCACAGTGGTATGTACCTGTAGTCCAAGCTACTGAGAAGGCTGATATGTATAGATCCAAAAAGTTAAATGTCAACTAGAGCAATATAGAAAGCCTATATAAATAAATGAAAATGAATCATGTGTGGTAGCTCACACTTCTATTCCCAACACTCAAAAGGATGGGAAAGGATGATGACAACTCTGAGGATAGTCTGAGCTATGCAGTGAGTTCCAGACCAGCCTAAACTGTATAATGAGACACTGTTTCAAGGAAACACAAAAAGTAAACTACAATTATGTTCTCTGGCTGGCCAAACAGAAGCGTAGCTCCACGTTTGCTCCAAACTTTCTTTGCGTGTTCTAGAAGCTTGAAAGAAAATGACCCCCAAAGGGAGTGACACTATTAGGATGTGTGATTTTATTGAAGTCGGAGTGGCCTTGGAGGAAGTATGCCTCTGTGGAGGCAGTCTTTGTGGTCTCCCACGCTCCAGTTTCAAGCAGTGTGACACTCACTTCACTTCCTGTTGCCTGCAAGATGTAGAACTCTCAGCTACCTCTCCAGCACCACGTCTGTTTGCACGCTGCCATGTCCCACCGTGATGATAATAGACTGAATGTCTGAAACCGTAAGCTTCCACATCAACTAAATGTTTTCCTTTGTAAGACTTACAATGGCTATGGTATTTCTTCACAACAATAGAAACCCTAACTAAGGCACTCGTGTTTACAATTACTCAGCTTCTGGACCACGTACTCTGAAATTACAAAAATCAATCAATTTCTTCAAAGGAAACAACTAACTATTGGGCATTTAACTATGAACTGGTGGAGGGGACTAACCCATACTGCATTCTCTAGTGTTAGAGGTATTTGAAGTCTATTAGAGTAGATCTTTTTGCTTTCTACTTATTATTTAATACCTTAAACATTCTGATTTGTACTGATTGCTTGTTTTAGGATTGGGTAGTAAATAGTTAATGGAACAATCATATATCTCCTTTCTAATATCAGGAAACATCATGGAAGGGGAAGGGGGTCAGAAAGAATGTAAGAGAGAGAGCATGGGACAATGTACAATACAAAATATGTCTTCTGTATATGTCATTAGCTGATATTCTAGAAAACCCACTGCACAAGGAAGCTGCACAAGATTGGGCCTATCAACATGTCTTCATGAATGAAGAAGGGGCTCAGCAGGATCTACCTTTCCAAAGGAATTATTGCCCATTCAAGCTTGTTGGTGGATGAGTGCCATTTTTGTCAATGATTTAACTACAGATAAGTTACTATTACTCTGCCCATGACTTTCCACCCACTCACAAGGAGTAAATAATAATTCCGTGAGCCACACACAAAAAGAGCACATGAGCCTGAGAGGGGAACTCTGAGATGATTAGATGACAGCTACCAGGGCTGGAAGGAGGGGGATGTGGAACAGGGGTAGAGTTTGAAAGTATTAAAACTCAAGTTTTATACATGTATGAAACCGTCAAATGGCAAAATAATAAAAAAATTTAACAAAGAATAATGAACTATAATAATAATAATCATAATAATACTATCTTTTCATTCCAAATCATAGTATATGTGACTATATGCACACAAGTAAGCCTCTGGGTATTTAAAGAACTTTCAAAAATATATACAAAAAAACTATTATCTCTGGGAAATATCTTTCTTTGCCATTCATTTGTTTGTTTGTTTGTTTGTTGTGGTTTGGGGAATACTTTTTAATTTTCTTGCAGACTGGTACCTGTGAAACAAACAACCCAATTTAACAACTGAAAAATTTTCAGGTCACACCAATGTTGGTTGTAGATACTTCCTGATTTTGTTTGATAGTCTTCTTCTTTGAGTAGTAACTGTCTTAATTAGTGCTTCTGTTGCTGTGAAGAGACACCATGACCAAGCAACTCCCATAAAGGAAAACATTTAACTGAGGTGGCTTACAGTTCAGACATTTAGCCCATTATCATCATGGTGGGACATGGCAGTGTGCAGGCAGACACGGTGCTGGAGAAGGAGCTGAGAGTTCTACATCTTCATCTGCAGGCTGTAGAAAGTGATCTGGGATACTAGGCATAGCTTGAGCATAAAAGACCACAAAGCCCACCCCCCACAGTGACACACTTCCTCCAACAAAGCCATACCTACTTCACAAGGCTACACCTCTTAATAGTGCCACTGCCTTTAGGGACCGTTTTCTTTCAAACCATCACAGTGACATTTTTTGTATTTTCAAAAATACAATAATGAGCAAAAAGTGATCATTTTATGATGTGCTCAGGATATAGGATTGTATGTGAAGTTAGAAAGCTACAGTCTGCTTAAAGAGACAGTCGATGGAGAAAAGGCTTAAGTATTAACAAAGCTAAAAGGGACTTTGTGACTTTGAAAATACTTATAATAGAAATAGAAGCTAAGCAAATTCTCATGAGCAAATGACCTGAACAAAACTAGTTATTTCTTTAAAGTAGAACAAAAAAGAAGAAAAAAGAAAGCTTTGGAAACAGAGTAAGATTAAAAGACTAATTCACAAATAGACTACATCATTTTTCTCTAGGGTACATTAGACGGATTATTTGATCTTTAGTTGAGATATGCGGGGAAAAAGAGTTCAATTAATTATAAATGTTAATTGCCACCCAACAGAATAAATGTGGTTCTGCAAAAGAGATAAGCATGCCTCAGTGAAGCTGACTCCATGTACTAAACAAGCAAGCTCACCAGCTCCATGGCAGGATGGGAAAGCAGGAAGAAGCTGACCTGTGACTCTCAGTGCGTCTGTAATAAGGAATAATGAGATAAGGAAGTACACTGTGAGAAGCCACTTCTAGGAGATGAGTGATGACTTTCTCAACTGCAATAGGATTTGGGGGACTCCTCTCAAAACTGACTTATTTGGAACAGAACTCTGAGTGCATTGGCTCTCTATATAGAGCAGAGTCTTCAGCTTGCCATCATGCTTTGGGGGGGAACACATTAGTAAACTTGATTAGATGGCCCCATGACCACAGTCAGCACAGAGCTGATCAACCAGTGGAAGGGGGCACCAAAGCAAGGATGGCAAGAGCTCCAGGTGGCCTTGTCCCAGCAGTTGAATCACACTAAACCCTAAATCATAGTTTGTCTTATATGCCAGCTAATGGTTTACAATGAAATAAAACACCTGTACAAAAAAAGCACAACAAATTCAAGTATTACTTGGATTTGTTCCCAAGTGAACACCCTAGATAGGACATGAAATCGAGAAGCCGATGCACAGCCCCTATCTCCTCCTTCCCTCAAGCATCAGCGCTAATCATAGCTACCATTCCATATTTGGATGCTTATATCTGGGGATGTATTGTGAGTATATGTGTAGGCACACACATGTGTGCAGGTGTGTGTGTGTGTGTGTGTGTGTGTGTGTGTGTGTGAGGTTGACATCAGGAGTCTTCCTCAAAACCTTATTCATGGAGGTGTCTGAGATGTCTCTGTTGAGCCCAGACCTTGTCTTTCTAGCCAGCTTCCTCTGAGAATCCACTCTCTCCACGTTCAACTGCTGGAATGACCGACAGACTACCATGTCCACCCAGCATTTACTTTGGTCTTGGGAATCTGATCTCTAGTAATGATTGTGTGGTAAGGGCTTTATGCACCAAGCCATCTCCCCACCCCCATATGCTATCATTCAAGTATATGAGAAACCAAACACGCTTGTGTAAACACTATTGTCCTTGTCAGGTTTTCATTGCTATGAAGAGACGCCATGGCCATGGCAACTCTTCTCAAGAAAACATTTAGTTGGGGTGGCTTTCTTATGATTTCAGAGATTCAGTCATTATCATCATGACAGGGAGCATGGTGGCCAGCAAGCAGATGTAGTGCCGGAGCTGAGAGTGTACATCTTTCAGGCAACAGGAAATCAACTAACAGTCATACCAAGGGAAGCTTGAGCAAAAGAGACCACAAAGTCCAGCCCAACAATGGCACACTTTCGCTAACAAGACCACACCTCCTAATAGTGCCACTCATTTGGGGGGCCATTTTCTTTCAAACCACTATAACATATGGTATGGTTTTTACTGTTGCTGAGCTTGACAAAAAATGTGGTCAAAGTCAGACAGTTCTTCATGGCTAAGTTCTTTGTTCAGCGTTTTGCCTGTGATGGCAGTCTAGTTATGTTGCTTCTTTGGGTTTCATAGGTTTGTAGATTTGCTATATAATAATCCCATGATGGACTTTCTGCTCAACTATTGGTAAACACTAACAAATACATCATTAGGAATATTCTTGCAGATGTCTCTTGCTGGCTACATAAGCACTCATTTCTGGTAGTGTACCTGTTGGTCTCAGAGGATGAAAATTTGCAGGCATAACTCATGCCCACCTGCCTTCCACATGACTCACTCAATTTTAAAGCCCCTGAAGCAGTGCATGAACACGCCCAAGGCTCTTGTCTGCATCCATGTAACACTGTCATGTCTGCAGGACTTTATGTGTTCTGGATAACTGTGTTTTGATGGCTATATATGTTGTCAAGATTGTTATCTACTGTATAGCTTACTCCCTCATATAACAGTGTATTTTGAGAAGCTGAAGGTCCTAAATTTCATCTGAGTAAAGTTTATCAATTATTTTCTTTATGGTTAGTATTTTTGTGTGTTCTGTTCAACTACTCTAGCCCATTTATAAGTTTAAAAAAAGATGTCACCATAGTCTACAGGGTGTGTTATCTTGCTTTTCATATTTAGAAATATACAGAAATTTATTTTTGTACATTATTTGAAATATAATACAGACCAGAACCATTTTGGAAAGGATTGTTCAACTTCCTCTACAACGATACCTATGTTCATTTACTGGGTCTTCTAAAGCAAAGTGCCACCAACTGAATGGTTCAAAACAATGCAATTGCTAGAAGAAATGGAATTGCTGGCAGTGCTGTGCTTTCTCCAGAGACTCTGGAGTAGATATTTCTTGCAACTTCCTGTAGTTTCTGTCAGTCCTTAGTTTAACACACCAGTCTCTGCCCCAAGCATCACACAAAGCCTGTGCACCTGGGTGTCTGTACTCTAATTTTCCTCTTGTTACATGAGCACCACCTTCATTTAGTACAATGGTTCTCAAGCTATGGGGTACAAAACCTTCAGGGTTCCCATAACAGAGATCGTGCATGTCAGATATTTACATTATGATTCATAATAGTGGCAAAATTACAGTTATGTAGTAGCAGTGAAATAATTTTATGGTTGAAGTCCCCAGATGAGTTGTATTAAAGGGTTGCGGTGTTAGGAAGGTTGAGACCCACTGATCTAGTACCACCACCACTGCTTGCATCTGCAAAGATCCTGCTTGCAAGTTAAGTCAGTCACAAATGAGGGGCTTAAGTGACATCATTGTGTAGGCTGGCTGTCACCAGCACTTGTTGTCTTGGTGTATAATGGTATGTGAATGAATAGGGATGTTATTAAAAGGAGCAAAGGTGAGTGCTCACTACAGTTGTTAAAATATTTAGTTTTAAATTTTACATTTTTATGAAGTCATTCTATTTCTTTATGAATAAATACAAAGATAGAAACTTTTGCTAAAATAAATTATTTTAGATATATTCTCCCACACTTAAATTTTTCTTTGCATGTATGGAAATATAATCTCTTTTAAAAGAAGTGTTCGTTTAAAACTTACTTTTTTTCTTATGAGAGATAAAATAACTGAATCATAGGTTCACATCAACACACAAACACAGAAATCATCTTTCCGAATTAATATTTCTAGGAATTTAAGAGTTCCTTATAAGGACACTCGAAACAAAACCTTAAACTTTTCGGTTTATACTTGAGGAGAGACCTGGAACTGTGAGGTAATTTGCCTATGATCACACACCTAAGAGCAAAGCCAGAACTTGACCTATGACCTCCCACCTCAAATAGACAACACCACACACCAGCCAAAACTCAATAAATGGCCTTCCCTCCACACAAAATATTTGATGAGTAAAATGTTGTGAATGGACAATTCCTACAATTGTTTTAACAATTTTCTTATCGATAGTATCATCTATAAGCAAAAGGCGTAGTTGTCCTGTCCATATTTTTCCTCTCTAAGAACAAAGTTCCTCATCAGACAATTAATAGTACACTGCGTACTGCCCCCCCTCAGTAATAAAAAGCAGCAATGCAGCTTGTCGTCTGTTATCACTCCCCTGCATGCTGCAATTTGTCACTCTGAAGAAAGCAGGAAGGCTTGGAGGGAAGGGGACGGGACTCTTACTATGTGTACATCCCCATGTTCCTGCATGTATACTTCTAGATTATCTGCAGAGAGACCTGTTCTGCTGGCGTTTCTGACAATAGGTTCCGCTCCTACGAAGAGACACTGGTATTCACTGCAGAGCTCTGAATGGAATGTCCTACTGTCAGAGACTCTGGGCACAGCTGGCTTCGACTTGCCTAGCAACAGGGCTCTAATGCGACTTTGTTATTTTGTAGCGTTCAGGCCTCTAAAATACTTCTTAGCTTTTGGAAACCTTGTGTCTGTCTTACTGCACACCATATGATCAACACCATATGCCAACAGATGAGAATAGAAGCCATTGTGAATTAGACTATATTGAATCTAGGCTAAACCTGGCATGAAATAGAAAATGTTCATTTTGGACTCTCTCATGCAGATAACAATTTGGGTAATATTCCCATAAAAAGGTAGAAGGCTACATATTTCTATCTTCCTATAAAAGAAGCAGAAATAGGAGTACACATTGATCCTCTCAGATAAGAATCGAGTCTAAAATCATCTCTGTATTTATCCTATTTGACCTCATCATAAGTTCCTAGGCTCGGCTAATTTAGACCATCCTTACTGTTTATCCTTCATGTGGCTCTAATCTTGGAAAAGAATCCAGGGGCTGATGCAGAGGCCATGGAGGAGTGATGTTCACTCACTGGCTTACTCCCTATGGCTTGCTTACCCTTCTTCTTTATATACCCAAGGACCACCTGTCCAGGGTAGCACCATCCACCGTAAACTGGGCCCTCCCACATTTATCATTAACAAGAGAATATCTTACAGACTTGCCTACAGGCTACTCTTATGGAGATGTGTTCTCAATTCAGATTTCCTCTTCCCACATGTCTAGGATTTTGTCAAACAGACAAAACCAGCCAGAACCCTTGCCTGTGTTCAGTTCTGAATTCTGCTACAATTACTTGGAAAACTTTAATAGTCTGTATGAATTTGCCTTGCCTTTACAAATTTCAAAGTTTTTAAACTTTCTTTTCCTTTTCTTTCATCATTCTTTGTTTTGTTGTTTTTGTTTTTTCTTTTTTTGAGACAAAGTCTTACACTGTATTCCAAGCTAGCCCAAAATTCAAAATTCACTCTTTAGTCTTGACTGGCCTCAAATTCATGGCCATCCTCCTGCCTCATCCTCCCCAGTGCTGGATTTACAGGCACGAGCCTTCCAGGTCTCATTCTTTCCATGAAAGTCTTTCTGGCCATCTGAATTCCCCATATGTGAGTTCACAGACAGATGCAAATTTTGTACAAATTAATGCAACAGAATTTTTGTTTTTGAGCTTTAAAAATACCTAAAGATGTACATTGTCTTGGAGACATGCATAACATTATATGCACATGCCTAAAACAGGGGTTGGATGCTTGCAACCTCACCCACCACCATAGGACTCCAAAGTCCTGAGTCTTTTAATCAGGGTGATGGCATAACTGTCACTATCAGTTTCGAGAGAGCCAAGCTGAAAATTGGTCTCCCCCAGGGAAAAGAACACCAACTAAATGTCCAGTGCCAAACAGTCAGTCTTGAAAACATACATTCAAGCAATATCATACAGACTGATCGGATTTTATTAAGTAATATGTATGTATATATAACATATGCATGAAGTAACAATGTCTGATCTGAAATAAGAGGCCATGAATTTGAAGGGTATCGGGGGGGGGGGTGGATATGGGAGTGTTTGGAGGAAGAAAGGGTAGAAAGAGATGTAATTATATTACAATCTCAGAAATAAGATTTAAAAGGAGGCCCAAGCTGTGCATAATTGTGTATGAATAATATCCTCACACTTATTAGTTCAGATCGTTATGTGAACTATAAAATGTCATTTTAATATTCTACAAATCTCACTGTTGTACTCAAATGTTCTAGACGTTTACCTGGTCACAGACCGTTCTTCACCCACTGAATGATAATATATTGGAATTTACTAAAAGAACATAACGCTGAACACAGATGTGAAGATACGTGTTCTAAAAAGAATTTAGAAGTAACATCTATTTTAATGACAGGTCAGGGCTTTAGAGACATTTAGTTTGTTCTCCATCTCCCAATATTGAGAATCATTGAATTGACCATCAGGTTTACACTTCTAGCAGCAATTCTGAAACTATAAGAACCAAGATCAAAAGAGTATAGTTGGCCGCCTGGCTTTCCATCTCAGTCGCCCTTGCCGGACCTGCAGATTTTGGCTGTTTGTGTCTGATGCTCTTTGCTTGTGAAGGGGGGACACCTCTAAGCACATAAGCCAGTGTGCACAGCGAGAACATTAATCACAGTCCCCGTCGTGTGCTAGACTCTCAGTAAGGAGCAGATATTTTTTCTGGGATCACATTTTCTAATAACTTTAAAACAAAACAAAAGTCTTTGGACAAGCATTAGCAGATAGGAGCTCACAGCAGAGTAAGGAATGCAGATATCAACACACGCACCTAGAAATGCAGAAAACAGTTCAGAAATAAATCGATTGCGGCAGTTAGCAACGATCGCTGGCTCTACGGCCATTGACTTTGTTCTAAGAATTCATCCTCATGAAATCTCTATTTATGATAAGAATTGTGACAGACTTTTCCTTTCTAGCCTTGCTCAGTCTGCCTAGAGGAAGCATGAAGCCAGTTCAGCTGCTGGGGACCCCTGTTTCCCCCATGTTGGGTCAGGAGAGTCTCATTTGAGAACACATATTAAGGACAAACATGTGAGTAGTCACGTGGCCCCAAGTGGCATTGATCTCAAAGGACTCTTCTGAAAATAGGGCTGTTTGTCATCTTATTTCAGACATAAAGGTGAAGTCATCAATTTTATAGCTCAGAAAATTCTTTAGCCCAGTTCCCCAAAATTTTCTCCTGTGCTTATGAGAGGAGACAAAATTCTCCGTGTTTGGGCCAGGAACTGGAGGGACACTTCTAGCCAAACACTCTGAGCCCACCCTGCCACTGCAATCCCTTGCCACCCCCGTGCCTCTCCCTCCATGTGTCCCCTCTTTCATCCCTAACAAGGGTCTTCCCTTTATGTTACTGGAACAAAGGGAGTGGAGTGTGGGGCAAGAAGGGCAGGCAGTCGGAAAATATGGAATTCATGGCACAGGTGGCTTTTAGGAGGTGGAGGGCAGGTATTTAAAACAAGAGGCAGAGGAAAAATGATGAACTATATCAAAATGGAGACATTTTATGTAACATCATTTCATTATTGGTTCTTTAGGAATTTCATACCGCGCACCCTAATTCTGCTGATTTCTGAGTCCCTTAATATCCTCCTCCACCCCTGCAACACCCACCAAAAAAGAAAGTTTTTAAAAAATCAAAACAAAACAAACAAATTGCCATCGGGGTCAGTTCTTCCACACCTGAGGTGAGGGGTAGGGCCATCTCTCTGGAACAGGGGTGGGGAGGGCAGCTCTCCTTTGAGGATCAGGCCACCTCTCCCTACTAGAATCGAAATGAAAAAAAAGAAAAGAAGGGAGGAAAAGAAGGGAGG
>NC_022030.1:1733233-1734996 GCF_000317375.1 Microtus ochrogaster
GCAGTTTTGAGAAATCTTCTTGGATTAGCTCATCCCTCTGAAAACCAAGAGACCTGACATTTGGAGGTAACTCCTCTGCATGGATTGTGCTTTCTTGCACATGAGCACAGCTGGAATTAGCCCATGGGGATCATGGATTTATAGGCTTGAAGCTTATCCTGCTTCTGGTAGCCACAGAAAACACTGTGTACCTACAGTTGACCAAACCCAGCTGCTGGAGCACTCACACTCCTCCCTTGACTCCCAGTTCTGCTTCTGACGATGCTGCCAGTGCTGTGTGAGGTAGACCAGCTGACTTTCTGCTCTCAGTCAGGCAGAGGGGGCACTAACGGAAATTGGAGGAGCAAGGTGGTTGGGTCACTTTTTCGATGGTTACTGCTTACCTCAAAGGGCTTACCTACAAGTCACAACAGCCCACGTACAGTTCTAGATACCTGCACTATTGTTTTGGCTTCCTTGGCCTCTATCCACAGCCACACCTTTAAGATTATTATTAAATTATCCACAAATGAGCTTTTAAAAAAAAAAGGAAGAGAAGTCTCTTAGCTAGGATTTTCCAAGTTGTGATAAAATGCCATGTTTACCAGGCTTTTTCTTTTGGGTCACCAACCAGCTCCCAAATCATGACAGGGAGACTTATTAGTTATGAATGCTCAGCATTATTTGAGCTCTTATTTTAGTCTGTTGCTCTTTATATACATTTTGCCACAGGCTTTTTACCTTTTTTTCCTCCCTCCTTCCCTCCCTCCCTTCTTCCTTCCTTCCTTTTCTTTCTTTCTTTCTCTCTTTCTTTCTTTCTTTCTTTCTTTCTTTCTTTCTTTCTTTCTCTCTCTCTCTCTTTCTTTCTTTTCTGACTGACAACTGCCTGATTCTGGCCCCAGGCGTGTCCCTTTCTTCCTCGCTCATTCTCCCCCCTTCTCTCCTAAGCCTAGATTTCTCCTTCTTTTTCTTTTTGCCCACCAACCCCGCCTATTCCTCTTCTCCTAGTTATTGACCATTCGGCTTTTTATTAGACCAATCAGGTGCCTTAGGCAGGCAAGGTGAAACAACAACACATAATTAAATAAAGGCAGCATGAACAAATATAACACATGTTTGCATCATTAACAAAGACAGCAGAAACAAATGTAATACATCTTTGCCTGGTTAGATACTCCCACAACAGCCATGGCCAAAATCAACCTGGAGAGAAAAGGGCTTATTTAAAAACTTACCTATCCTGGGGTACAGTTCATTGAGGGAAGCAAAGAGGGAAACCTAGAGGCAGTAACTGAAGCAGAGGTTATGGAAGAATGCTTCTTACTGGCTTTTCCTCATGATTTGCTTGGCTTGCTTTGTTATACCATCCAGGACCATCTGCCTAAGGGTGGCACTGCCCATGGTGAACTGGGTCCTCCCACATCAATCATTAAGCCTTACAGACTTGCCTATGGACCAGTCTGATGGAGGCATTTTTCCCCATTAAGAATCCTTATTCTCTCTTCTATCAGGTTCAGTGTGTTTGGGCTAATATTGAGGTCTTTAATCCATTTGGACTTGAGTTTTGTGCATGGTGATAGATATGGGTCTAATTTCATTCTTCTACAGGTTTACATCCAGTTGTGCCAGCACAATTTGTTGAAGATGCTTTCTTTCTTCCATTGTATGCTTTTAGCTCCTTTATCGAAAATGAGGTGATCATAGGTTTGTGGGTTAAAATTCGGGTCTTCTATGCAATTCCATTGGTCGACTTCTCTGTTTTTATGGCAGTACCACACTGTTTT
>NC_022030.1:1737466-1739966 GCF_000317375.1 Microtus ochrogaster
GAGGGAAATGGGAGGCTGGGAGGAGGCGAATACTTTTTTTTCCTTTTCTCAATAAAAAAAAAGAATCCTCCCCCCCAAAAAAGAATCCCTATTCTCAGCTCTACCTAGGTTTGAGTTGACAGAAACCAGCCAGCCCAGAAGGATTTGTGGTTTTAACCTTGGTTTCAGGGGATACAGCATGGAAGGAAATGGATGTCACCAGCAGCAATGGCAACAAGTGTATGATGCAGTTCACTTGTATTTCAACAGACAAGGAAATAGAGGAGAATGTTTGTGCTCAGATAGCTTTTTTCCCCTTTTTTTCCTCTCTTAAAATACCCAGCCAACAGCCCATTGGATGGTACCACAGATATTTAGGATGAATCTTTAAATGCCATTAATTTATTCTCTCTGAAGAAAACTTCAAAGACATACTGAGAGGAGGGCCATGGTACCTGAGGTATTCTAAATTCAAACAAGATGGCATTGAAAATTAGCCATTGCAAGCCCAACTCATATCAACTTGACATCCAGACTTGTCACATTAATTCATTATACCCTTACTCCTGGTAATCATAGGTTCATGGACCTCTATCTTAAAATATAAAATAAATTCACTGTATCCTGATATTCTTATAATTCCAACACTATTTATATATCCCAGTGTCACAGTCTTTTCTGAGACTCAAGACAGTGTCTTACCTGAAAACCTCAACAAAATAAAAAGGTTACATATTTCCAATACACATTGTCAAAAGGTGTACATCCCCATTCCAAAATGGAGCGTCTGAGGGAAGGCAAGTAAAGATTTGATCAAAACAAGATAAAACACACAACCTACAACTGGACAAACATAAAATCATTTATATCTGAAACTTGAGACTCATGACAGCATCATCTGGGCTCCAACAGGTTTGGGTAGCCTTTTGAGTTCTATTGCCCCAAGCAATTGCGGCCTCTCTCTAGAATACTCCACCTATTGCCTTCAGTTTCCTTGGAAGAACTTGGTGTAGGAGGGTCTTCTTTCTATGTGTTGCTTTCATTGGTTAAATAAAGAGACTGCCTTGACCTTTTGATAGGACAGCAGCTTAGATAGGTGGAGTAGACAAAACAGAATGCTGGGAGAAAGAAAACAGAGTCAGGCAGATGCCATGGCTCTCCTCTCCATGCTGAACTGTGCTGATCTCAGGCAGAAACCATCGTAATTATCATAATAACAGCAGAGTTAAGGTTTAAACTGGGCAGGAAACAGGCAGTACCGTATTACCTCTACATGGCACAACTTAAGTTTTTAAGAAATGTTTAGCATTTTAAGAAGTACTCCTGGACAGTAAAGAATTATAGATTCATAATAGGACAGATTCATACATAAAATACCTCTAAATGGGTCATAGTGTTAGACATATGTAGGCTTGGGAGGGAGAAAAAAATATAGAGAATAAAGTTAATGCCTTTAAAAAATGGTAAAGTCTTTAAAGAGACAGAGTACAGTTACTTATAGACTAAAAGAAATAAAGAAAAATAAGCCACGTAAAAATGCAAAATTCACAGGGAGTATGGATTATGTTAATTATGTTTTCTTTGAATTTCTTCACTGTGAAGGAGCTAAATACAGAGAGACATTTCATTGTGTGGTCTGCTAAGCTGATTCAACATGTATGTTCTAAAGGTATCATGACTTCCAAATTTGGGTCTAAGGATATGATGCTTTGGAAAAGAGGGTCTTCTTTTGTTTTCACAGAGGATGAGACCCTGTGGATTGCTTCTATGCCAATATGGTATGATAGACCATGCCCTCCTGAAATGTTTCCGTGAACACCTTCAAATTACTTCACTCAAGTGCCAACTGCGATGAAGCTAGCACACAGGATACACCATAAAAGACCTGTTTAACAGTGCCCATATACAGCAGGAAGAAGTTTGGAGAGAAATAACCACATCCGTATTCCCAGATATTGTTTATAAATGTTCTTTTACATTTAAAGGGGGATATGATATAGATATGAATAATTTGCATTGGTATGGATCTTAAGGTCAATTTTGTTATATGTATATGTATTTCTGATATTGATTAATGTATTGTGATTATGTAGTTCATTTTAAAATGTAATGTATAATTAGGAAATATAGGTTGTTAAGGGATAATCATCAATAATAATCAAGCTTGTAGTCATGTTAGATTTTCTAGATATATAGTGATATATTTCAGTTAGATAGGCACTCTTCATATCTTTCAAAGCTATAAAATATGGCATTTAAGATGTTTTAATAACTTAGGGCTTTTCATGACAATGAGACACGTCTGCTCCTGGCAGCACCAGCTACTTCAAGAGGAAGATGAGCATTGAAGAGGCTCCTTATGGAGTCTGATAGCCATTTGGGCAAAAAATTGCTCTTGCCTGGACTGTTGCATAAACTGAACACAGAGAACCTGCAGAGAGAGGATTGCTGAACTTGCCTAAAGGTAAGATGATCCTTCAGTCCCTGGACAGCTGAGGATAAAGAACCTGAAATGACCCTA
>NC_022030.1:1740714-1750304 GCF_000317375.1 Microtus ochrogaster
CCCTGGGACCTGCTAGGGCTTGGGAATTGCTGGTTTTAAGGGTATATATGACTGGGAACATTTGTAGCGAGGAGGACAGGGAAGAACAATGTAGAACAAGAGAGAACAAGGATCAAGGAAGAGCAAGGGAGAATTTATAAAAATGAGAATGAAGAAGAATAAAAAATGGATGGATGAAAAAAAATGATCCTTCAGGGTTCCTGTTTTATGAAAGATTCTGTAAGACATTCTGCAGGACACAAGAGAAAGTGACTGAGCTGTCTTTGAAATTTCCTGCTTCATGGAAATGTCTGCTGGATACTATGAGCCTGTAGGCTAAAGATGGATGCCCCAACAGTACAGAGGAACTTTGGGTGACTGTCCAGGCAGCAAGATGTCTCTGTCATTTCTAGAATTTTGGAAGTTTCTTAATTCTTGTTTACTTAGGTAATATTATATCCTTCTGGGGTCTTTGATGGAGTTGAAGAATGGGTAGATAGTTATAGTATTCCTTAGTTATGATAAAAGATAAAATAGATATAAATATTGTAACTGTAATTTTGCTTAATAACTGTTTTGTTATATGTAATTTTACTATGTTAAAGTTGAAGCCTTTCTTTTTTGTTTAAACAAAAAAAGGGGAGATGGTGTAGGAGGATCTTCTGTCTATATGTTACTTTCATTGGTTAAATAAAGAAACTGCTTTGACTTTTTGATAGGGCAGAATTTAGATAGGTGGAGTAGACCGAACAGAATGCTGGGAGAAAGAAGCAGAGTCAGGCAGATGCCATCGCTCTCCTCTCTGAGATGGACACTGGTTAGACTCATGCCGGTAAGCCACAGTCAACTGGCGATACACATTAATGGAGATGGGTTAAACAAATATGTAAGAGTTAGCCAATAAAAGTTTGGTACTAATGGGCCAGGCAGTGTTTAAATGAATACAATTTCTGTATTGTAATTTCTGGGTATAAGCTAGCCAGACGGCCGGGTAGCCGGGCACAGGGAATGCCTCCAGCCGCTCCTTTTACTACATTGGCCAGGGTGTTAGCTGGGGTCACTGGGTCACCTCTACTGTCTCATTTTTTTTTTTCTGCTTCTGAGTGAGATCTTTGAAGTTAAGGACAGAGCCATCAGTCATGCTTGAATTACAAAGACTAAACCGTATAGGACACACACTTGGGACGTGGCATTTTTATTAGATGAGTGAAAGGATGAATAAATGAGGAAATACTCACTTGCTGAAAGAGTGTGATAGCCCTCCCCCAAGCTAGACCTTATGTTTTACTATGCTTTATACATTAAAACTTTTAATTGTGTCTCATTAAAAGAAATTGTCTTTCCATAAAAGCTTCTTCAGATAAATGGATGGGTAGGTGGACAGAGGGTCAGACAGATAGGAGTGTGTGTGTGTGTGTGTGTGTGTGTGTGTGTGTGTGTGTGTGTCTGTGTCTGCTCACATATACACAGGTGTACACATGAAGGATTGAAACCAAAGTCTCACATATGTTGTAAGGAGAGCCGCTTGTTTGTTCCTGACTGCTTATCCCCAAAATAATCATACAGAAACTGTATTATATAAAACACTGTTTGACCAATTAGTTCTAGCTTCTTATTGGCTAACTCCTACATATTAATTTAACCCATTTCTATTAATCTGTGTATTGCCACAGAGCTGTGGCTTAACAGGTAAAGGCGTCTGTCTCTGGTAGGGCTACATGGCTTCTCCTGACTCTGCCTTCTTTTTCTCAAGATTCAATTTAGTTTTCCCCCATGCCTCGCTCTGCTCTACCCTATCACAGGTCCAAAACAGCTTCTTTATTAACCAATGGTATTCACAGCATACAGAGGGGAATCCCACATCACACATACGCTAAGAAAGTGCTCTACCACTGAACTACACTCCTGCCCATCTTCATGCTTACTTTTTGTCAAGTGTTGTATTAGTTTATTTTCTGTTACTCTAATAGGATATCTTAGCCTGAGTACTCAATAAATCTAAAATAGTTTATTGAGCACAGAGTTTTGGAGGCTGAGGCCAAGATCATTTGTTCCATCTGTTTGGCTCTGCTCAGGGACTTGTGGCAGATGGTTTCACGCTGGCAAAGGCACAGGAAAACCAGAAAGTATGCTAGCTACCTGGTTTTACAATCTATCTTTAGGGAATGAATGGGAATCTGGAAAAACTACATTAATCCTACTAAAGGATGCATCCCCGATGATCTTTCTGTGGGCCACACATCCTAAAGTGTTAGCGTCTTAGACTGACTCCAAGTCTCTTTGGACACGAGCTTTGGGTGGACATCCTCAAAAGCAGTGTAAGTGTGGGGGCTCTTCATTTTATGTTATATATTGTAGTTGTAACAGTTTGTTTGTGTTTTCAATGACCATTCTCTGTTATCCTGAGGATTTTGTCACTAGACATCTGCCACAAGATCAGTTTCCTTTAGCAGGGCTTTCTGAAAAGTTCTGAATGCCTGTCTCCTCTTTCGCCAGGCAGAAGGTCACCGCAACTGGCTCTCTGAAAACAACAGGCATGAATCACAAGTAACCTGAACACACTGACTGCCTAAAAGCAGCACCTATTCCAGTATTCATTTAGCATCTCTATTTGAGGTAAACAACCCAGAATTAACAGTAAGAAAGCATGGGTGTCTGGTGTTTACAAAGTGCTAGGCAGGGTTCGTTATATGTTTAAGTCATTTGAAGTTACAACCACTCTATGAGGAGAACAGAAACAAGAGGTAAGAAGGCAATAAAGAGTGTGCTACAGGGATGTCGGCACTCCGGCTGTCTGTAAAACCAACCCATTCTATGAATCACAAGAAAGGGCATCAGCCCTTTATCTGATCGAACAGATGACCCCAAGCCCAGGGCCCCACTCCTAGAAGCTCTTAAATAAAGAGAATACACTAGTACTCCAAAGGCTTTTACAGCAGGATGTCAGAGGTCAGGCTCTCACCAAGGCAGTGATGTTTTATTTAAGTGAAGACCTGTTGTCTAAAGGAAGCCCCACCATGAGTCTCGAGCCCTGTTGTACAGTAACTTCAGTTGGCTACAAATGGCCATCGTGTGACCTCTGGGGGCTAGGAAAATCACACAAAAAGCAATGACACTCTCTGAGCAGTTGAACACACTTGATGGTGCTCACAGGAGATGTCTGGCGAGCAGCCCCAGGGGCAGGTGCATGGCTGGGAACACACAGAGATGGCATTTTAGGGAATAGCTCCAGAAACTGAACAAACGGACTGGAACAAAGGGTCAAGGCTCAGTGTCCCTTCTTCCCTGTCACACTGTCTGTGTGTTCTCCCTGCTTCTCAGGATTCTACTTACTGGACCTAGGGCCCATCTCAAAGCGTCATCTTAATTAATTGTTTTCACAAAGATGCTATTTCTAAAGAAAGTCATAACCTGAGATTCCAGGTAGACATTTTCCAGTTTAGAAGGACACTTCAACAGTGTTTGTTAACAGCAACTAATCTTAGCTTAGTCCACATTAAAAAGGAGCAGAGGTTCTGATCTGAATTTTATACTGGAAGTTCAGACTACAAATACGTGTTTCGGCTTCCAGCAGGAAGATATACTGTTTGGCTTTGTATGCAAATACAGGAGTTGTTTTCCTTCTCTTCTGGCTTCTATCAAAAACACGTGACCGAGCTCAAGAGGCCCCCTGAAGTTCTTTACTGAAGCAGTACCAGCTAAAGCATGTGGTAGAAGACAGTGGTGGCATCCAGACTTAGCTCTATAATAATGACAATCTTTCCCTCCTGGGAGTGATTGCACACTGCCTGGCTTGGTTTTCCAAAGACCACCTTCAGTCTCCACCACTTACCACGCAAGGGACTCCACTGATGCCTGCAGGAGGTTCATTTACTCAATTAAACTAGAATATCACTGAGTCACAGGCTCGCCCAATTAGCTGCCATAATAAATCAAACACAACTAATTTGGTTGTTCTCAATGCCACAGCACTTTTTCTTAAGGTCACTGACAATGTGGTTACAATTAGCAGGCTGTCTCCCCGGAGGAATAGTCTGACCAGACTAAATTGTTCTGTGGTGGGAGAAGGAAAGTGGCAACAACCTGCAGTGTTGTTATAAGGAAGAGCCTCTCCGTTAGCTTTCCGTTTCTGTGCCTCAATAATCTTTCCTTCCTCGCTTCCCTTCTTGGTCTGTTGTTGTTTATTTTTAAGCTGGGTCTTTGAACCAAAGTTCTTTGTCTTTTTAATCACGTTTACTTATGTGTTTGGAATTTCGAAGATTGAATCTTCGAAGATTTTTTAAAATTTTTGTACTACGTGTATTCATTTATGGTGTGTCATGGGGGAGGTGCCACTGTGCCCGTGTAAAGATCTGAGGACGGCTCCTCAGGGTTGAGCCTCTCCTCCCACTATGTGTGCCCTGTGGATCAAACTCCGGTCCTCCATCTTGGAAGCAAGCTCCTCTCCCCACCAAGCCATCCCACAGGCCCTTCAAAAACATTTTTTAAATGAGAATTAGACTGCAGCTACATATTTATTATCCCACCTCTGTGTTCTCTCAGACAAGCTGGTTCCTAGAGGAATTTAGTCTAAACCCCAAAACTAATCTCTTATTCCAGAAAGCCTTCTGTTGTAAAAGTACCCAAAGTATTTTCTTCAGAGCTTCTCCCATCCAATGGAGGCTCTCCCAGTGCTTTGCCTAGCCCCTCCTTGTGGTCTTTGACAGGACCCCTGGCCACCTTCTTCCCCATGGCCAGAGTCCATTCTCAGTCCTCAAATAGTCTCTCTGATCAGACTGGATGCTGGGGGACAGCATCCAACTCTAGAGTGGCATTTTCTCATGACTCACAAATCAGAATCTAACATTGCCCCCATGAAATGGTTCCACCTCTCCACTGTACACAAGAAGCAGGCTGTGCATGCCCAAGGACAGTTAAACTGGAAGCCACCGTGAGTAAGACAAAGGAAGAGTTCGCATGAAAGTCTTTGGAAGCTGAGCGTGATGATGAACACACTCTAATCTCACTACTTGGGCGTCTGAGGTAGGAGGATTGTGAGTTCAAAGCCAGCTTGGGCTGCATACAGAGAACTGTCTGAGGGAGGAAAAACACTCAGGAAAAGAAGTTAACTGAGTTGAATATATTATAGGGGCCCACAGTAACAAAAATAGGGCCAAGATAGACTTCGTGGGCCTCTCCTGGTTTTCAGGAAGAATGAATGAAAAGACGTCAGCCTTCATAAGAATGAAACCACTGGTGTAAGAGAGCAGAGATAAGAGGGAGCATGTGTGACTTACTGAGGACCGCCCCTGCTGGCACACACAGCGTGTCTCGGGCATTAGGGGTAAAAGCGGCAGAGCAGATCCTACACAGTAGGAAGTCCTGCCACGGAGTGTGGTGGATTAGATTGGCCAGCTCTTTGAGAGAGGGTGTAAAATGAGTACAATGAGAAAAGCTGGTTACGGGGAAGACGTGGCAATTAAGGCCTGGAACGAGGAAGATGTCACAGGAATCAACAGGTCCCTTGGTAGGCGATAAACATCAGCTGAACAATACCGGGCAGGTGTGAGGAGAGGGAAATCGGCCTTGCATTCATTAGCAGCCTTGTCACTGAGAGGCCATTGCAACCGCTTAAAGTACACGTCCTGGCTTCCCTGGGCATACACAAAATCAGGGCTTCAGGCTTCTCCTCCCTCCGCTGTGCTGGATGATGGTCCTCTGGAGCCGAATTACATTTAGATTTATCGTGGCCTTTTTTGCCCCGCTGGTGGCCTACTCCAGCTGTCTATCTCGCGTCCCTTGTCAGGCTAAGAAGAAATGCTAGCCTTAGCAGGAAGTGCTGGGTGAGAGATTGTGCTGAAGCAGGACCACAGATGCCTGTCAGGGTCCAATATTCATCTTCCAGCAGCAGCACGGATATTTGAATAAGTAAGGGGAGAAAGAGGTTTATATAATTCCCCACAAATATCTGGACAACTTACCTACTCCAAAAACAAATTCTTTAATGTAAATCCTGAGGATTTCCACGTGAAAAGCGACCACAGAACCCTGATTTAGGATTTTCTAACTTTCATACTTTAAAATAATCCAACGACGTGGCCTGTTAAGAGGTTGCATCCATGGTCCACAGTTTGTATTTTAAGGCTTGAAGTCTCCTAAAATTGTTTTTTTTTTTTTCAATTATCCCAGCCATGGTTCAGCAACCCCAACCTCAGCCCTCTAGATGTGCACAGGGGAGAAGTTGTCTGCAATTAATTCTCAAATGCTACCAGTTTGTTCTCAGTAAAGTTCATATCACCTTAAAAGGAGGCTGTATCCATTTTTTTTTATTGCTGTTATAGCAAATTCCCTCAGTAAAACAATGTGCTCTCTTCCCATTTTGTAGAGTAGAATTCTGACATGTCTCAACAGGCTAAATTCCGGGTTTTGACAGAACTGCATTCTCTCTACGGGCTCCAGAGGAAAACCATTCCTTTGTCTTTCTAGTTACTAGGAATTGCTCTCATAGGCCTCCATCTTTAAAACATCTCTGAGGAGCCTTCCCCACTCACTCTTCCCTCTGATGACAGCTGGGGACAGTGTTCCGCTTCTGAAGACCTGTGTGACCAGACTGGACTCCATTGAGTAATACAAAATAATCTCCCCATCTCAAAGGCCTTCGTCACAGTCTACGAAGCCGTGCACTACTATGAGGGGACCTCATTCTGCCTACCATAGAGACAGTCACGCAACTGGTCCTGAAGAGGAGTTTGTGTGGAGGAACATAGTGGGCAACAGAGAACTTTCCCAATGGAGTATTTGAGGAAAAGATCATCTGAAGTGTGTGTACGCCTGGTGTGTTATCACGCAATCAGTTTAACAGCCCACAGCAAAAGTGACTGAATCATAGGAATGGGGAAAACAATTAAGTCACCTTTTTTTTTTTTTTGGTTTTGTAAAGTTAGAATTTTTTTTAAAGATTTGTTTTTATTCATGTATGTATCCATGCATGTGTGTCCGTGTGTGTGCGTGTATACGTGTGTGCATGTGTGTGTGCATGTGTGTATGCGTCTGTGTGTGTGTGTGTACATAGCATGTGTTCGGGTACCCCTGAAGCTCAGAAGAGAGTGGATCTGCTGAGCTGCCTCCCATGAGTGCTGAAAATGAACCCCAGTCCTCGGCGAGAGCAGCAAGTTTTCTTAACCACTGAGCCCTTTCCAGCCCTGAATAATCTTTCTCTGTTGTTGCTTTGGATTTTTTAAGCCAATACACTTCCAACTCAGTTTTTTGTTTTGTTTGTTTTGTTTTACCCACTCAACACCAGAAGCAAGGCCTTTTGCAGGAACTCGTTTGCACAAAAGAAATTCTTGAGGAGAAAAGGTACCTTCCCACTTTAAAATTCCTTATTTGCTTATTTCAGATCATGTTTTGAAACACTTGGGAACTCTTTTAAAGTGTATTTCCACATCTTGACTAGAAAAAAAAAAGTCTCAAAATAACAGTCCTCCCAATGTCTAAAAACTGAAAATTTAGAGTAGTTTCTAAGAGACATTGTGAGAGATTGGTGTTACCACACCAAACCCCTCTGAAGCACTCCCTTGAAGCAGAGGCTAATGGCTCCCACTTCTGGCTGGTTTCGGTGTTTGGGGAAAAAAGGAAGAACAGGGCGCTGGAAAGTAGAAGGCCTGTGAGGAAGGGAGGCAGAATTGAATATTTTCTGTCAACTGCGAGCATTTGGAAGCCAGACAAAAAACTCATTATCCCAACATCTTTTTCTTTAGACTTCCCAATTTGCTTGAGACTTGTAAAATGTCCATTCATTCTTGTGTCTTTTCATTTATGATATGATCACATAGATTTTCCTCACAGCTAAGAATTAAACTGGTGATGCAATTGTACTGTATAATGTCCCAGTGTCTGGTGAATATCTAGTAAGAGCAAGTGCAGAGCTTTTGAAAATGTGCTGTTTAAACCAATCATCTCAATTGGTCTCATAGTAAAATTACAAGCTGAGAGCAGGAAGCAGCATCTTCCCTGTGAGCCTTGTGCAGACTTTTTTCTTTGCTTTCACTACGTTGAGGAGTTGATTAAATGTTCGCAGGGTAGTAGAGTTAGGAGGCTACTGAGGAAAAAAATTGTCTCAAGTTTAACCTGAAGCTATCGACAGGGCTGACGGGCAAACACTCTATATTCTTTAAACTGTCATCAAAGCCTATTACCCACTAAAAAGCCATTGGGAGAGCAAAGGATGCACGGTGTCTTATTGTGGCCATGGAGAAACATCCAAGGATGTCTATTCTATGAGCTGTGTTATAGGGCAGTAGAGAGACAGAAGTATTCCAGCAGAAACTAGAGAGCAATGGGACCACAAGAAGGTGACCAGGACTGATGTCAGGGACAGAATAGATGACAGCTTAAACTGATCTCTGGAGCTCTTGAGATGCTAAGTTGATATCAACATTAAAGAATAAATCGGAGTATTTTATGACAAGTATGATTCTGAGAGAGAAAGAGAGAGAGACAGAGACAGAGACAGAGGCAGAGACAGAGAGAGAGAAAGAGCTACAGACAGTTAATATACAAACCCCAGTGACTTTGGCAATGAGTACAAACATATGAAAAGCTCATCACCATCATTCCTATCACATTCCCAAAGTTCCTCAGAACATTTCTGTGAGAGCCTCCCATCACTCTGCAAAGCCATTTTAAATGTGAACCATTCTAAGTCAAAATATACTTGATATATAAAATATAAGCACTTGGCTATGTGTTTACTTACCGTTCCTTAAAAAAGACTAGCATTAAAACATACACATCCCATATGAAAAGTAGGTTGGGGGACGAAGATGCAGTTCAGTTGGTAGAGTGCCTTCTTAGCAGACATAAAGCCCTGGATTCAGTCTACAGCCCCAGAGAAAGGCAAGTGTGCACTTGTATACCAGTAATCCAGATTTCAGGAGGTAGAGGAAGGAAGATCAGAAGGTCGAGATCATTCTTGGCTTCACACTGAGTTCCAGACCAGTCTGGGCTATATCAGATACTATGTAAAAAAAAAAATAATAGTATGTATTACAAGGTGTCTATACAAGGTAGATAATTGCTTGTCGATTTCATTTTCAATCTTAACCATATAAGGTGAGGAAATCATAAGCACTGTAGAATTGTTAAGTGTCTCACACAGTTTTACACACCACACAGCTGATCACATTTCCATCTTCTAGCCCTACACACGCAGATGCTGTTTCCACCTCTGTTTCAATTGTTTTCCTCTGACTGACTTCTACACCACAAGCATCCTGATGTCTATGTCTGCCATCCCAATGGCATCATCACTCTATGAAGCACAGCAGGTTAATAACCTCTAGGCGTCGTCCTTCTTGGTTCCTTTTAGACTTTCCTCACATAGCTACCAGACTCTTAGCCATAACTGTCTTCTTACTCTTGTGATAAGCAGCAGCTTTGTGGACACTCTACAGTGGCATGGGCACCCTACAATGTCATAGAACCATACAGTGACATAGACAGCCTATAATCTCATTCACATCCTACAGCATCATGGCATCCTACATTGTCATGGGCACCCTACAGTGTCACAGACACCCTATATTGTCATGGTCACCCTACAGTGTCACAGACACCCTATATTGTCATGG
>NC_022030.1:1750404-1756469 GCF_000317375.1 Microtus ochrogaster
ATACCCTAAGTGTCACAGACACCCTACATTGTCATGGGCACGCTATAGGGTCAAGGGCACCCTACACTGCTGGCATTTCTCATGACTTATTGCGAATATAATGAAGGCCTTTTGTGTTTTCTTCATCAACAACTGTTTTTATCTCTGATTTCTATTTTCTCAGAAACTCGAACTGGCTAAACTCAAATTCTAATTCTGTTCTTCATACAAACACTGCACGTTTCAGTATCTGCACATGGGTGACCTTACCCACCTGTTACCCACCAGATCCACAGCTTTCATAAAGTGCAACCCAAACTTTGTGTCCTATTTTTCCTCCTTAAAAAAAGAGTTACTTCCTGAATGACTTATTATGCTTTCAGATCCTCTGCATATGAATAATTTCAAGGCTTATTTCAGTATCTATGTTCCAAGTTTAACTTTTATATTAAAGAGGATGTACTTCCCAAGTTCTGGGATGTCTTACAGAAAAACTCAGAAACAGAGCTATTTTGGCAGTAGCTGGTGATGTAACCCCAGGGAGGTGATCAGGTCTAACATGGAAATATGGGTCTAAACCCATAATGAATCTATAGAAATGAATATGGAGATGTAGATAGATATATGCATAAAGATATTATATAAAAGGATGTTTTAAAAGGTTATTTGCCAAGTTATTTGACAAAGAACTTTCAGAAGAGGTGGATGGGAAGTTATAAGAACATTTGCAACATAAACAGTCTAAAGAAAACCATTTTAAAGCTTTATTCTTTCTGAGTCTATCCATCATATACTACTTTTTAAATGATCATTTTGTTCGGGATAATAAACTAGGAAGTAGATGGGATTGAAAATATGTTCAAAATATCTCTTCCTGAAATAGTTAGGAACCTGGTCTACAAGAGCTAGTTCCAGGACAGGCTCCAAAGCTGCTGAGAAACCCTGTCTCAAAAAACCAAAAAAAAAAAAAAAAAAACAAAAAACAAACATGTAACGTCCACTCCTCATCCTGAGGCCAGAGAAACCTCAGCAGACTGAGCTGAGCTGGGGTTTCGGAAAGAGCTTCACAAAGCAGAGGCTTCATTACATTCCTTTATCATTGACAATAGTGAGTACTTAAAAGTGGAAGCGGGTGTATCTCTGACTCTCTTGCCTGCTCTTAAAACCCTTTTCCTCCTATTGGACTGCCTTGTCCAGCCTCGACATGAAGGCTTTGCCCTTGTCTTATTGTGTCTTGTTTTGCCCTGTTTGGCTGCCATCTCTGGGAGGCCCGCTCCTTTCTGAGGAGGAAAAGGAGGGAGTGGACGTGGGAGAGAAGGCAAGTGGGGGTGCAGCTAGGAGTAGTGGAGGGAGGGGAAGCTGTGGTTAGAATGTACTGGACGAGAGAAGAATCTATTTCCAGTAAAAATAAAAATTAAAAAAAGGTGAGATAAAGTATTGGATGGCTGTAGGGGAAGGTATGGAAAAGACAAGGCAGCATTTGAGTCAGATTGCAGCAGAACAGAACAAATTCATCAAGCAATGGCTGTGGAAGAAAGACATTTTAAATGGAGGAAAGACTACAAAGTAGGGACAAGGGTAAAGGAGCAGGGTGTTTAGGAGACAACAAACCACCCAGTTTGAGGTATCGGGAAAGAAGTAGGAAATTAAGGTGATTCAAGGCCTCAGAAGCTGAAGCCTCGGGACTGAGGTGCCAAGGGCTGAAAACAGACATTGTTAGCAGCTGTTGAAACACTCTGATCTTCAGTATCAGAATATTTCTTGATAATACAGTTCTAACACGAATTCATTAGCTCAACTGATATGCAGAGGTCAGAAGAGGACGAATCACTTGAATGAACCACCTACCAAGCCAGCATGCCTGCCGGAGTCAGTGTCATGCAGCCTTCCTGCATCCTTCAAGACACTGTCCTACTGGGAACACCCCAGGGTCCTCCCAATTTTCTTACCCAGCCGATGCTTTTCTCAAGCCATTGACTTTCTCTTTGCTTTGCTGTCAAAGCCTATTCATTCCAGTGTTGGTCATTAGTGTACAAGGTTTATACCTTCCCTTTGAAGTATCCTGAAGTATCCTGAGGATACTTTTCTAAAAATGTGCAGCAGAACAAAGAAAACATGAGATTTATAATGAATCTGGGGCTAAACCATCTACCAACTTGACACAAAAAGTAAGGACAGCCCAAGTCCTCTAATATAGTATATGTCAGTAGATAAGGAAACACATAATGTGTATTTCTGTAGTGAAAAATAAGATTATTTCAGCAAAACCACAAATGGACAAATATCAAATGCCAATACTGCTCCAAAAGCTTTTTAAAATCAAATTTGTTTTACATTTAGTTAATATATCAAAATAACATTCATGCCCTATTGAAGGACATGGACCATGAAGGAAAGCATAAATTATAATGCCATGTTATATAGTAAAAGCAACCTGCCATTTTTCAGATTTACTATAACTTTTAAACATGAATTATATGAGCATGTCTACAAACTTGGTAGGAGGCATATATGTTTAGACACTGAAATAAGAAAACACATTTTTAGTAAACTCCTAAATTTGTTATTTTCAACCACATTTCAACAGCATTTGGGAGTATTTAATGGTTTTGTCCTTCCAACAAAGGTGGGAAATATATATGAAATATGATCTAGTCAAAACTAAAGAAAGTGTGGCTTTAACGAAGAATGTTTCTGTTTATGAAAACTGGAATTTTGTGGGAAATACCCATGGGGAAATTACAGATTTAGCTCATTTTCTAAAAGCTTCTGATGGTTCTAACTCAGTACTTCATTTTCTGGATGATGTCCTAAAAGATGAAATTCAAGTAAATCGTAAATCCTTTCTTTTTAAAAACTAATTAAACATCACAGAAAGTTAAAGAATGTGTGGACTGAGGTTTAAATAGCAAACAGAAAATTATTTGAAGCTGATGACCGATCTCTAGTTTTGGAAATCTAAAGCAGTGGGGTTTGCATGGTATGTTTATCTCAGTAAAATCCTGCAAAGGCTGTCTTACCCTGAAGACACCATGGGAGTGCAAACCGGGGCTGCACAGAACACAGCTTCACGAGAGCCAGTCCTTGTCATATTCACCATCTGTCTTCAAGACCTGGAACTGGGCCTAGTACACAGGTTGTTCCATGAGTTCTGTAGCATCACGTGAATCAATTTGACAATTCTAGAGAATGAAGTAGATTACAGAATACTTGGAAAATCCTAGTTTGAGATAATGGCTCTAACAAGTGACATTCTGTTATGTGTCAATGCTTTCCATAGTTTCAGAGAAATGCCTTAATTTTAAGGGAATGTTTTCAGTAAATATAATTTAAACAAATTAAATATATTAAAGTTATATAGAACTAATAAATTAGCTTATTAAGGACAGTTCAGGTTCTATTTTGAAGGTGAAACATAATCAACCATATAAACCACCAATTTCAAGAGTAAAACTACCAGACAGTAGAAAGTAAATTGCATGAAATCATCTGCATATAAAAGTAAATAGTTTTAATTTTTTTATTGAGATAAGTTATTATCTTATCTTATATTATTGAGATAAGTTGGCGGAGGCTGCTTGTTTGTTTTTTCCAGCTTCCCAGCCCCGAAATAATCACTCAGAAACTATACTGTTTGCAATATTGTTTGGTCAATAGCTTAAGTGTATTTCTAGCTAGCTCTTATATCTTAAATTAACCCATTTCTGTTAATCTGTGTATCGCCATGTGGTTGTGGCCTACCAGTAACATTCAGTCTGGCACCCATTGTCTGTCTCCTGTGGTGGCTACATGGCTTCTCCCTGACTCTGCCTACTTTCTCTATGTATATCTTTTCCAGCCTGACTATATTCTGTTACGTCATTACCCAAAAGCAGATTCTTTATTCATTAACCAATTAACCAATTAAAAACAACACAGAAGGACTTCCCAAAAAAGAGGGTTTTTTTTTTATTTCTTGACAAAGACATAGAGTATATGAAAGCTCTCAGATACTGTTATAAAAGCTAGAAGTTGGTAATATGCTTCCTACTGTCCCAGCATATGTGAATTGACAGATGGCTCAGGGCTGTGAACAGCATCACCACCACTGGCAGGCAGAATGTCCCTCTAAAACCACAGTCATCGCGTGAAGAGTATTTGTTAAGATCTGATGTCAGTTGTGGTTCAAAGGAGGATTTTGTCTGTCTTGGGGTGGCCACTTTTAAAATAGAAGACCACACTCATAGTTTCTTCTCTAAAAATTAGTCCTCTGAGAATTTCATACAATCTGTTTGACTGTAGTCATCCCTCCCCCAGCAACTTCTCTATGATCCTTCTTCTTTCTCTATTCAAAAAGCTTTTGATGACTTTATATTTTCTTTAAACCCATCAAGTCCCAGTTGCGCTGTCCGTACACTCTTGAATGTGTGGTTTTCCACTGGAGCATACTCGACCTACCCTTACAGAAAACTGACCCTTCCTCTACCAGCTTCTGCCAGTTGCCAGTGTCTCCTTATTTAGGGGTTGGACTCATATCCCCACCCCTCTCTACCCTGGGATCGTGTGCTTGCTGTTGTCAGCACCATGGGTTCTCATGTGCAACTGCCCTGTTGTGGCTGGAAAGCTCTGCTCCCTGTCTTCACTCACCACCTCTGGCTCTCAACTCTTTCACACTGGCTTCTGCAAAAATCCCTGAGCTCAGAAAGAGGGGGGTGTGATACAGGTGTCCCGTTTAAGGCTGAACATTTCACCGTCTCTTATTGTCTGCATACCCAAAATTTCAAAGATTCAATAAACGGCTTGGTGATTGCTGAAATATTTTAGTGAGTGTTCTACACTATATTTTACATTAATTGGATAAGATAAGTTGAAAGAGTTATAAATATCTGTATTTATATTTTTATAAAGAAATAGACACATATATCTATATGTACACAATATTTATATTTATAGATAGATAGGTTATAGATAGATAGATAGATAGATAGATAGATAGATAGATAGATAGATGATAGATAGATAGATAGATGATAGATAGATTGATTAGATTATATAGACAGAGATCAAGCAGATATATAATGTGCCCATACTGAATTCTAAATATTTTGAATACTACTAACTTAATCCAATAATCTAGCTCTGCAAGCAGCATGGGACAGTTAACAGTGCACAGATGGATGAGAACTAGAAATAGACCTGAGTCCATCCATAATTCTGACATTTACCATAATGCAGCCTTGACCTGCTTATGACATGAAAGACACCATGTATTTCACAGAGCTGTGGTAGACAAAGTCCACAAGAATGGTGATTTACTATCACTGATCCATGTTTATGTGGCCAAGGGCTAGTGCTTTTTTTCTTCTCCAGGAAATTCATTATGAATTCACTGGCTTCTGACTCCATGACAGTGTTTTCTGATCCCGAGCCATTCCCTTCATTGGTTTTGCTGTGACCACCACAGTTGGTAACAACATTGACTTTAATGGAACACAAGCTCCATGTCAATAGCTTTGTCTTTTTCACTACTGCATCCTCAAGGTTCAAAATACAACAAAGGAGCAGTTAGTTCAAAGCTGTATTTGATCACTGAATGAATAAATGAATGAATGAATGAATGAATGAATGAACAAATAAATCCTAGGGTAGCGAGAAACAGTTGCGTTGGATTACCTGCAAAAGGAAGTTTATAACAGGTAATGAAATTTGACTGATCCTGCAACTTGGATATGTTGTAAATACCAATTTCCCTCTTTTGGTCTTTTCTTCACCTATGCTGACTGAGGAATCGCCTCTCTTGTGTGGTACTTAAAAGGAAGATTATCAGCAAGTCAAATGTACATTATAGCTTAATTTTAAATTAGTATTTGCAAACTGAGCAGTGATGGTGACCCTTGATTTAGTGAATTTTCACACTCACTGTTTAAAAGAGAGAGGGACTCTGAGTTCAAAGCTAGCCTATTCTACAAGAGCTAGTTCCAGGACAGGCTGCAAAGCTACAGAGAAACCCTTTCTCAAGAAAGAAAGAAAGAAAGAAAGAAAGAAAGAAAGAAAGAAAGAAAGAAAGAAAGGAAGGAAGGAAGGAAGGAAGGAAGGAAGGAAGGAAG
>NC_022030.1:1756569-1781069 GCF_000317375.1 Microtus ochrogaster
AGAAAGAAAGGAAGGAAGGAAGGAAGGAAGGAAGGAAGGAAGGAAGGAAGGAAGGAAGGAAGGAGAGAAGGAATTGGATAAACTATAAAGTGGGTTTGCCACACATGAAGTCAGCATTACTTGATGATGAGTTTCAGTTGTGTGTGCATGTCTATGTATGTCCCTATTGCACAATCAAAGCAATGTAGAAATGGAAAAGATGTTGAATAGTCATTTGGCTGTTTTTAGTCTCTCTCGGACAGAAACATTGTTATAATTATGGCCTGCCCTTCACCTGGGTACCCTGTCCTTTTAAGAGACAAGCTCCACCCACTCCCAATCTTTCACTTCCCACAGAGGCAAACTGGTCTCCATCCTCTCTTTTTTTTTCTCTCTCTCTCTGCCCACTCTTTTTCTGGGAAGGCAGCTCCTTGCTCCTTCCTTCACCCCTTTTCCATCTCTCTCTCTCTGTCCCTATCTCTCTCTCTTTTCTCTCCCATACCTCCTACCCTCCCAATACCCACTAAATAAACTCTCCAAGCTCTCTCTGCATGGCATTATCTGTCTGTCTCCCATTGGCCATGGGACCTGCCAGGGCCGCCCATGCCATAAATCTTTCAAACATTCCATCTCTATCTCAATAAACACTGTTTTCTACTCATCATCATGAGATGTCTGAGTTTAGGTGTGAAGTGTAGAGAGAATGCTGTGAGCACAAGACCCTAGACTTAGGGTGTACCACAGGGGGATTTAAATATTTTTCCTGAAGTCTTTTTCTCAAATTTCTGACCTCTTGATCCTATATGGATTGGCTACAAATTCCTAAGACTGTCAATACTGGCCTATTTTTCATCTTTGTATTGCAAGTGTCACACACTGAATTTCTTTCTCTATTTCCTCTCTTGCCCTAGGAAATATACTGAAACATTTTATAACTTTTCCAAACATTACCCTGCCGTGACTCAGGAAAATAAATGGACCAGCATTTCTCCCAAAAGGTCTGAGGACAAGTGTGCCCACGTACAGAGCTCCTTCCTTGAGCAAGTTTGGCATAAAATTTGGGGCAGAGAGACCAGTAGCTTAGGGAACACTTAGAACCATTTGAACAACCTTTTAGCAACTGTGTGTAAAACACAGTAGAGCTGAAATATTTGGCAAGCAGAGAAGAGAGAACAAGCAAAAGCAATATGAAACACCTTCCTTTCCCATCATCATCTGAAAGCAAACAAGGTTCCTCTTTCTGTTGAAAGGAGACTATTCCAATGGTCAATAATGAATGAAAGTCCCTTTCCATATCACTGGGCAAATGATTTGGGGATTTGCTGGCCAACCATTATAGATGAATTGAAGCGCTCCAGTCAAAGACCCTATCTTAAAAATAACGGTAGAGAGCTATTGAGGAATATGCCTGATGTTGCTCTGTGGCCACACATACACACATGAAGACACAAGCATATGTACCCACACACATGTGAGCATGCACATACACATACACGCACACACACACACATGCACACACAAACATATGTACCCACAAACATGTGAGCATGCACACATATACACACACATATGCACACGACACATACACACATACACACACACACTTAGAAATATTCTGACATGGACCCTACATAAGAAAGGAGTCTGTTATAGGTCAGACTTGCCAGAAGCCAGTGCAATGTTAATTTAGTTTTAGTGTGTCCTCCAAGTGCTCGTGAGCTGGAAGTTTGATCCTCAGCGAGGCAGCATTGGGACCTGGTAGAGCCTTTGAGAGGTAAAGTCTAGTGGGAAGTGGTTAGGTTATTGGAAACTCTGTGGTTTAAAGTGATTGGCACTGAGTTCTTGGAGAAAGTTAGCTGCTCCAATAGATGGTGTTTGATCACTAATCTTGGTTGTCAAAGCCTGACACACCTATGTAGGCTGAGGCTGCTTGCTCATTTCCTGGCTGTCTGGACCCAAAATAATCACACAGAAACCATATTAATTAAATCACAGCTTGGCCTATTAGCTCTGGTTTCTTATTAGCTAGCTCTTACATCTTAAATTAACCGATTTTTATTAATCTGTGTATCACCACATGGTTGTGGCCTACTGGTAAGGTTCTGTCTGGCATCTAGTGGCTTCTTCTCTGACTCCGCCTTCTTTCTTCCTCTATATGCTTAGAACTCCTGCCTTGTTTTATTCATTTAAACCACAGGACAAAACAGCTTTATTCATTAACCAATAAAAGCAACACATATTTAGAAGGACTTCCCATACCACACCTAAGAAGAAAGAACCTCAGCTGAGGAATGTTTCCTGTCAGATTAGCCTGTCTAAGAGACATTTCTTGCTTGCTCATTGATGTAGGAAGGCCCAAACTACTTTGAACAGTCCCATCTCCACACAGCTGGTCCCTGGCTGTACCCTAAAGGTTGGCTAGGCATGCAGTAGAGAACAAGACAGTAAGCAGCACTCCTTCATGGTCTCTGCTTCAGTTCCTGCCTCCAGGTTCCCACTCTAGATCTTGTGCTGGCTTCCCTTAATGATGGACTATATATAACCTGCAAGCTGAAATAATTCCTTGCCTGCTTGAAGTTATGATTATGCTGTTTATCACAGCAACATGAAGCAAACCAGAGCAGATGGGGTAGTTACAAGAGCACAGACTTACTCCCAAATCACTTCCCACCATCTTGCTATGTGGTCACTCCCTCGCCTATCTCCCCTACCATTGTGATTGCAACCACAGAGTTTAGTGCACCCAAAGGACCAAACCATAATTGTTAGAATTTCCTTATCTTGGACTTTAAACTTTAAAAGTGTCAACTAAATAAACCTTTTGTCTTGATAAAGCTCCCACTCTCTAGTATTTTATTATAACAATGAAAAGTAGATTAATATGGTCAGATTGCTATCTCTAATAACAATCCAGGAAGCCAAATAACTTCAATAACAACTGGCCAGAATGACCAGGAGTTTCTAATAACTAAAACCTTCCCTAATTCCAGCCCCTTCATTTCTAGATTAAGACAAGATAGAAGAGCCAGCTATGCAATCCTGACCTTAAAATGCTTACTCAGGCCACCAGCTCCAGGCAAGGCTTCTTCAGTTTTCTAGTGTAAAACTCCCTTCCTGTTCCTCTACCTGCCTTGGAGTCTGTTCCAAAAGGCATATAATGGTGCTGACTCCTGGTCATAGCTAGCTCTGAAGAGGCGCCCTGTGCCTTTTTCTCTCGTTGGTCTTCATTTCCATTTCATAACCCACAAGCTTTCCAGTTATTTTTTTATATTATTGCATCAATTTTCACAAGTGAATTTTGAGTTTCAGGAATCTTGTTGCTGTTTTGCTTTTTATTTATTTATTATTTTTTACTTTAGACTGGTTCACGAAAAGGTTAATATAAGCATTGAGAATTAATCATCAGTTGGGAAGTTAAAGCTTTCTCAGAAGGGAAGGGCTTCCTCATTGCTGAGTTCCAGGGAGAATCAAATTTGCTATATATATTCCTATAATTTTCTCATAAATAGTCACCCTCTGGTCCTTGGCACAGCTGGGATCATAGCTCAGGATTTCTGCTCAGTGAAACCGCACACAGAGCTTACTATTGTTTTATTTTCAAAATCCTCTTTCCATTGCTAAAATAATCTGTCTAGTTTCATCTGCACATAGAGTAACTTAGAGTTGACACATTTGAATATTATCCTTGTTTACATCAGTATAGATGTTATTTTTAAAAGATACCCTAGACCTGGTAAAGCATAATAGATTTGTAATAGTGGAAAGAAATTATGAGTCTAGAATGGGATGCTCATGCTCAGAATTAAAACTGATGCTGAAACAGTGACCCTTATCATCTTGAAAATTATGAGGGTTATTATTATTTTGTCCTCTAAAGATCCAGAATATTACTTAACTTTCTTTTCAGGTTCATTTTAAATGGCATGGACTGCAGGAGACATGAAAATAAAAATTACAAAGGTTTCTAATCAAAGAATTAATGTGCGGGGCAGTGCACCCAAGGGTAAGAAGATCAGGAGAGATTAAAGGATTAAGAAATTATTTTATCAAAAGAAACAGCTGAAGCCAGATCAAACCATGAGTAAGCAGTCAGTCATCCATCCCTGTTGGAAACCCACTATCTTGAAAAGCCTCAGACAACATGATTTCTTCATCTAATGGAGGGGAAAGGACAAGTAATTATAAAACAACCTGAAGAGAAACTGCAGGCACTAATTGCAGAGCCCAGTAAGAAGATAATTAAGGCAGCTAGTGCCCAGGTTAATAGAGCATCAAACACCAAGAAATTTAGCCCTAGAGAAAAACTTTATAGTCCATATAACTTTTTCCTTATATTGGCTTTTAAGAAGAAAGAAAGAAAGAAAGAAAGA
The DNA here is from genome assembly GCF_000317375.1 of Microtus ochrogaster. NCBI lineage: Eukaryota > Metazoa > Chordata > Mammalia > Rodentia > Cricetidae > Microtus > Microtus ochrogaster. Next base: position 1,760,919 of record NC_022030.1, read on the forward strand.
AAGAAAGAAAGAAAGAAAGAAAGAAAGAAAGAAAATTAAACAAAGAAGTTTAACCTTGAGCAGTGTGGAGGTACCTTCCCTCACTGGTAACTAACTACCTTCACTCACCGGTAACTACCTTCACTTACCGGTAACTACTTTCACTCACTGGTAACCTAAACTCTGTCACTGGATCATTCTATGACACTGAGCCCTTCATGGCCACAACTACAGCTAACAGCTTTGCCCACCGATTACTGAATGCCCATCCTTTGCAGACCCATGGGAGAAATTCCTCCCCATTCCCAGCACCAGGAATAGCTGTGCTGCTCTTGAACACCTGGTTCTCCTTATCCTGTAGCACTGATAGGCATAACTTAAGGCACGCCCCACCTCTCAATTGGCACCAAGAGGCTTACATGCAAATGTATGGCCTCCTCTGGCAAACGCAGAAGTGTGCATGTCTTTTCCACATAAATCAGTGAACCTTCTTCTTGATTTTCCTACCTCAGACCTTTCTTTAGCTGTATTTCTTGCCTCTTGTGTTTTCATTTGGTTTAGCTTATTGTAAGATACACACTTTATCAATAACTTTAGATCCTTTCCATAACCTAGGGATGCATTGATAACTCTAGAGGTAACTGGATACAACCATCTGGAATTCAGTGAATTGGTAACTACTCCTCACTATTTTGAGTACTATCTATACCACAGCATTTCCTAGACATTCCTCTGCTCATCTATGCAGAAAATACCCAACAATCTAGGCTCAGTCGAGAAGCTGTGTTCTCTATAGACTTTGTTGACTACAACACCCTTGTAGAAGAAGTAGTGCTACACTAGTGTCTTAATTAGGGTTTCTATTGCTGTGGTGAAGCACCATAACCAAAAAGGAACTTGTCGAGAAGTGGGTCTGCTCCACCTTGATTGAAAGTCAGAAAGTTTAAGCCTACTCTTGCCCTTTCAAAGTTATTGACAAGAGGTCTGGCTTAAGGTGTGGCTACAAACAAGGTATCTTGAACAAGGGTGTGGTTCCTTGATGTCTTGGGTGTTGAGATGGCCCACAGAGGTGGATCATCCCTTCCACCCTAACCAAAGGCCAGGGAATTCAAGCCTATTCATGCTCCTTCAAGGTATGACAGGAGGTTTGACCCAGGGAGTGGCTGCTACAGGATACTTGTTCTAAGGTGTAGTCACTACATGTCCTGCCTAAACAACAGGATGTTTAACTCAGGATACAGCTGCTTGATGTTTCAGGTACTGAAGCAGGTAATTACTCTGTTTGTTCTTTGTATCATGTTAAAGCAGTCTTTTCCTCCTCTCCTTTTGGATTGGAGTATATAAGAATATGGAAAATAAATGTAGGTATTCAGAACTCATTGGATTGCCCTTCTGGATTGCCCTTCCGGGTCTATCCTACATTTCTGTATATCTTTCATAACTCTGTTCCTTCTATCTAATATTTCTAATGCACATGGCCCTACCCTGGAACTTATGAACCCCATTGAGGCTGGACCCCGACAGGAGAAGAAAGTGTCTTACACTTCTATATAGCTGTTCTTCACTGAAGGAAGCCAGGACAGGAGCTCAAACAGGGCAAGAGCCCAGAGGCAGGGGCTGATGCACAGGCCAAGGAGGGGTGCTACTTACTAACTTGCCTACAGTTTCAGAGTTTCAGTCTGTCATCATTATGGTGGAGAACACAGCAGCATGCAGGAAGAAGTGGTGCTGGAGTAACTGAGAGTCGTATCTTCCAGGAAACAGGAAGTCAACTGACACATTAGGAGGAACCCTGAGCACAGGAAACCTCAAACCTACCCCCATAGTGACACACTTCCCCAAACAAGGTCATACCCACTCCAACTAAGTCATACTTCCTAATAGTACCACTCCCTATGAGATTATGAGATTCAAACTACCACATTCCACCTCCTGGGCCCTTATAAGTTTGTAACAATATCATAATGCAAAGTGTATTGAGTCTAACTTCAAAAGTTCCCATAGTCTATCACAGTCTCAACAATGTTTAAAAGTCCAAAGTTCAAAGTCTCTTCTGAGATTCATGCAATCTCTTAACTGTAATCACCTACAAAATCAAAAACAGACCACATACTTCCAATATATAATGGCACAGGATATACATACCATTCCAAAATGCAAGGAAGAAAGCATAGCTAGGAAATATTGGACCAAAGCAAGACAGAAAACCAGTGGGGCAAACTCTAAACTCTGCACCTCCATGTCCGATGTCAAAATGCTCTTCAGATTTCCAAATCCATTCAGCTTTGTTGAGTACAACACACTTCCTTCTCTTGAAATGTTTCCACTCCCTGTTAGCAGCTTTGCTCAGCAGGTATTCCACAACTCTGGCATCCCTAACATCTTGGCTTCTCCACGGCAACCCAGGATTCAACTTTATAGCTTCATGCACTGGCCTCTCTACAAGGCCTCCATTCAGAAACACCCCTGACACATGCCTGGGCTCAGCAGTCTTCTGAGGCACAGAGGCAAATTCCATAACCCATTTATTCTATTCTTAACTCTAAAACCAGAACCATGTGGCCAAAGCTGCCAGGTTATGCTGTTTACTGGAGCTGAAACATGGCCAGCTCATTTAAACACATCTTTAGCAGTGTTCTGTCTTTCATTGCTTAAGCTTGCCTGTCCTAAAACTTGCTCTGTAGACCAAGCTGGCATCAAGTTTAGAGATCTTCCAGCCTCTGCCTTCCCAGTGTGTGCCCCACCATACCCAGTTCTGAGACTTTCTTTAGTTCCTGTCCACAACTTGGAAATTTAGCTGTGTGAGATTTTTCCCTGAGGTCACCACTCCCTTTATTCCATTTCTTAATCCATTTATCTCCTTGAACACAGAATTTATCTCTATTCCACTTCTTGGTACTCTTCTTCTCCTCAAAATTTATACATTGTAATTTGCCCTGCTCAGCTTGCTCCTTTTCATTATAAATCTTTAGAAGCATGAACGCTAGTAACCACATTTCAGATTCTTCTGCCAATGGAATTAATCCAAAACTCTTCATTTTAGTCTCAGGCAGAGTCTTCAGATGAGAACAACAGGCAGCCCCTTTTTTCACCAAAATATCACAAGAATTCTCTCTAGGCAGCATATTAAAATTGCTCTCCTCTGAAACATCTTGAGTGAGCCTCTGACAGCTCAAAATAACTTTTAACACCTCTGCTTCCATGCTCCTACTAATATGGCCCATTAAGAAGTGCTTAAAGCATTCCATTGTCCTCATAACCCAAAGTACCAAAGTCCAAATTCCTCCAAACAAATACATGGTCAGGCCTATCACAAAATTACCCAACTCCCTAAACCAACTTCTGAGGAATATTCCTTTACACCATGTGAATATATGTCATTGTAATTGGTTTGATAAAGAAGTTGACTGACCTATAGCTGGGTAGGATAAGGTTAGGCAGGAGAACCAGACTAAGAAAATGCTGGGAAGAAGAAGGAAGAGTCTCAGGGTCACAAGGAGACTCAGAGAAAAGCAAGATGAACTTGCCATGTTGAAAAAAGGTACCAACTTATAACAGAGCATCGATAAGAAAAATGGGTTCATTTAAAATGTAAGAGTTAGCTAACAGCAAGCCTTAGTTATTGGCTAAGCATTTAGAATTAATAATAAGTCTCTCTGTGGTTATTTGGGAGCCAGAAGACAGGATAGAGCCAGCTGGAAGTCCTGACAAAAAAAAAAAACTCTGCCTGAAAATTTCTGTCTTACTTTGGGATTTTTATTGCTGTGAAGAGACACCATGGCCACTGCAACTCTTACAAAGAAAGCATTTATTTGGGGTGGCTTGCTTATAGTTTCAGAGGCTCAGTCCATTGTCATCATGACAGGCAGACATGGTGCTGGAGAAACAGCTGAAAGTCCTGTATCTTGCAGGGAACAGGAAGTCGACTGACAGACACACTGAGGAAGCTTGAGCAAAAGAGACCTCAAAGCCTGAGCAAGCAGAATTAAAAAGTAAAAGACCAGGTTTATTTGGGCAATGCACTATCCAGGTGAATCCTCCATCCCTCGGAGATTGGGGAGGGGAAAAGTGCAGGGAAAAAAAATCACATTGCCTTTCTAAAGGACAGGGCTTAAATACCCTGTAGGCTCAGGGAGATGACATGTCCTCTAAAAACTGGGCTTATGCCCAATTATAACTCTTTGGACAGGGATTGATGAGCTGGCAGCCTCAGAGGAGGAGCCGTTGCATGGCGGTTTTTCTGAGAAGGCAGGATCTGGAGAGCAAGGAATGGCTGGACCAAGCAGGGTGAGCTGGAGATTCTAGTCGAACAATCTTTCCCCACAAGTGACCCCTCTTGAAGAAGAGCCTCGTGTAATTTATATACTAGGCAGTGTTCCCAAGTCAAGATGATCAGGAAAGATAAAAGAATTCAAAATTATGGTGTTAAAGAAAGAAATGGGAAACAATCAGAAACCAGATGGTATCCATAGTCAACCATCCTTGTTGGAGACAGAGGAGACCTCAGGTAAAAAGAAGGGTCTGGGCGAGGCTCCACGTTCATCTGCAGCCAGAGATTAAATGGAACCCCACCCCTACCTCAAAAGTGGATATTTTTGTTTGTTTTAGGTCAGGTATTTTGTGGTTTCTTTCTTGTTTAGATGGCTGCTTTTATTACATAGTCTTGGCTGGCCTGTTACTGGCTATTTAGTACAGGCTGGCCTTAAAGCACAACGCTCCTTCCACCTGTGTTTGCCTCGCTGATGCTGAGAATGCAGGCCAGCACCGATGTGCCCACCTTCTAAAACAGTCTCTTAGGTTGGGGGGTTCTCCTCACTGTTTTTACAGCCGGGTTTTGTTTGTGAGCCACTTGTCAGTTATTTATTGTTCATCCTGTGCATTCTTTACTGTTACGGGGGACCTGGGCTTAACTCAGCCGCTCTAAAGAAACATCTGCAATAAAGAGAAAGGGCTACAGAAACCTAGTAACTCCTAGAACTCTTTACCTACCGCAATCGGTTCCCTGCTTTGCGGTCCGCAGCACAGAGCCTGGGGAAGGAGGCTGCAGAGCCTGTGCCCCTGATCGGAGACATCGAGAGCCTTGCTCAGAAATTCTACTTTCACCTGAGACTTCCTAGCATTTTCCAGACTTCTGAGAAGACAGGGACTTAATTAAAAGCAAAGTGTCAATGAGGAAGCTTTTGGTGACCGCGTGGGAAGATCAAGGGTTGCTGGGGAAGGTAGCCGTGGGCGGCTGGGACAATCCTGCTGCTGGCACAGAAGAGCCATGGAGCGGTGTGAATAAGCCTGAAAGAATCCTTTGCGTGGATTCAACCCTGAGTGTTGGTTTGTTGCCTGAGGTCAGCGAGACCTTTCTCTTTTCCAAATTAAGTAATCGGTGACAGCTCAGCCTGTCTTTGAAACAGTTTCCGAAAGTTTCTCCATGAAATTGGAAAGACGGCTTTACCTCGTCTTCAAAGTCACCCTTAGGAGACGACAAAGGCAGCTGACAGGGAGGTAACAGGACTTAAGGAGGTTTTATCTGTGAGCTTGCCCAGGGAATGGCCAATGGGGCCATTCTGAGCAGTTATTTTCCTCCTGCCTTTCTGGCCTATCCCCTCCCCACCCCACCCTAGTTCCCACTGCCATCAGTATCTCAGCAATACTTTGATTCTCTCTCACTTTAAATCTTTGAACATCCTTGTGTCCTTGGCTGGTGGACAGAATTCTGAGGCCTTGAGTGAGGTTCTTTCTGCCCTCCCAGCATCCATGTGCACATCGGTGTGGTATTGTCCCTTCCCTATAAATACGAATTTAGCTTGGAGACTAGATTTTATTACATGATAAAAAGATTTGGGTCTCAGAGAAAATGAATTACTCAAAGAGGCAGGGGCTATCCTGGGTGAACCCTTTCAGAACAAAATAGATAGAAAGGGAAAGAATTCACCTAATGTTTTTGAAGAAACTATCCTGTTTGGGACATAAACACATAGCTGGAAATCATAGGCAGACTACAGTGCTTTAGAACCCCCTGCAGCTGGTCACCAGCAAAGGAGAGACCCTACCCCATGACTGTGTTGTATTCTGCCAGCACCCATGGGACCTAAGAGGAAAGTCCATTCCCTCATCTGAGAATACAGCCAAGATGACACCTTCCCCTCAACCTGGGAGACTCGACACTGATGGCCTCCTCTTCAGGATAAGCCTGGACTCCGAGATTCCATAAACAAATGAGGGCAGGGGAGATGGATCAGGTGGCAAGCTGCCTTCCATGCAAACACAGGGACGTGAGTTCAATCCCCAAACCCACATGTAAAAGGAAGGACTTTTTTTTTTTTAAGCCAAGCGTGCTAATACAGGCTTTTAATCCCTGATGGTGGATGTCCTTCAGTATTTGTGTCGCTTTTATTGGTTAGTGAATAAAGCTGCTTTGGCCTATTGCAGGGCAGAATGTAGCCAGGCTGGAAGAGCTATAGAGAGAGAGCAGGCAGACTCAGGGAGACACCATGCAGTGGCCGAAGGAAACAAAAGTCAACACTTACCGATAGGCTGATACACAGATTAATTAGAAACGGATTAATTTAAGATGTAAAAGTTACTTAATAAGAAGTCTGAGCTATTGGTCAAACAGTGTTGCAATTAGTAAAGTTTCTGTGTGATTATTTGGGTCTGGGAGGCCAGGAAATAAATGAGCAGTCTCTGTTTACAAATTCCAGCAGTGCAGATGCAGAGAAAGATGCATCCCTGGGGCTGACGGGCCAGTTATCCTACCTAATTGATAAGCTTTACCCACTTAGAGACCATGTCTCAAAAAATAGGTGAGTGGCTCCTAAGGAACAATACATATGACCTTGACATGCATGCACACACAACTACATGTGCATACATACACACATGTGAACCTTCACACACACATTGTGATGGTTTTAAATACCATCTTGATACAATGTAGAATAGCTTGGGAAGAGAGTTTCAGTTGAGAAATTGTCTAGTTCAGCTCCTCCTGTGAGCATGTTTGTGGAAGATTGACTTGTTTGTCAGTTGAGTTAGGGATACCAGTCCTAAACGTAGGTGCACCACCTTATGGGCCAGGCCCTGAACTGTGTAGGAGTAAAGAAAGCTGTCGAGCCCAGGAGCAGCAGGCAGCATAGGGCTCCTGTGTTTCCCTCTTTTAGTAACTATAGATGTGATATGATGGCTGCTTGAATCCTTGCCTCTATTTCTATGAAATGATGGACCATAGCCTGGAATTGTATGCTAGAATTTTCTCCCTTAAATTGCTCTAGGATGTTTGAAGACAATGGAAGAAATGGAACCGGGACACACACACACACACACACACACACACACACACACACACACACAAATAGTTGATAGGTGCTTGATGTCATACATCATTAGCTTGTTTGATGAATCTTATTTAGTGGCATTAGCCTAGCATACTCTCTAGCCCCACAACTGCTTCTTCCACTAAAAGAGTCCTTCTGAAGCTCATAAGCGTGCTAGTAGCTCATCTACCCATGAGTCAGTTTCTTAGCCTCTCTTCCCAGCCCTCTGTCCCCTGTTCAATCAGATAGGCTAAATGCCTTTCACTTGTCCTCCTCAGTCATTCTCAAAGTCTCAGTGTCATTTTGTGAGGTTCCCAAGGATACCACTATGTCCACACTGCTGCTGGTGCCCCCTTTCACTATGCTAACGTCTACTCCGGCAATCCAACCAGGAGTGGGTAAGACTGCTGGCATCCTCCATGAATCAAGGCAGCTATGCCCAGTGTAGCAGTCACTGACTTCTTCATTGCCACACATAGTGAAAAGTGCCAGTTGTATCTAACCTGAGTCAATATGTTGAGTAATTAAATGGGGTATAACATAAAGCAGCTTGCTGAAGGCTGGTAACTGTCCTGAACATCTGCATGCATCTGAGCTTTAAGCAGAGCCAGCTGATTGACTTGAAAGAATAAGTGTTTTACACACACACACACACACACACACACACACACACACACTACACATACACTTTAGTTATTCAAACTTAAGTACTTAGCACACAATTTCTCAAAAATGAATAAAGTAATCCAACACTTTGAGGAAAATGATTGGCTGTATTTGTTGTCAGTGATGAGACTTGAATAGTCAAAGGAAAACATGGACCCGCTGTAGTAGATCCCAAAACAGCCCAGTCCTTAAAGTAACTTCCAATTAGTGATCGAATTAGATCAGTGATAATCTCAGTATCATCCAACAGCATGCCAGTGCTTCAAAACTCTACAGACTCAGTGAGGCAGTACCTTCCAAACAAGTCAGGGCTCAAAATTCATGAAAAACAAGCTCAATTCAAAATGCCAATGGACCTGCGGCCTTCGATGCAGAACAATACAAAATGTTCTACATCGCAACTAACCATTAAGAAACAGCTAACAGAGCACATGAGCTGAAAGCAAGAGCAAAATAGCCAGTGGACAGCAGTCAGCACACAGACAGTAACCTTATCAGAATCTCTGATGGCCAAAAAAAGGCAAGTCTAAACCACAGTAAACTTACAGCCCATGCCTGCCAGGATGGCCACTACCAGAAAAAAAAAGAAAAGAAGAGAAAGGAAAGGAAAGGAAAGGAAAGGAAAGGAAAGGAAAGGAAAGGAAAGGAAAGGAAAGGAAAGGAAAGGAAAGGAAAGGAAAGGAAAGGAAAGGAAAAAGAAAACAGAAATCACAAGACAAGTGTTGGCAAGGATGTGGACAAAGGCCACAGCTGATGAAGGTAGAAATTAGTAGAACCAGTGTGCACACGGTATGGGGTTTCCTCAATAAATTAAAATAGACCTACTACTGTATGATCCCACGATCCCATCTCTGTCTATACCCAAAGGCAATGAAATTTGTCTGTAAAAAGAATATCTGTATCCCTCATGGCAGCACAACTCACAATATGGAACTGCCTTCAGTACCTATTGATGCATGAGGAAAACATGACAGGTGAGCACAACGGACTAGTACTTAGCCTTCAAGGAGAAGGAAGTCTTATCATTTATGACAGTAGACATGAACCTGGCAGATATTACATAAGATAGACAAGCCAGGCACGAAAAGACAAATTCACAAGATCTCACTTAGGCTAGAATTTTAAAAAGCCAACTGGGTGATGGAGGCATACGCCTTAATCCCTCACTCAGGAGGCAGAAGCAGATGGATCTCTGTAAGTTCAAGGCCAGCCTGGTCTACAGAGAGAGTTCCAGGACAGCCAGGACTACACAGAGAAACCCTGCCTCAAAAAAAAGGGGGGGGTCTGAAAATAATCTAACTCAGAAGCAAGATAAAAGAGTGGTTATCGGGAGCCTGGGGAGAAAGGGAACGGAAAGACATCAAGGTTAAGATGTTGGTCAGTTTTGTAAGGTTTCAGCTCTGGTAACAGTGTGGAACCCTGGTGCATAGTGCAGTGGTTGCAGGTAATAACATATATTCTATGCTGGAAATTTGCTTAGTAAATAGATCTTACATGTTATCTCTGGGAAAAAAGAAAGTAAGAAGAGAGAAAGAAAATCAACAGTTTAGAAAAAAAAAGTGCTTGATGTTTTAGCAAAATGTGTATGTACTTCCCTGGCACATGGCTGCAATACTTTCCTAGATGCTCTTAGCTGTGTCTCGCCAGAATTTAACAGACCAAATATGTACATAGAAATGGGAATCCCAGTGTTTCTTACTAATCCACATATTAAAGAGATTCCTAAAAGGCAGAACAGTGTTCTTACCACTAATATTTTTGATTTTGAAAGTATTACTTTTCATGGAGTATATTATATTAACGTGTAATGGACTAATTCTTCCAATTACATGTTATCTTCTCAGCTTTAATTTCTACTTGGCAGCTTGGTAGGTGTCTCTCACTTAAGTACAATCTCTGTGAGGTTCTTAGCAATTGCTGAGAGGCATGCAGAGATGCAGATTTGATAGTGTGAACCTGTACGTCCATCCCAGGGCTGTGCTACGCTGACGGTCTGTGGGTTGATCTTTTTACTTGGACAGTGAATGAATGATAGCAATTATTATCATCGATCTGCAGGTGACAGATGTTTAAGAAATGTTTATATTGATGTTCAGGCTCGATATGCTATTGTCCCAGTGCTGAAAGGATAAACAGTGTCACAGGAGAGCTGGGAGATGCCAAAATGGAGAAATTCATATTAAAGTGCCCAGTGAGTTATAAGACAAAAGTAAGAACACTTAGAAATCTGTGAAAATTAAAATATCTTCATATTGGCTTGCATCTGTTAAACCTCTTTGAAAGTTATAAAAGGCCACACAAATAGCTTAAAAAATATTTAGAACAAAATTTCCAGTCAGACGAAACTAGATTTCTTCATTTCTGGTTACATTCTTTTTATTCTTATTTACGTGTATGCTACGTGTGTGCAGTTGCCGGTGGAAGCTGTGAATTGAACTGGGATCCTCTGGAAGAGCAGCAAGCACTCTTAACTGATGAGTGAGCCCTCCTGCCCCCTCTCATTATATCCTTAATACAAAATTATATGGGACTTCAAGTTGCAAGGACTGATATTCTGCCCTCTCAGATCACATGCCTGGGCACTAGTTCCCACCTACAGTAAAATGAGAGATCTATTTCTGTGGTGAAATAATGCTTTGATGTAAGGGAGAAAATGTCATCATTTAAATTACCTGTAAACACTGAGTGTAATGCAGACGGCAGCAGGTTGCTAGGAGGTTGTGAGCGCAAGTATCTATTTTTACAGTCCAAAGTGTTTGATTCCTGTATTGTGCTTGCTTTCGTTTTTATAATTATGTTGTGGATGCCAGTTTACACTAGAATTACAGTTTGGAATTTATACCTGAGCGGAGGACTCTGGTGAACAGGAGTGAGATTTTGCTTATCTATCTATCTATCTATCTATCTATCTATCTATCTATCTATCTATCTGTCTATCTATTTATTTATTTAAGGTGAAAGGACTCCTCCACAAGCCTAGGTCAAAGCAGTTCTTTATTCATTAACCAATAAAAGCAACACAGAGACAGAAGGACCTCCCACACCATAGGAGTTGCCACACTCGACTTTGACTATTAATTTTTAATAACTCTATATGAATTATATGGATTGATGCTGTGGAACAATAATCTTTTATCCTGTCACTTGTATTGTTTTAATAAAATGCTGATTGGCCAGGCAGGAAGTATAAGCAGGGCAACCAGGCAAGAAGTAGAAGTAGGGCAATATGAACAGGAGAATTCTGGGAAGAGGAAAGACAGTCTGCGGTCATCACCCAAACAGAGGAAGCAAGATGTGACTGAAAAAAATACTAAGCCACGTGGCTAATACAGAGAAGAATTACGGACTAATTTAAGTTATAAGAGGTACAAGAAGCTAATAGGCCAGCCAGTTTATAATTAATGTAGACCTCTGTGTGTTTCTTTGGGGTTGAATGGCTGTGGGACCAGGGAGGATAGAAATCTCAGTCAATAGATTGAACTTTCTGTCACTATAAATACTTTCCCAGCTTTCTGTCACTGTAAATACTACCTGAGACAAATCAATGTATGTAGAGAAAAGATTCCATTTTTGGCTCACAGGTTGTGATATTTAAGTCCCTGATTGGTGTGCCCTGATGTTTTTGGGCTGTGCTGAGGAAGAGTCAAGTCACTTCATGGTTGTGAGGCATGGGGATAAAAGGCAATATAAAATGGGATAAGGTGTGGTCCACATGTTGATGTCTGTGGCCCTTGTTACCACTAAAGGCCACTCATAAGTCCATGATTTGTGCTGCCATCTGAAGCCATGTTGATGTGTGAGGGGCATGCTGCCTCCTGAATCCATGGTGGTGTCCAGGTCCCTGCTGTTCCTGAAGGCCCATGTCTGGGTCCATAGTTGTACTGCAGCCAGGGTTTGTGCTGATGTCTGTTTTCCATGTTATCACCTAAGGCTATTCAGATGTTCATGGTCTGTGCTGCAGCCTGAACCCACATTTATGTTCATGGGCTATGCTCTTGCCAAAAAGTCCGATGTGAGTGACCTGCACTGCCATCAGAGACCTTGTTGATCTCCTTGGCCTGTGCTGCCTATGAGGGATGACACCTATGTCCTATGCAACAGCAGAGAGTCAGGTTGATGTCGTGGTCTGTACTGCCACGAGAGACCATGCTAAGGTCGGTGTCACCTGCTGTCTCTGGAGACCATGTGCATATCTGCGCTCTGTGCTATCACCAGAAACCTATTATAAATCCATGACCCATGCTTCCACTGACTACAAAGGATAAAGAAGCTACTTTTGCCATGTTATTGATGAATGCAGACTCACAGTTAAGAAAGAGGGGCAAAGAGACCTTTGTGATAACCCCTCTTCACCCCACCCCCAATAAAGTACCAAACTTTAAACAGAAAGCCATCAAAGAGAAAGGGCGGTGGTGGCGCACTTTTTTTATCCCAGCACTCGGGAGGCAGAGGCAGGTGGATCTTTGTGAGTTTGAGGCCAGCCTGGTCTACAAGAGCTAGTTCCAAGACAGGCTCCAAAGCTACAGAGAAACCCTCAAAAAAACCAAAAAAAAAAATTGTGATGAGTGATATTGGATGTCCTTCTGCCACACCAACTCCAGTGTCATCTGTGTGACATGACATATGTCATTATACCGGACGGGAGCTATGTGTCCTACGGGACTAGGCTTCCTGGAGGTCAATGGCAGATAGCCTGGTATTAGCCACCGCTGAGGTATAGATGGGTTTCTCGATTAGCTGGCTATGCGGGATATGGGCTTTGCACAATCTCTTTTAATAATGATATTCTACATATCTATAAGACAGGGATTATCTCTTCAGGAACAGCTCTGAGATAGGGAAGCACAGTATGGGAATGTATAAAACTACAGCAGAACCCTGTACATACATACATACATGAGGTGTATGATGAGCAAGGGAATAGATGGGTTAACGTTGATGGACAAAGAGTGTATATAGTATACTTTGAACTTTATGGATAGGCCTGCTAGATGCCAACCCCCATGGTGTCTGCTGAATAAGAAGGTACAAAAAGTATATTTCAGCAGGTGCAGAGAACTGATTAGGCATATTTGGTCACTAGATGAAATAAAGAAAGGGTTAGAAAGAGGAAGGGGCATGATAGTGATAATGAGACAGAAACTTTCTATTCTTGGATAAGATGAAACCACTTGTCTGAGATTTACGTTCCCAAGCACAAGAGTTCCTCTTCAAAGGATGTCTTATGTCTAACACCTGTTCCTGATAATATGCTTTTCTTAAAAATCGCTGATGTGACTAAAAAAGGCTTTCACACTGTGCCAACTAATGATACATGAGCTTCTGACTTGTTCTTTATTTGAATACTATATAATGAAAACATGAATTCAGTAAAATCGCAGCAGATTCCAGCCTCTCTCTTGTGTGTTGTGTCTGTCTGTCATTCGCCAAACTTGTGCCTTCCTGATTCTCCCACAGTCTGAGTGGCTCCCCTGAGGGGGTCCATGGCATCCTTCTATATATGTTTTGCTTTTATTGGTTGATGAATAAAGGTGTGTCAGCCAATGGCTTAGCCGAGCAAAATCAGTTAGGAAATCTGAACAGAGATATAGAGAGAGAGTAGGCAGAGTCAGAGAGACGCCATGTAGCTGCCAAAAGAGAAAGATGCCACCCAGAACCGTACCTGGTACGTCACAGCCTCATGGCAATACACAGACTAATAGCAACGGGTTAATTCAAGATGTAAGAGCTAGTTAGAAATATGTCTGAGTCACCGACCAAACAGTGTTGTAATTAGTATAGTTTCTGTGTGATTATTTAGGTCTGAGCGGCCGGGAAATGAATGTGAACGGGCAGTCTCCATCTACAGATGAGGATGCTGAAGTGTAGCTCTCCAGGACTGATGGCTTCTGGTGGGGGTTGGGGTGGGGAAGGACTTGGTTTCCTTTAAGGGGCTGGCCACAGAAATTTGACCATGATCCAGTGAGTATATGGGCAACACAAATTGGCCTTTTCTTGTAGGGCTCTAAAGTTAAGGGGAGCAGACCTGGGAGGACAGGGTTCATGATGTAAACTTCCCAGATTATCAATATAAATATTATGCAAAAAGGGGTTTAAGGACATACCCCTTGGCAGAAAGGCCTCCCTTCCAATGACTAGTAGACCTCCCATTGGGTGCCACCTCTTAAATTTTTTCATAAACTTCCAACAATTCTAAGCTGGAGGCCAAGGCTTCACAGCATGCACATCTGGGCGGACATTTAAAAATCCATCTCACGACATTTCACTCTGGTGCCAAAAAACTTATGTCTAACTCATCATGTAAAATTGATCCAGTCTACCCCTGGAGGTCTCCAAAGCCTTCACTGTTCTGGCATTGCTCAAAAATCCAGGGTCAGTATCTCCTCCCTAGTGTCAATCAAATTCAAATGTGAGCCTCTGTGAGAAAAGTCAAAGAGCAAGTCACACACTTCCAAAATATAATGGCACAGACCCAAGTGTCCCACTCTAAAAGGCAAGAACTGGAAGAATCAGCAAGAGCACTATGACCCTGTAGCTCACAGTATCCAGGACACTGGGGACTCCTAAAGACTTAGGCAGTTCATTCCTGCAGCTTGCTGCCTTCAGTCTACCTAGCTGCTCCCTGGGAGTGGCTCTGCTTGCTACCTGCAATTCCCAACTCAGGTGGCCGATGCATGTGGCATCTCTGTCTTCCTGGGGTCTCTATTACAGCTTCTACCTTTGTTCTCATTATTCCATATGGCAGTGGTTCTCCACCTTCCTAATGTTATGACCCTTTAATACAATTCCTCATGTTGTGGTGACCCCACACACACAACCACAAAATTATCTCATTGATACTATAACTTTTACTACTGTTGTGAATGGTAATGTAAATATTTTTGGAGACAGAGGTTTGCCAAAGGGGTCAAGATCCACGGGTTGAGAACCACTGCCATACAGAGTCCCATCAGGAGCTGCCTATCAGGAGGCATGGTTAAAGGAAGGACGACCCCAGTCTGCCTGCCACACCTCCGATTCTTTAGAAATATGACCCGTTTCACAGAAATGATACCTTGGTGGTGAATCTTGTCAATTTAACAGTCTTAGAATCACCTCAGAAGTCTGTGAGGGAGTTTTCGTCCTGGGTTCATTGCAGTGGAAGCACCCACCCTAAATGTGGGCGGCACCATCCCACGGGCTGGGCTCCCAGACAAAACAAAAAGGAGGAAGCGAGGTGGACTTTATCACTCATCTTCCTGCTTCCTCACTGTAAAGCAACCTGATGCCTCAAACCCCGGCCGCCATGATGGAATGTGCTCTCAAACTCTGAGCCAAAACAAACCCCTCCTTCAAGACGCTTCTGTCAGGGGCTTTGTCACAGAAACCAGTCAAGAAACACTGTCCCCAAATACAACTGCTCACAGAATTTTAAAATCCCAGCACATAGCACTAAAAACAATAAATAAATAAAATAATAAAAAAGTCAAAATGCAAAGGACAAGAAAATGTGTGAGGTGCAACCTTTGATGTGGGGTTTGCTGCATTTGCTTAAGGGGGACACAACAACGGGTGTGAAGGGACACAGGAAACAAAGACCCTGCTCAAGGATAAAATACTCTGCAGCTTTTCCGTCTTTGTATGCTTTAAGAATCTGGAGCTTAGCGTTTTCTAATCATGAGGCTAGAAACAAATTACATCTCCCTTTCACCTCGCCTATAAAATGAGAGAAATAACAGTCTCCCGTTTCATCAGTCCAAGGACGAAAGGAAGCAAATGCGGGGGTAGGCACTGTGAGGGACGGGTCCGTGTGTCTAGTTGTCTGAACTGAGAAATGCCCGTATAGCTTGTCAGTGCTGTTCCTGCTGTGTCTGGGAAGATGCTTTCAAACAAGTTCAGCACTGAAAGTTG
This sequence comes from Microtus ochrogaster, assembly GCF_000317375.1. Taxonomy (NCBI): domain Eukaryota; kingdom Metazoa; phylum Chordata; class Mammalia; order Rodentia; family Cricetidae; genus Microtus; species Microtus ochrogaster. Next base: position 1,776,761 of record NC_022030.1, read on the forward strand.
GGGAGGGGGATCCACCCTCACCAGTTCAGGTGGGCATTACCCAATCAGCTGAGAACATTGAGCGGGGAGGAAGGATGGATTCCTTCCTTCTTCAGCTGACACTCCCATGTCCTCATGATGTCAGAGTTGCTGATTCTCGGACCTTCTAACCCAAGTAGAACTTACACACTTGAGTCTCCTGGCACCCAGGACTTTGAACTTCGACTTGTGTTATGCTTCCATCGTTCCTTGGCCCCCAGATGGCAAGTGGGTAGATAATACAGGACTTTTCAGCCTCCACAGTCTTGTGAAGCAATCTGCATCGTAGATTTCTCTATGTATGTGTATATAAATGTGCTTGTGTGCAAAGTCTGCTAGTTCTTTTTCTCTATAGTCCAGGGCTCTGAGCAGGAGGAATTCCACCACTCTTAACACACCTGCTCTCAGAGGCACCATCAGTGGGCTGTATTCTTCTGTGCTTTCTGGTATTGTGAAGAGCACTGTTTTTCATCCTGAATTTTCAAGGTGAAGGACCAACCCCAGTTTCTGAGAATGCTTAGTCTAGCCACTGTTATGAAACTCAGAGCACAGACTCACAGCACTGTGTAGCCTCGCAAAATCAGGCTAACAGATCTATATACCCGAAGAAAAGCAGAACTCCCACTGGCCAGTCTCCTGCAGCTCAGAGCTCTAAGCTTTGGAGTCTCAAAACCAACTCAAAGTGCTCAACTCCCCGTCACCTGCCACACAGATAAATCTATAGAAACTGCTTATGGGCCTCAGAGGGAGGGACACCATATACCTGTAGAGACATAATCAGTGTATATTTGGCCAGTGCTTCAAGTGTGCACTTTAAAAACCAGAGAGATTGAAGTACACAGTGGAAGGCATAAGTCTGAAAGGAATTTGAATTGCAATCATTTTTTTATAAAATAAAATACTGTGGCATGGATGAACTAAATCATAAAGGACGTTCCTGCTGTGATTCTAACTTTGAGAAGGCCTCACAAACACTCTTTTAATCTGGGAGAGCTCACTTCTCATTTTCAGCATGAGCACCCCCCTGTCTTTGCCTTCTCATCAAGTTCATTTACTTAGAAAATTGAATCCCTGGTAGAGAAAGCAATACCATGAACAGGCTCCCTGGAAGACTTCCCGTTGCATTGTGCTCCTAGATCTTTGAAGGGAAATTTACAGCTTTCATGTTTAACTACTGTCCATGAATACTACAGTCTAAACTTATTTTTTAACATGTATACTTTTGAAAAACAGAATAGCAAGGAAAATATAATTTCCCTCTCTTCTCCTTAAGGATTGAAACCAATCTAACATATTCATGTGTTGCCTATTTTGTTAGAAAAAGATGAACAGCGATGAGATGCTAAGTGACTGGAGCACCGGATTGTTTCCTGTTACCGTTACAAATGCCTTTAGGAATTGACTTACTAAAACAGAGATCTGTTTGGTTTATTTGGAGGGTTCAGTCATTGCCCGGTTGGCCCTGTGGCTTTTACACATAGCTAGTCAACAGAATACCACCATGCTGTTGCCCATGGAGGAACAATGTTCACTTCATAGCCAGATTGCAGCCAGAATGGAAGAGAGGGAGAGGAAGGGGCAACTAGACCTCACTTCTGAAGTTATTCCCAACTTGTGCCAAGCTGGGTCTAGGCCTCGAGCATCTGAGCTTTCCAAACCCCAGCTAGAGCACACATTCTGGAATTTATGAAAATTTAAAACTACCACTTCATACATTTTATCTGAATATGCTTCTTAAATTCTTCCTACATACCAACCCACCCTGACAGGGACGTCATGACACACAAGGAATAGAGAGACCTTTCTTTTCTGGTTGGGAATGTCTGCCTAGAATTTCTCAGTGGTTTGGGAAGCTGCCAAGATAGTTCAAGCAAGTGGCTTGATGTTAAGATACAAAAAAAGCCTTGAAGAAATATTTTCTAAATCAGCCCATGCTAAATTGCAAATATCCAATAGGGATACAATAATAGTAACAGTAACTGGACAGCAGCCTCAAGAGAGGCGCAGGAAGACTCTCACAGTTACTTAATCTGATATAGGCTTGGAATTTATTGTAATTAAATATAAAATTATCTATTCTATTCCTATCACACAGTTATCATAAGATTAAATATTAAAGTGAATATTTCAAAATTTTTAAAAAAATCTTGCTTATTGTCATCATTCAAATCCTTGTGGTTCATTTTCATTTGCATGGTTAAAGAATTTTTGCCCCACAGTGGAATAAAGAAGACTGTAAACAATCTTTCATGTTAATGAATAATCCAATCCCAGGGGACACTAAAATATGATATAGAACAGTATGAAAATGCTCCAGATACAATTTCTCTTCACCATATATGCATAAGATTAACCATTTATAAACACTTGGTTATAAGGAGTGTTTTTACTGCCCAGTATACTTTTGAAGTATTTGGTCATGTGTAACTCGTGATTGGGAAAAGAATATGCTATTTTTCAACAAACAGTATTATGTGTTAATTTAGTGCTTTTATGAGGTGCAAATGCAGCATGTATCCCATCAGCTTCCACTCACCATAACTGATAGAAAGGATAGAATTGTATCACTGAGAATAGAGATAATCTACTGGAGTGGTTCGGGATCCTAGGCTTTGCTTAAATGATGAAAACGATGCCTAAGACAGATTCCCAGCGTTAGAATCCAATCATCTGTCCCCTACACCATGATGAATCAGCCAGCACACACTGCTCTTCAGTGCTAAATCCTGAGAACATAATGCCGTAGCATTGCAGAATGTTGCTCAATTCGTCAGCTCTGCTCTCCCAGCCCGCTCCTCATTCCATGGTGATTTACAGCTAGAACACGGAGCAAGTGATGAAGAGCACACCACTTGGAGCATCCTTCTGGAACAGGATTTAATGACAGCATTTGAATAGAGGATCAGTCAATCTCGATATCTCTGCCTCAGGGGAGACAACACAATGGCATGGATTCTGTAAAACGCATGATTATTCCAAGGCCTGTTAACAAATAGATTCATCCTCACTACTATCTTATTTATTAAAAAAAATCAAAGCAAAGAGTCAACTAACTTTTCTATGTTCTTTATAAAGCAATAGTCAGAAGCCATCTTGGTTTCTGAAACTTTCCTAGTAACCAAGAGAAGTTCTGGTTCTCTTGCCCTTGTCTCGTTTTTCTGAGAAATGGTTAGTTTTAGAGCACCTTAGATGTTGAGAGAATTAGAACCAAATGACCAGATAAAAGTCTCCAGAGTCAAGGACAACAAAGGATGCACCTAAACATCCAGCTGTCCTTGCTCCCTCAAAGCCTGTCAAAATAAACAATTATTGCATGTGCTCACTCATGGGTGGTTTTTAAACATAAAGCAAAGAAAGCCAGCCTACAAACCACAATCTCAGGGAACTTAGACAACAATAAGGACTCTAAGAGAGACTTACATAGATCTAATCTACATGGGAAGTAGAAAGTAGAAAAAGACAAGATCTCCTGAGTAAATTGGGAGCATAGGGACCTTGAGGGAGGGTTGAAGCAGGGAGAGAAGAGGCAGGAAGGGGAACAGAGAAAAATGTAGAGCTCAATAAAAAAAAAAAAAAAAGAAGAAGAAAAAGAACCTGACAAAATAAAAATCTGAGAGCAACATGGCTCTGACTTTGCCAAGAGGACAACTCAGACAGACATTTCTGGAGGAGATTCTCAGGGAAAGACATACTGAGTGTAGGGACTAGAGATGGGTGAAACCCCTCCTTCACTCTCTCCCAACCCCCTCTGTCTGCATCCCCCTCCCTTCCTTCTTCCTTCTCATACAACACCCAGGGTTGGATTTTGTAGTAGAAACAAACAGGGACTCAATGCAGGCTCCATTCCCATAGCACAGAGACTGTCTTGTTCAGTTAGACCCTTCCTTCCCATAACAGCAGCAGAAAACCACAGTGACTGGAGTTTCTAATGCTCCACTATTCGTATAATTTTTTCTTTCAACTCCACATGCTTGGGAGGACTAAAACAGCATGGGGGGGAGTACAGTAGAGGGGAACAGGAAGAAGTATTACAAAATCATCTCAGGCCCCATCACCAGTCACATGAGCATAAACCTCAGAGTAGAGCCCTTCTAGCACATTCTGAGATATGGGGATGTTATTATACAAGGTATGATCTTGGCAGGGGGAAAAAAAAAACCCTGCCTGTTTTCTAGGTGTGAGTGAATCACTGGCCAAAAACTACCAAAGAAAAGAGTACTAAGCCTGAGGAGATGCTTCACTACCTGATAAAGGTTCTTCACTTCCTGATGAAGGTTCTTCACTTCCTGAT
>NC_022030.1:1781210-1785165 GCF_000317375.1 Microtus ochrogaster
TGAAGGTTCTTAACTTCCTGTTGAAGGTTCTTCCCTTCCTGATAAAGGTTCCTCACTTCCTGATCAATATTCTTTACTTCCTGATAAAAATTCTTCACCTCCTAATAAAGGTTCTTCATGTCCTGTTTTCTCATTCTTGCTATTTGTAGATGAGGACTAGAATTATCACAAGCTGCTCTCTCAGATACACCACCCACATAACCAATTTCACAGAAGGAAATGGAAGCAAACTCATTCCCTTCTCTTTTCCAGGTTTGGTCCTTGTTAGCCTCAGACAAACCTGGGGGTGAGGCGGGGAGAGAAGGGCTACATTCAGCACAAATTTATATTTTCCATCATTGCCTTCTCACAGTCAGTGCAAAGCACAAAACCAGAAGCAGATGTGGGAGCCAGATGCAGAACCAGCTCAGGGGTGGAAGCCCTTATGGCCAGAGTGTCTGGCAAGGTCAAAAGTATAACTCGTAAGAGCTGAAGGGAATGAAGATGAGGTTAGATGCAGAACTAAGCAGACAAAGAGGAAAGAAAAAGGCTTGTCAAACGCTCTCTTCTTCATTATCCAGCAAGATTTCCTAACATTTCTTTAGGGTTGAGAAATCCCTTTGTGAAGACTGTATGTGTGCATGCATGTTTAGAAGTACATGTATTTGTTTCCATGTGTGATTGTATGTGTGTATGTGCATGTGTGTTATCTGCCCTAGTCAGAGAGGCAGGACAGCCAGGGCCAAAGAAAAAGAAAAAGAGCCTAATGAAATAAATCAATATTTTGGCCTCCTCTGGCAACCACATGAACAAATGTAATCTGAAAAACATTATTAAAACCTATAGCTCCCAGACATTGTAGGTTTGTGTTGGCAAAAGTAATTATAGAACTAATTCCATCGTTTTATTGAAAATGCCTTGGGCTTGGTATTGATACAGCAAAAACTGCTATCGGTGAAAACAAAAGCAGGCTTCCCCTTTGCTTTAATTTACTCTGGTCACAATTCTTTCTTCCTTTGTTAAATCACTGAGTTTTGCCCAGAATGCTCAATAGTGATAAAGGAGACAAATAGCCTGTGTCATCTCTATGCTCGGGGTTTCTAAGAGATAGGCACATGGTCTAATGGGCACTATTGGAAAAAGAATATCTTAAATTCTAAACTACCATTGCTGCAGCATTGCCTAGAGAGCTTTAAAAAGCTGCAGGTGCCTCCTCTCCACCCCCAGATAGCCTGGTTCAATTCATCAAGGTGGATTAAGGCATTCATATTTACTCAATCTAAGTCCATTCATTCAAAAGCCGTTCGATAGGGACTTAGTAAGAACCTATTATCCGTCAAGGTTCTCAGCATAAAGCAGTGAAGAGGAGAGAAATGGGGCTAGAGAAACAATAACTCGCTTAAGAGCACTTGCTGAATAATCAAGAAGACTACAGGTCAAATGCAGCACCCACATAACGAGACACAAGCCTTGCACAAACCTGTAACCCCAGCTCAGAGGGAACAGAGACAGGAGTACCCCCCGGGACTTACTGGCCTCCAACACAGCTGAGAAAATGTGAGGCTAAAGTTCAGGAAGAGACTCTGCCTCAAAGGAAAAGGCAGAGAATACAGAGGACACTAGAGTCCCTCTTCTGGCTGCTGCATCCTCATACGGGCACAGGCAAGGAGTCAAAACTGTCAATAAAAATAAATGCTTTTTAAACACCGAAACAGTAGTCTCTGTTTTAATGGATTTGACATACAGGAAGCCCACAAATAGCAAGCATAGCAAGCCCAGTGCAGTAAGTGATAATGGAAAAATAAGCAGGAGAGAATAGGAGGCGTGAATGGGATAGAATTTTAAATAGGATAGCTGGAAAACTGAAGTCATAGAAAAGAATTAAGAGACGCAGAAACTAAGGGAAATGTAGCTTATGTAAAGATCATGGGGTAGGAATACGGCCTGCCTCTATTTGAGGAATAACATGGAAGGCAGGAGGGCTGCCAGGAATGAAGTCAGAAGAGAACTGGAGATAAAGGCGGAATCAACACACACAGAATTTAGCTTTTGCCTTGGGGGGACTTGAGCATAAGAATGATCTAATTTGAACTTTGTAGTGTTACCCTATCTACTTTAGTAAAAAACAAACTGAAAGAACATTGAAGGGAAATAGAAAGACCCCTCAGAAATCTGTTGGCAATCCAGTCCACATATCTTGGGTACAGGATGGCAACCAGAGATGGGAAACATAGATCTTGGGCATGGTCTTAAGGAAGAATGGACAGGAATTGCTGGTGGATTGGACTGAGGGTACCAGAGGAAGCAAGGAGTCAAAGATGCCATCCCTGCTCAGAGCCACAGAAACAAATGAGTTGCCTCTAGGAGGGCAGGAAAGACCGGAGGAGAAACCCTAGGAGCCCTGTTTCAGATCTGTTACCTTTGAGTTACCTACTAAAGGGAACGTAAAACAAGAGAGGGGGACAGAACCCAGAAACGCATCTCTGTTGGAAATACAACTTTGGCTCCATGATGTACAGATGTTAAATCGTGAGTGTGGGTGCCATAGCTAGAGAAGGCTAGTATCTGAGAAGCCCCTGCTTCCTGCTACATAGGTGGATCTGTCTTTCTGTCTGTTTTCTCCTGGTGGGGAAGCAAGGAATTTCTGTTCTAAGGCCACTAACCTTATTCAATTGCTGTCATACCGTGGTCAGTCCCGAAGGTCCCACTCTTGCTACTAGGGATGAGGGCATAATCTAGGAGTTTGAAGGAATGTAAACATTGAATCCACTACTAAGTAGGAGGAAGTCCTAGTCAGGACGCAGAACCCAGTGGCCTGGTTTCCAGGTCAGGTCAGTTATTGTGCTTGGTAACCATGGGCTCCTCGGGTCTGCTTCCTTAGCCTGGACTCTTCAAGCACTCTCTGGAACCCCGCCCCCCCAAGCCAATGCTTCTGCCATCTGCTATGAAATGCAGCTGTCAGCAAACAGAATGTAGTTGACAGAGTGTTACATAGAATCTTTATCAACAGAGAAGATCAAAGCCCTCAGCTGCTGCACACAGAACCAGAGAGATGCTCATCTGTCTGGCTAAGCTCTGAAAACTGACATGAATTTTCAAGGAAGTTAGGAAAGAGATCCTGTTCCCCAGTCTGTGCTGGTTACTTCCATTTGCTTCCAGAGAAGCTGCTGGTCCACACCTGTCAGGAGACTCACATCAACAAGTCTACCCAGAAGAAAAGAGCAACCACAATCACTGAGGTCAAGAAAAGTTGCCAAGCTCTTTGCAACTAGATTGCTATGGCACAAATCTGGAGATAGCACCTAAAGGGAGTGACAGGGACAAAGTCTGGGTACAGTGGACAGATTATAAATTTTTAACTGTATGTCAGCCCTGAGGGTGAGCGAGCAGGGAAGATGTTCACTGCTGTATGAGAACATTTTATCTCCCGTGATAAGAATAAAACTTATATTATATTTATTAGACGACAAACACTCAGCTTCATAATAATTTTCCACATTCAGATTAGCATATCTACTTAAGCTATGATTTGGTATTAGATAAATGACAAGTTGGAGTGCTTCGCCTGCTGTCTGCATTCTTTAGTTGCTTGTAATTCTTTGTGTAGGGATGAGACCTTGTGGGTTTTCCCCCATCAATTTTAGCACGTCTGTTGTTGATGTATTTGTTAGGTAACCAGTTAGAGGACGTATCCCTAAAAGTTTCTCACCAGTTTAAAAAGAAAAAGAAAAAAATTGAAATGCCATATTTCTATAGATAAGCCTAAGGGTATGGAGAGGGCCAGAGGTAGGGAGTGTAGGAGGGAGAAAAAGGAACTTACCCAGCAAAGGGGGTCTTGGACAAAGAGGGTTTCACATGCTGTGACTTTGAGCTAGTATACATATGGTAGGGTGAGGTGAAGGGTGACAACTTACGGGAAGGGAAGGAGCAGCTTAACCAGCAAGCGTGGCTGTTGAAATAGGAGTGGAGGGGCTGC
>NC_022030.1:1785571-1793932 GCF_000317375.1 Microtus ochrogaster
TATATCATGTGCATATATAAAAAGAAATGAAAATGAGTCCCTCTTAAGCAGGGAACAATGACCCTACTAGACACCACTGGCTAGAAAGCAAAGATCCCAGTCCCAGAAATGGGCTACCTCCTTTGGAGATATTGGCCAGAGGGACCCAATAGGCTCCCAAATGTTACAGGTTATTGTCATTGCTCTTGGATACCTTATAGATTATGAAACTAAGACTATTGCTGAAGGCACTTGAGTCATAGAACATTAAGATTTCAAAGTCATACAAGAAACTTCATCCCTATTGGCTAGCTTTCATAGCATTGGAGGGTTTTATTTACACTACCGAAGGAAAAAGTACTATTAATCAGTTTCACTTAGCCGTGAACCCTGAAAACTACAATAACAACTAGCCTGGCAAGAAACGCCCATTGGTGCGTTAGTAACATGGTTGTCATGGGAGCAATCAAATGCTTTCTGATTGGTGTTAAGGTCCACTCCACAAGATGAACCCATTCCTAACACCCTGATAGGAGCCATGGACCTCTGTCCAGATAGATCTTAAACCCCATGGGAGAATCTAACATTGTTAGTCTGCTAAATAGACATACTATTACTCCAACTCCTAATGATTTTTTTGTTATGCTCATAGATTAGTGAATCCCTCAGCCCTCATCAGAGAAGCTTCTATTTGAAGTAGGTGGAGGTCAACACAGACACCCACAATCAGTCAAAGAGCAATGAATAAGAGACTGTGGAGTTCTCAGCCCTGAATGGGACACTTACTTCTCCCCCTTCCTCTGAATGATCAGGGATCATTGTGGAAGAGGAGATGGAAAGATTCTAAGAGCCAATGGTAACTACAAAGATAACTACAATGAAACCATTTTCCAATCATAGCAGGGCAGTTGCCCATATGAACTCCCAGGAACTGTAACAGCATGCACAAGACCTAGACAATTCAAGCCGAATGAAGTCCCAGCATGAGGGTAGAGGTTGCCACAAAGTCACATCCCTAGCGGAGGAGCTATTGGCAACTGATATCTGCTGGGAAAGAGAGTTAGTTTTGATTAAGGGTATGGCCCCTGGTAGGTCAATCATGCTCCACTGAGTAGCTGTATATACAAGAGTTTTGGAGTGGCACATTGCACTCAGTGGATTTTTAAAATAAAAAGACATAAAATTGGCCATATTGGGAGCTGGTAATCTACCTGCAAGGCATTGGGAAGGTAAATACAATCAAAATACACTGTATGAAATTCACAAATAATTAATAAAAACATTGTTTAAAAAAATTAACCTCCCTTCAAATCTAGTTGTCATTTCAGCTGTAAATAGTTCCTATTTATTCTTAATAATTCTGAACTTGGGACCAACAAAATGGCTCAGTATGTAAAGGTGATTGATGTCAAGCCGGATGGCCTGAGTTCTATTTCCAGAACAAGGTAGAAGGAAGGAACGAGTTCCCATAGTTCTCTGGTTCTCACATGGGCACCATGGCACAGCAGATGCAGGATAAATACTGACTGTGAACTGGGTATTAAATAAGTATTAACTGTGATTACCACACTATATAGCAGGACTCAAAAGTTTGCACATATTGCCTCACTGAAGCTTTTCACCTTGTACCAGCATTTCCTCCCCATCCCCGTCCATTCCCAGCCTCTGAGCATCTCCTCTCTCCTCTCTACTTCAATGAACTTGACATATTTTAGATCTCATGTGTAAATGAGCTCTCTCTGAGCTTCCAGGTCAGATCCTAGCTTATTTCACTTTTAAGTCATTATAATAATATTCTCTAGGTCCTTCCATGGTTACAGTTTACATGTTGAATGTCTCCTAAAAGTCTGTGTGTTGAAAGTCTGGCCTAAGGAAAGTCCTTAGCTCACTGGGGATATGCTCCTGGAAAAGATCACAGGACCCCAGTCTTTCCTTTCTCTTCTGTTTTCTTGGCATCAAGTGCACAGTTTACCTCACCCTGCACTTTCCAGCATTGGCATACCATACACCCAACATGGGCATCAAAGAAATGGATATGCCTTGTCTTAGATGGGACCCTCCAAACCCTTGAACAAGAACAACCTTTCCTCACTAGGTGGCAGTAGTGTGTGCCTTTAAGGCAGAGGCAGGGTGATCTCTGAGTTCAAGGCCAGCCTTGTCTAGAGAACGAGTTTCAAGACAACCAGGGCTTCACAGAGAAACCCTGTCTCAGAAAAAAAAAAAAAAAAACTATAAGCTATGATCTAGGTTATTTTGTTATAATCAAAATGCTACCACATTTTGCTACTAACAAAATTCCTTCCTAAGACTAAATAATGTCCCACAGTGTATCTCTATTGCTTTTTCCTTATCTATTTGCATTGCTGGACTCTCAGTTTGATTGAATATGGCCATTGCGATTAAATGCAACAATGCACTGAAAAGTGAAACTATCTCTTTCGCCAGCTACTCTCCTCTCTTTTGCATGTATCCACTGGTAGGATGGTTTTAGCGTGTGAGTCATGCCCTTGCCCTTTCCATAATGCCTGTATTCATTCTTACTCCCTATGACAATGTAAAGGTTTCATTTTCTCTGCATCCTTGACAACCCATGTTATCTTTTGTCTTTTTAATAGTAGCTCATTATGTCTGCGGCATTGCCCCTCCCAGTGAGAAGCATTTCCTCCGATAGCCACTGGCCATTTGTGGGTCTTCTTTCTGAAATAGCTTGGCAGCACCTTTACACATTTTTTTTAAAACAGTTGTTTATTTTCATGTATTGCTCCATCAAGGGCATATCAAGGTTACAAGGTTTAGCACATTTACCAGAGTAAGAATACCCTGGTTTCTGCATCCTGATGAGCTGTTATGTGCCATGTAATAAGTGGAGAAGTGATTCATTTGAAAAGTAGCAGGGGGTGAGTCACACCGACTGCCTCTCATTTCTCAGACAAACGAAAATAAATACATGGAAAATTCATCCACAGGAAGAACATCTCAGTTATCCACACAACTTCTATGCCCTTAAACTTTGGAGGGTTCAGTAAGGCTCCTGGGTGACCAGACTGCCTATGCAGAAGGAAACTAATGACAATTGCCACCTCCATAGAATGACAGGTAGGGAGTGAACTATGAGACTCCACTGTCTGCTCCATGCTCAAGGCCTTTCTTCCCTTTTAAAGTCACTCATAATACATTGATTGCCATGTTACTTAAACAAATATTCACATTTTCCCTTTAAATACCTTACAGAGGATGCTATTTGTGTGTGAAAGTCGGTGGGAAACAGTGGCATAGCACAACCCACAACTTCAAAGGCCTGAAACAGATTTCTTTTGTCCTTAAAAATAAAGGGGGGGCTCATTCTATAGGTAGGAGTGTGTGTGTGTGCGCGCGCGCGTGCGCATGTGCACGCATGCATATGTGTGTAAGCACGTGAAGGTCAAAGGGCAACCCCAGGCGTTGTCCCTAAGGAACCATGCACCAGTTTTTATGACACAGGGTTTCTCACTGGCCTGGAACTCACTAAGTAGGCTAGGCTGACTGGCCAGTAAGCTGACCCCTGTTTCTGTATAGCATGCTGGCATCATAAGCTCACATCCTCATTCCTATTTTTTAACATGGGTTTTTAACATGGGAATTTAACTGGAGACTTGAACTCCATTTCTCATACTTGCATACAAAGCACTTTACTGACTGAGCTGTCTCCCCAGCCAGGAGTGCTATCTCCTAAGCTGTGAAGATTGAAGTCAGCCAGTGAGAAGTCTGTACAACTAAAATCACCTGAGACCATCCAAGACAAACAAGGTAATTCCCTATTGGGAATCACAAGTTAGTTGAGAAAGCCCAAATTTTCAGGCTCACAACTGGGTGAAATTCCATTGTATACAAGGAAGTTCCCAATGGAAACATTCTTCAATGGTGCCAGGAAGCTGCTGCTCCTGTGAAGGGAGACTGTGTGGTGGTGTGATGGGAAGGTGTAACTGAGGCACGGCTGCCGTTGCTCTGCTTTCAACTCTTGAACACAGTTTACTTGGAGATGTAATTGCCTTCAGGTTTTGTTTATTGGGCTTTGGGCCTGCTGTGTTCTCTACACTGTCTTCCCTTGACCCATTCCTACCAGTCTCAATTGAGATTAAAATGCAAAGGGGTCACGCCTTCATATACCAGCTACACAGAGCCGCGTGTGATGCTGTTTGTCAGCTGTTAAAATCTCACTTCGCTGGATGCAAAAGGACACCATACAAGTTCACAGCAGGGTAGGAAACAGGCGATTGGTGGAGAAACGATGCCCCAATGTTCAGTTGATTAACAACTCAGAGCAAAACCAAGTCAGAATGTCTCACATTTGACACAGCTGCACTTCAGAGGGAGTAGCCTTGCTCCCAAAGTTGCACTGAGGAACCCTCACTTAAGTGCTCGGGAAAATCAAAAGAGAATTTTTTTACTGATTTTTATTTAGCTCTACATTTTTCTCTGCTCCCCTACCTGCCTCTCCCCCTCCCCACTCCAACCCTCCCCCAAGATTTTGATGCTCCCAATTTACTCAGGAGATCTTGTCTTTTTCTACTTCCCATGTAGATTAGATCTATGTAAGTCTCTCCTAGTCTCCTCAGTGTTGTCTAAAAGGTGTGTTGAATAAAGAACTGAGCCTAAATCTTCCCTGTTTTCCTCCCAGAATGAAAATAATATTCATTAGCAAGTTACAAATCGACACAGTTTGAAGCCAATCTGGTATCCATAGTGAATCCCAGGCCAGCAGGATCACATGAGAGCCCTTGTCTCAAAAAGGAGGGGAAAAAAAAAATCAATAGGGCACAGGCACTAGACAAATAAAGAAAGCTTTTACAGAAATTCACAGAAAAAAGAATAGAATTGGACAATAAACATAAGGAATGTCAATCTTACCAATACTCAAGATACTCAACAAATGTAAAACTAAATAAAAAAACTAAAATAAACTAAATAGCATTGTTCTTCTACCAAACTGGCCAGTGTTTTTTAGAGCATTGGCTTTGCATAGAAGAGAAGAGAAGGGAGTACTTTCTGTCATTCCCTCTCCACAGGGCAATTTCTTAGAGGCCCCATCTTCTGCCCATTTGTTCCATTTCTAAGATTGATATTATATTAGACATATGTCCATGCTGTCCATCCTATTATTTGTCATCATGAGAAAATGTAAAATCCTAAATGTCTGACAATGAAAAAATATAAAATAAAATAGTGAAACTAGCAATGGACAATAGCCCAAGCTTTGCTGGAAAATGCTTTCTGTGTAATGATATGAAATACCCACAATGAAGTGTTCAATGGGGGAGGGGGGGATGATGCCGGTTATTTTCCTCAGCTGCATCTCAGTAATTATTCATAAAAACATAACACATGCCCAGAACAATAGATTACAAGAAAACACAAACAACAATTATCTCTGGATGGCAGATGGCTTATTAGTGAATTTCTCCCTAAATAATTATTTTTATTGTAATTTTTATTTTTATTGAAAATAGATTATTTTATACAATACAATATATTCAGATAACTATTTTCCTTCCACCAAATTCTTCCAGATCTTTCTTACCTCCATAGCCACCTAAATATACATTCTTTCTCTCTCTCTCTCTCTCTCTCTCTCTCTCTCTCTCTCTCTCTCAATAGAAAACAAACAGGCAATTTTTAAAAAGCAAACACAGAATAGTATAAAACAAACAGGAAAAAAAGAGCCAAAGAAGAAGCACAAGAGACACACATAAATCCTATGAAATTGGAAAACATAATATATAAGCAAAAGACCTGTAAGGTTAAAATAAAATGTTCAGACAAAGTATTATGAGACAAAACCTTCCAACAATAACACTGAGTTCTTTCTGAGTTGACAATCCAGTGCTAGGCATGGGGCCTGCCCTCAAGTGTGGTTTGTATACCCAGTGAGACTCAGTTGGAGAAAACTATTTTTTCCCTTATGAATGGTTGTCAGTTGGAGATGGCTTCTGGGTTAGGGATGGGGCTTTGTGGTCCCTTCCCCTCTCCACGCTTCCCCATCTAGCTTAGACCTGTGCAAGCTGCCACAGTCTCTGGGAGTTCATATGTGTGTCAGCCCTGTTGTGTGAAGACCTTTTTCTTGGTATCTTCCATCCCCACTGGCTCTTGCAGTCTTTCTGCCTCCTCTTCCACAGAGCTCCCTGATTCCAGGGAGGGATTTGATGGAGACTTCCCACTTAGCACTGTGTGTTCCACGGTCCTGCACTCTCTGCACATTGTTCAGATGTGGTTCTCTGTGTAGGTTGGCGTCTACTTCAAGAGGAAGTTTCTGAGGTGGTGGCTGAATGAGACACTGATCAATGAGTATAGCAGAATAGTTGTTAGGGGTCATTTTTATGGCTGTGCTCCTTTGGCAGAACAGTAATATTTGGTTTTCCCATAGGTCCATGGCTTATCTAGTATTAGGTTCTTGGCCATATGAGCAGTGTTGAGCATGGGTTTCAACTCATGGAGTGGGCCTTAAAACTAATCAGATAATGGTTGGTTACTTTCATAAACCTGTGCTATTATTGTACCAGTGCATCTTGCAGGCAGATCAACATAGTAGATCACAGGGTTTGTTCCTGGGTTGATGTTAACCTTTCTCCTCTGGTAGTGTGCAAAGTACTTCCAGTTCCATAAATTCTAGTCAGTAAGAGTGGAGGTTCTAGGTAGACACCAGCTCAACTTCTCTGTGTTCAGTGAGTTATGTAGATGTTGCTTTCAACAATAGGGCCTTAACATCATCTTGTGGTGAAAAACCATAGCCTTGACAATAGCCTGAGTTGTTTGGGGGCTTCTATGAGGTCCCTCTGGCCAACAACTCAATTAGATGCAATCCATCCCTGGAACTAGAGGTTTCTGTTGTGGAATTATTTTAAGGTGTGGTACACTTGTTTATGCTGTGGAACATTTGTTTTAATGATGCAAAGATGTATTGCATTTTTTTCATGTTGCATTTGTTTAACTCTGTGAAGCCGTGACTCTCTGCCTGTCTAACACACCTGATGGTCAAATAGAGAACTGAATGGTCAGTATCAAGGTAGGAGAAAGGAGAGGCAGGGCTGGCAGGTGGAGAGAATAAATAGAAGGGGAAATCTGGGAGGAGGAAAAGGGAGCAAGAGAACAAGGAGAGGGCGCCAGGGGCCAGCCACCCAGCTGATGTGGGAGTGTCATATATCAATCTGTTGATTTCATTGGTTGAGTAATAAACAAACTGCTTGGGCTCATAGCTTAGAACATAGGTGGGTGGAGTAAACAGAGCAGAATGCTGGGAGGAAGAGGAAGTGAGATAAGACGCCTCAGACAGAGACGCCATGCTCCTGGCTCCTGGGAGGACGCGGGTATAGCTCTGCTCCAACCCAGGATGGACGTAGGCTAGAATCTTCCCGGTAAGACCGGTGCTACAGTTTATTAGAAATGGGTTGATCAGGATATCAGAATTAGCCAGTAAGGGCTAGAGCTAATGGGCCAAGCAGTATTTTAAAAAATACAGTGTCCGTGTAATTATTTTGGGGCATAAGCTAGCCAAGCGGCTGGGGTGCTGGGGACGCAGCCCCGCCGCTCCTATTACTACACCCAGCCACCCAGCCACCCAGCCACCCAGCCACCCAGCCACCCAGCCACCCAGCCACCCAGTCACAGAGTACAAGTAAGATATATAGAAATAAGAAAAGGAAAAAAAATCAGAGGCAAAAAGTAGTTGGAATAATTTAAGTAAAGAAAAGCTGACAAGAAATAAGCCAAGCTAAGGTTGGGCTTTTGTAAGTAATAATAATTCTCCAGGTGTATTTATTTGGGAGCTGATGGCAGGCCCCCAAAAGAGTCAAATAGCTAAAAGTAAAATAAACGAGCTTTACCACAGGTTTCATTTTGTGGTGAAAGATGTCTAGTTGAGGCTTTGTCTCCCCATTATTCAGTACTTATATTTAGATTTCTTTCATATATGTTTGTATTTTTAGAACCACCTAATATAGAAGCTTTCCCTATGATCCTTCAAATGCCCCTTAGTTTTAGCTGTTCCTCCTGTATTCCCTCCTTTATGTCCCTCTTCCCTGCTCCCCCTCCTTAAGCCTCCCACCCATAGATGTGTATAATCCATACATAAATATATATTCTATTTCTCATTCCCAGGGAAATCACTCTCTCCCCCACCCTTACTCTAACCCCTGTGTTTATATGGATTGTAGCCTGTTTATTGAAGACTTAATAGCTAACATCTATGTATAAGAAAATACTTGCCATATTTATCTTTTGGGGTCTGGGTTACCTCACTCAGAATGATTTTTTTTCTGGTTCCATTCATTTATCTCTAATGTTCATTATTTCAATTTTTCAAACAAATGAGTAATATTCCACTGCATAAATGTACCACATTTTCATTAT
>NC_022030.1:1794357-1808411 GCF_000317375.1 Microtus ochrogaster
AGCTGGATACTGAGGGAAATCAATTCCCAGCTTCCTGAGGAGCGACCATATTGATTTTCATAGAGGGTATGCAAGTTTGCACTCCCACCAAGAAAAGATGAATGCCCCGTTGCTCCACGTTTTCCCCAGCATGAGCTGTCATTTGTTTTATTGAATTTGTCCATTATGACTGGTGTGAGATGAAATCTAAAAGTAGTTTTTATTTGTATTTCCCTGATGAATAAGGTTGTTGAACATTTCTTTAAGTATTTCTCAGCCATTTTAACTTTTTTTGAAAACTCTTTGTTTAGATATATACCCCATTTTAATTGGGTTATTTGTGTTCTTAGGTTGTTTTAATTCTTCATATATTTTATATATTAGCCCCCATTAGATGTTTAGTTAATAAACATCTTTTCCCATTCTGTATCCTGCTGCTTTGTCCAAATGATGGTATCCTTTGCCATACAGAAACTTTATAGGTTCATGAGGTCCCATTTATTAATTGTTGATCTTATTGTCTCATTGGTATTCTGTTCAGGAAGTCCTTTCCTGTGCCAATGATTCAAAACTATTCCCCACTTTTCTTCTCTCAGGTTCAGGGTTTCTGGCTTTATGTTGAAGTTTCTGATCCTTTTGGAGCTGAGTTTGTGCAGGGTGATAAGTATGGATCTGTTTGCATCCTTCCACATGCAGTTTGGTCAACATCATTTGCAGAAGATGCTGTCCTTCTTTTTTCCAGTGTGTATTTCTGGCTTATTTATCAAAAATCAGGTGTCCATATTATGAGGACACATGTCTGGGTCTCTAGTTTGATTTCATTGATCAACCTGCTTGTTTTTATGCCAATACCACAATGTTTTTATTACTATAACTCTGTAGCACAATTTGAAGCTGGATGGTGATATTTTTAGAAGTTATTTTATTCTTCAGTATAGTTTTAGTTTTCCTAAGTCTTTTGTGTTTCTATGTGAAGCTAAAAATTGTCCTTTCAAGTTCTATAAGAATTGTGCTAGGATTTTGATGGTTGCATTGAATCTGTTGGTTACTTTTGATAGGATAGTGATTTTTGCTGCATTAATCCTACTGATCCATGAACAAGTAAGATCTTTGCATCTTCTTATATCTTCTTCAGTTTTTTGCTTTAGTGTCTTATAGTTTTTATCATATAGGTCTTTCACTTGATTGGTTAGAGTTATTCCTGATTTTGGGGAGTTATTGTAAAAGATATTGTTTCCTTAATTTCTTTCTAAGTCCTTTTGTAATTTTGTATATAGGAAAGTTACTAATTTGGAGTTGATAAGTTTGTATTATCAGCTACTTTGCTGAAAGTGTTTTTCAGCTGTAGAAGTTTCTTGGTGGAGCTTTTCAGTTCACTTCTGTATACTACCATAACGTTGACCTATAATGATACTTTGACTTCTTTCTTTCCAATTTGTACCCCTTTGATCTTCAGTTGTTGTATTGCTATAGCTAAGACTTCAAATGCTATGCTGAGTAGGTATAAAAATAGTGGACAACCTTGTCTTGTTCCTGATTTTAATGGAATTGTTTTGAGTTTCTTTCCATTTTAAGTTGATGTTGGTTGTGGGCTTTCTGCAAACTGCCTCCAGTATGTTGTAGCTCTAATCTATCCAGGACTTTTATCATGAGGAGTATTGGATTTTGTCAAAGACTTTTCCTGTGTCTAGTGAGATGATCATAGGGTTATTGTCTTTCAGTCTGTTTACATGTGGATGACATTTATTGATGTCATACCATCCCTGCATCTCTGAAATGAAGCCTCCTTGATCATAGTGGATGAACTTTTTAATGTAATCTTGTATTTGGGTTGCAACAGATTTGTTACATTTTTTACATCTATTTTCATAAGGGAAATTGGTCTGTAATTCTTTCTTTGTTGAGTCTTTGTGTGGCTTAGGTATCAGGGTAAATGTTTATGTATCAGAACTTGTTCTTCTGGTTCTATTTTATGCAATAATTTGAGGAGTGTTGGCATTAATTCATTCTGAAGATCAGTTAAAATTCTGCAATGAATCCATCTGGCCCTGGGTGGTTTTTATTTATTTTTTGTTTGCTTGTTTTTTGTTCATTTGTTTGTTCATTTTGATTAAGAGACGCTTAATTATTGCTTCTATTTCACTGGAGGTTATTGGTCTGTTTTAACTGCTTAGCTGAAGTTGATTTAACTGTGGTAGGTGATATACATCAATAAATGTATCCATTTCTTCTAGATATTCCAGTTTAAGAAGTACAGATTGTTAAAGTATACCCTTATTTGTTATGTCCCCTTGGTTTCCTCTGCATCTGTTGTTATGTCAACCTTTTCACCTCTAACTCTAATTTTATTAATTTGGATCTTTTCTTGATGGAGGTGGGTCTTGTATCTTATCTGTTGCTTTCATTGGTTAACTAATAAAGAAAACTGCTTGGCCTGATAGAATAGAAAATTAGGTAGGTGGAGTAAACAGAACAGAATGCTGGGAGAAAGAAACCGAGTCAGGCAGTCGCCATGATTCTCCCACCCGACACAGTCACAGGTTAAGATCTTCCCTGGTAAGCCACCTCATGGGCTACACAGATTATTAGAAATGGGTTAGGTCAATATGTAAGAGCTAGCCGATAAGAGGTTGGAATGAATGGGCCAAGCAGTGTTTAAAAGAATACAGTTTCCGTGTAATTATTTCAGGGTATAAGCTAGCCGGGTGGCGGGAAGTGGCCCACCACTTCATATTACAACATTTTCTCTTCATTTTTTTTAGATAATTTGGTTAAAGTTTTAACCAGGTATTGCCACTGGGGGTTCCAGATAGAGTGTGTTTCTTGGTATTAGGAACTGATATTAAGGACTGGAGATGGGCAAGAAGTGGAGAGGGTCCTCAGACAGAGGAAAGCTGGACCCAGCATGAGATTTGATGGAGTCCCTAAGATATGGAGGCAGAGAAGAAGGACAGGCCCCTACAAAAAGTATGCTACATGGCTGGGAATGAGACTGAAGGGCTTGCAATGGAGAACAGGAAGGAGAGTGAAGATGGACAACCAGATTCCCAGGGAAATTTAGCCAGGAGTTCTCAGGTAGAGAGTGCCTCCATGTATTTGTGGCTGACACAAAACAATGGGAATGGACTCCAATGGGAAGCTGAGTTGGGCCACAGGAAGGAGGAGAGCTGGGTCTGTCTAGAGATTTGGTTGCATCCCCAGGGAATTATTTTCCTCCAAAATTCTAATAGAAAGAATGCTCATGGTTTCAAGCAAACATCTACGCACCTTTGTTAATTAATTTAAAAACTACCTATAATTAGCACATTGCTTGAGAATAGTTACAAAATAATTTCAGAGGTGTTTTTAAACAATATTTTGGTATGGGAAGTTCTGTATATGTGTTGCTTTTATCAGTTAATGAATAAAGAAACTCCTTTGGCCTGTGATAGGGCAGAATAGAGCTAGGTGGGAAAACTAAACTGAATGCTGGAAGAAAGTAGGCAGAGTCAGTGAGACACCATGTAGCCTACAGAGGAGATAGATGTGCCCTGAAACTTTACCAGTAAACCACGAGTCTTGTGGTAAAATAAAAAATTATAGAAATGGGTTAATTTAAGACGTAAGAGCTAACTAGAATACACTTAAGCTATTGGCCAAACAGTATTGCAAATAATATAGTTTCTGAGTGATTATTTTGGGTCGGAGCAGCCAGAAACAAATGAGCAGCCTCTGCAATATTTTAACTTGCCAACTTCATTCACAACTTAACAGTCTTTTCCCCATATTTTAGCCAGATGTCAACTACCATAGTGCCTATATGTATCACCAAAACTACAGCTAAATTGATTTGATTAGTTATTGCATATACTATGAATCTCTACTGAAGAAAGTATTAGAAAAGAACAGACAATTCAACTCTTAATTAATGCATTTTTAGGTGGCTTAGAAGAGAATCTTTTGAGAGGTGTCTAAGTTCTACTTTGTAGACATTAAAGGGAAGACGAATGCTTCACAAGATAGTTTCAAAGAGCTCTACAAACACAGTTCTGTAGCAAGCACTCACAAGTTGCTTTTATTAAAAAGCATTGACCTCACTTGGATGTACAAAGTAACGAGAAGCAGGTTGAAACCCTGACATCTCTGCTCTGGTTTGTTTATCTCCTTTACTTCAGTTCAGATTCTTAATCCTGACTCTGTGAAGTTATGCTCATCACTTCAGCAGTGCCTATGTAGAAACCCTTCATACTTCACCTATTACATCCCCTTCAGACTAAAGCCACAAATGATAATAGCAACTGCAGCATCTCATTGTCAGCCTTTTTAAATGTCCTGTTCCAAAATCCAAGTGCCTAAGGTCTGTATTCCTTGTTCTATACCTATAGTCACCTTAGATTCCAGGAAGAACAGAGGCAGCATCCTAGAACAGAAACTACAGTCTCCTGAGAATGAACTGGTTCCTTCATCCCCTGAGAACCAAGCTGTTTTTCCAAGTAAAATGTCTTTACATTGTTCAGAATGGAAGCTGAGACAATGGTTAAGCAAACATGTCTTGAGCAACACTGCCCCATTATTTCCTGTTTAAACCTAAAACTTGGTCAGCTACCAAAGATGGACTTGGGACTAACTGTACCCTTTATTTATTTCAATGTGGCTGCATTGAATAAATCTTCCCTCTGCTTTTTATCATAACTCATCTCTTTAATTGGTATGTTGGGTTAGGTGGCCAAATCAAAGATTGGGGTTTTGTCCTAAAACTCTGGTCACAGCTGTGGTTGCAAACTATAGATTTTATGATAGTCTAAAAACAAATGTAGCTGTCTGGTTCTGAAAGTTTCAAGCCTCTGTCCGCGTTATTTCATGAACACTTTCCTACTGCACTAATTTAAGGAATGGTTATGGAGTGTCAGTAATTATATTCATTACTAGCAAAGCTGAAAATACAGCACAAGATGTAGCAACTCTATTAGAAAGACAGACACTGACTCACTGGAGCCATGCACTGAGATCAGAGCTCATCTTCATTTTCAAGTACAAAGAAAAATTACTTTTGTTGCCTTTGAAGGAGAAGGTGGCACTATGCCAGCGCCCCCAGCGCCCGAGGACTTTCCACTCTTACTATTTAACCTTGATGGTAGATGACAACCATGTTACATGTGATCCTTATTTCAGTCAAGGCATTTTGGAAGTGATAAAGTTTCTAGTCTTAGTCTGACATTGTTCAGCAAGATCATCCACTTTAAATTTAGCTCTTGTCAACAGCTAAGACAAAGGGTCGTTATTTACATCACAAAAGGAGTCTTTTATGTAGCAAAGAATTTATTGCAGGGGAAAGTGTTCAAAGGGCTGCTTCTTCTATTACAATTAAAACACTTCAGTTTAGAACAATTTTATCTACCTGAAGCTTTTTAGTTCTTATGTTGGGAGTCCCAGTATAGTGTGCATATCTCATTATAACTTTCCAGGGGGGGAAAGTCACCCCTCAGTGACTCAATAAATTAGGGAAAGAGAAGAGAACACTCAGCCAAAGAAGCATGGAGAAGAATAAACAGGAAGGATGGAAGATAAAACTCATAGAAACTCTAAAAAAAATGTTCATCTTCAAACACCTGGTGGAACAATCAAAGAGAGCAAATCTATGACCAGCTTACATAGATACGCTTACATAATCTTCTCCCAAAGATTCTCAGGTCAGAGGTTCTGTCTGGTAATCAATTCTTACCTAGCCACAAGCTTCCTTCTACCACATATACTGTTAGTCAGGGTCACGCCATTTTGTAAAGCTCCTCCATTTTATTTGAGCTGTGTTAATTCTGGAAACTATAGTAATTTCAGCTTTAGCACTTATGTAACATTTTTCTGGATTCTTGCCCTTCCCATCCTCACTGCTGACTTATGCACAATATAATGACACGCTATTGGCTTTCGTCAGCCGTGTAACATAGAACCTCCCTCCTTCCTCTAGACTGGAGAAGAAAGGACTCCACTCTCTTCAGAGACCCCGCCATGTTGCTGTCTGTCTGCCTGTCTATCTATGATATTAATTCTTGTAAATAATCTCTTATCCAAATAGCAATTTACTTCCATTTCCCCTTTGAAAACCAACCTGAAATCTTTCAGAAGGAAATAAATAATTAGTGGATTGAAGCATTAACATTTTGGCTAGGGAGATAGTTCAGTTGATAAAAATGCTTACCCTACAAGCACAAAAACCTGAGTTTGATACCCAGAACCTATTTTTAAAAATGTAGGCTTGGTGATGTGTACTTACAGTGGAAACTGGCATATCCTGGAGACTTCAGTCAACTAACCAAGCCTACTTGGCAAAGTGCAGGTCAGTAAGAGACTCTGTCTCAGAAAAAACAACAACAACAAGATGAATGGCCCCTGAGGAAAGATGACCAATATTGACTTCTGGCTTCGACAGGCACATGCACGTATATTCACACACGCCTGAACATGCACGATGTACAAGCACACGAGCATCAACATGTGACAGCAAGCTACTCATTTGATAAGCTTCCAAAAGGTGGATGTCCTAGCGACAACACTGCCCCATTGCGAACTGTCATTGGCTGTTACTCTATTATCAGCTCCCTTAGCTCAACACTTTACTTTCAAAAGAAAAGCCACACCCAAACGACGAACATGCAGGTTTCTAAAGCTTCCTTTGTATTTCTAGAACCCAGATATCTGCTTCACCTCAGATAATATCAGAATGGGTAACACTCCTTATTTTGCTTCTGTGCACCACCTAACACAGGTCATAAAAGCTGCTGTGAGGTTTGCCTCCTGGAGAGTCACGTTTGCCTAAAGAATTATTGAAAGTAGCCTTGCAAGATCAGAGGGCAGCTATGAGGTTCCGACCAGAGGCAGAAGTGGGGATGGGGGAATAAAAAGAAAGCCTGCTGTGGTGACAAACGCTGCACTTACACATCATCTCCCTGTCCATCAGCACCTGTACCCCCACTGCATCTCCTCCCACTAAACTTCCCCTCACATACCTTTTGGTCTTTCAGTTTTATTTAAGGTGGAGAGGTCAACTCAGCTCCTTACATCTTGTCATGGTCTGATATGTGAATATCTGATTTTTCTTCCAAACATCTTATTTTCCAAGTATTGCCTTCTAAGCAGTAAGGAAGCAGACCCAGGTCTGGCAAACTGAATCCTTCATTCTGGTCCCCTTGAGAAAATAGGCCAAGGAATAGCACAGAAACTAAGATCTGTCTTTGTTCATCTTCTAATACAAACACAGCAAAACCACAAAATCACTACTATTAAAGATTTGATTATTAGTGTCTCTACTGACAAAGCAATAACATAGTTATTTAAATTCATTGGTAATTGGTACCATATAGTGCTATAATTACTAAGTCTTATGCCAACTTGATATAAGTAAGAGTAATTAGGGAAGAGGGAACGTCATTTGAGAAAATTTCCCTACCAGACTAGACTGTCAGCAAGACCGAAGTGCATTGTCTTAATTGATGTTTGACTTGAGAAGACCTGGTTCACTGTGAGTGCGCCATCCCTGGACCGGTGATACTGGGTACTTTAGGAAAGCAGACTGAGCAAGCTTTGAAGAGCAAGCCAGTAAGCAGTACTCCTCGATGGCCTTTGCATCAGTTCCTGCCTCCAGGTTTCTGTCCTGTTGAGTCCCTGCCCTGACTTCCCTCAGTGATAAGCCACAGTGAAGAACCTGTAAGTAGAAGTTAACTTCTTCATCCCCAAATGACTCTTGATCATGGTGTTTTTATCACAATAGAAGCCATGACTAAGACACTATATAAAAGGCTTATCCAAATACCTTGACCAGAGGACAGGCTATTCATCATATTCTGTCTCCCTTCCAGTTTTGCTCCAGATGAGGAACAAAAGCCTTTTTATCAAAAGGAGGGTCCTACCTGCTAATCTGCCCTTTCCCCTGAAGAGAGACGGTGTCCTTGATATATAAATATGCTCCATGACTCCCTTCCAAGGCTCTCATGCAAGCTTCTCAGAGATGCAAAATTGTTGCAAACAACAATAGATTCCAGCTTGGTAATCTGTCCAAACTAGGCAGAGAACCCTTAGATATAAAGAGATTTGTGTTGCCACCTCCAAAGGCATTGTCTCATTTCATAAGGCTAGAAACAGACTCCAAAAGACAGTGTGGATTTTAAATCTTTGGCTTATGTGGCCAGATGTCCATTATCTTTTTAAATAGAAGACAAGAAAGAGATAATTAAAATTCACAGATAATCCCAAACCCCACATTTTGACCAGTACTTAACTATCTCACTGCTCACAGATTCTGGACCAGAGCATCCCAGCAACCAAATTACAGAGCTGCCTAACTTCAATGTCAACTTATTTTTATCTGTTCAACTAGCCTGCCAACCTTCTATTTTCTGCTACCATTCACTCAGCCACAACATCGCTTTTCCAGCATAGGCACCTATTAGGCAAAGAGGCAAAATTCTCCTGTCAAGAGAAAAGCAAGGGAGAAAGAACCTATAAAACCATCCCCTAGAAAAAGGAGCATGGTCTTTTAGATTGCCATAGCACTGAGCTCCTGGGTTGACTCAGGTTCCTTGTAGGACTCCCTGTGCATGCCTTGGTGATAATAGTACAGATTAGTTAACTAGCTAGGAAGGCTGGAATCTGCTTGCGGTTGGCAGCATCTGAAATAGATTCCCATGATTCCCACTAACACATCCCTCATAGTTAACAAGTAACAACAATAACAACAAAGTAATAAAGAGGCATAGACATTAAAGCCACATAGAGCAATCTGGGGAAGGGATACAGGTCTTGCATGTGTACATGCTCACGTGTGTACAAAGGTATATTGAGGCCAGAGGTCAACACTGGGTATCTTTCTCTGTCATCACTCTCAACCTTAATTTTTGAGACAGGGTCTCTTACCTCTTTTCTCAGGGCTCAGCTTGGAGACTTAGCCACTAGTCCCTCAGGCTTTAGCAAAGGAAGAGGATCAGGCCAAGGGTCCAGTTCTATGACTAACAGTAAGAGGAAAAACACAACCACCTCAGGAAACTGCGAATATTTCTGTCTAGGGACGACAGGCTAAAGCAGAAATTATCCGGCACGGTCAGACTCCTAAAGCATTGTACTGGCACTGTCAGAGTCCCTGGCCAAATGTGCCCGTGAAGCCGTAAGGACATGCTTCAACTTGAAATTCTGAAACAAGAACAGTTATGTGAGTGCCATCTTTCCCACGATAGCAATGTTCTTACTTTTATCGTGTGTGGGGGCTGTGCATGTTTAAAAGGCTTTTCCTTAGAAACTCCCCCTTTCCAAAGAGTCAAAATTCAGGAAGAGATAGATGGCTGGGGAGATTACTCAGTGGTAAAGAGCTTGCTAGGCAAGCATGGGGATCTGAGTTCAAATCCGCAGCACGGGTGCAGAAGTCAGGCAGCGCTGTAAACAAGTGTTAGTGGAGCAAAGACGGCTATCCCTGGAGCTACCTGGCCACCTAATCTAGCCAAAAGGGCAAGCTCTGGGTTCAGCAAGAAATCTAATTCAAATATAAGGTGAGGAATAATAGAGGAAGATTCTCAACAGCCATGTTGAGCCAAAACTACATTTATGCACATCTGTATGCTCACGCACACACACACACACACACACACACACACACACACACACACACACTGAAAGTAAACTACCTTACGGTAAAGAGACATCCAGACACAAACCCAGTGCTGAGATGAAGTCCTCTGGAGACTGGTGGTGGGTCCCTACTGCACTGTTCCTCAGTCTGTTTCTCCATGTAAATTAGTGTTGTGAAGATTTGAAACCCCCTCCCATAAAAGCCAAGGGAGGACTCACATGTTAAGCCAAGTGAGTAGTAGTCCCGGGCTCTTCAAGCATACAGTAAACACATCAGATATCGTTTTTAGTCCAGCCCCCAAGGAACATACTGGAAAGCCATGGCAGTTGAGTTTAAATGGGTCAACGTTAAAAGGAACTGAGAAGCTTGTCCAGTTCAAACCTATCCTTGGACCACTGACCACCCTCATTTTTTAGAAAAAAAAAAATAAGTTCACTGAAAGTCATACACTTTTCTCAAAAAAAGACTGTTTATCTTCCCACCTCTATTTTTAAGGACCAGTTACTTCTCAAAGTGTGTATACCCAGGGCTGATCTTACTTTTTGGCGCCACCAAGTGGCCGTGCATAATGGCACAGGGAAACTTCCCCCAGGAGGCTTCCCATCTTTTGTTTTAACAAAGAGGATTTAGGAAACCTTTGAAGGCCCTTTCATACCCCTCCGATAAAGGGGTAGTCATCTGAGTCGAACAAAGCAAAGCAGTAAACATCCCAGTGGCGCTGAAGAAAACTGGGAGGAGGAAGAAGAAAAGGCAAGAAAGCAAGGGTGGGTGCTGGAGCAGAGAGGCCCTTGCTGGAGTGTGTGGGAACCCCTTCACTTATGTCTTAATGCCAGTCATCCTGGTGACATACTGCTACACCCATACACTAGTGCCTCCCTCAGCCCACTTGGGAGAAGCTTCCTGCAGTAGATGGGACGTTATAGAGAGACCCACAACTGGACAACGTGCAGAGTGAGGGAGAAACTTTGGAACACTCGGTCTTAAATGAGTTATCTACATCGAACCTCTCCTCTCAGGCTCAGGGAAACATGGGGGAGAGGAGGCACAAAAAATTTTGTAAGAGCTGGAGGTGATGGAGAATGCCAAGAAACAGTGTCTTCGGACACAACAGGACTGACACTCTCAGGAACTCACAAAGACCGTGGCAGTACGCACAGGACCTGCACAGGTCCAAGCCTTTAGGGGTCTCAGTACTAACGGGAGCAAGTTGACTGGGGAGGGGGAGGGTGATCACACCACATCCAAACTCAGAAATGGTTGGCCAACACAAAACAAACAATGGTGCTTTTTGCTCTCTTTTGCCATTTTGTTTTCTATCTTATTGGTCTTTTCCCTAGTTGTTTTGACTTTCGTTTCTATTTGTGTTTGTTTGTTTGTTTGTTTGTTGTTTTTATGTCTTGTGGGTTTTAGCGGGGACAAAGAGAAAAAGAAAATACATGAAGTTGGATGGATGAGTGATGTGGGATTCCCCTCTGTATGCTGTGAATATCATTAGTTAATAGAGGAACTGCTTTGGGCCTATAGCAGAGTTATAGGGGAACAGAGCTAGGTAGGGAAAACTAAACTGAATGCTGGGAGAAAGGAGGCAGAGTCAGGGGAAGCCATGTAACCCTGCTAGAGACAGACGCCAGAACTTTGCTGGTAGGCCATGACCTCGTGGTGATGCACACAGATTAATGGAGATGGGTTAAATTAAGATGTAAGAGTTAGCAAATAAGAAGCTAGAGCTAATGGGCTAAGCAGTGATTTAGTTAATACAGTTTCTATGTGGTTGTTTCGGGTCTGAGCAGCCAAGAACGAAGTAACTAGCCTCCTTCAATGGATGAGGAGGTGGAAAGAACCTGGGAGGAGTTGGCGAAAGGCAAAACATGATCAAAATGCACTATATGAAAAATTTTTAATTAAAATATAGAAACAGAAAGGAAGGAAGGAAGGAAGGAAGGAAGGAAGGAAGGAAGGAAGGAAGGAAGGAAGGAAGGAAGAAAGTTTAGCCTGGCCTCTAGACAGGAAGGAACCTTTTTTTTTTTTGGTAGAGGAACTGTAATCCACACTTGTGATAAAGACTAAGTAGCCAAGTAATAATAATTGTAGTTGGTTGGAAATCAAAAGCAAAGCTAATACAACCCTTAAAGAAAGAACCTCTAAAATTCAATTCTAAACAAGAAATGCTAGAAAGGCATTGCAATTTACAGCAAGCATGTTCAGCGAGCATTGCAAAGGCAGGCACGCAGTTTCTCAGTGTCCTTTGCCAGCTGTGCAACTCATATTAACACAGTCATGACCAGTCACTCTCCCCAGGTCCACAGGAGAGCAGACTCTGGGAGAGGCATTTTCCAGAGCACACTCTCTAGAAGGCCTCTGTGCCTTTAGACCCACACAGTTGGAAAAGCTAAGAAGAAAACCACCCTTCACCCTGTTAAGAAAACTGTCTGGCAATCTGGAGCAATCAGCTCAGCCATCTTTCATTTATAGTTCCAGCCTCTGAAAAAAAAAATCATTTATAAGAACTAACCTTCTTAAGGCCTTTTTTTTTTTTTTTTTTTTTGGCAAGTGTCTCTTTCTAAGGTTTGACTGGTAAGGTGTTACATATTGGATAAACCACCTTTTCCCTGAGAATTTCCCTTTTTCTTCATAGTCTTTGCATCTCTATCCTGCCCAGATCAAAGCCGAGCTTTTCTTCTTTATAAAATTTGAGGTGGCAGCTTTGGCATCCTGTGTTTTAAAATTCCTTTATTTCTAAAAGAATCAAGACCCAAGAAAAAGTACAAATTAAACACAGTTCCTAAAACTTAGTTTTAAAAATGTATCATTATGCCAAAAAATGAGTGTATGATTCTAATATCATCTAATAGTGTTTTATTTCACTTTACTGTTCAAATTGTTTATAGTTTCTCTGCTCAGAAGTACCTAACAGCAGTGACTTATGGCTCAGGCCCATCATCCCAGCTACTCGGGAGACTGGGGAGGACCAGAACTCTCTAGGCAACTCAGTGAGACTCTGCCCCAGAAATAAAACATGCGCAGAGGACTGGGGGTGCAGCTCAGTGGTAAAACCCTTTCCTCTCATACATGAGGCCCTGGATTCAATCAGCTCTATTGCCCCCCAAAAGAAGTAAATAATCATCATTTGCAAAGCTACCTAACTAAAGAATCAAATTAATTCTTGTTAACGACCAGACTTGTTCCCAATTTGTTCCATGACCATTTTAATGTTCATTGTAACCGTTTGGGTTCATCGTTCAACAGCTTTGATAGCCACCATTAATTTGAAGCCATTTAGTCTTTCAACGATAAATGCTTCAATCGATAGAATTTAAACATGTGGCTAACACGGATATTTTCACTTAAAGTTACATTTAGAACGCTTCCCGCATTGGACTGCGAATATTCAGATGCTAACAATAAGAACCAAATGAGAACCTCCCTTGATACTGCCAGTGTTGGCATGCTCATTAAGGACAAGAAAAGCTATTTGATAAATGAGGTGCTGGGATGGACTCACACCTGTTATTCCAACACTTGGGAGGCTGTAACAGGTTTGCTGCTGTTCAAGGCTATGGGGGGGACAACTATCTGTTGACATTCTGTGGATCAAACATTTGAGGACACAAAGGACACGGGAGTCGGCAGCCTGCTATTTCACTTTCTACTGGCCCAAGTAAAATCAAACTGAAATTATAAACTTAGACCAAATCCAATATCAAAATGCAGCTCTGATGCAGCCTTATTTATATCATGGGGATGTGATAAAGATCAGTGGTCCCAGGCAATGGGACCATGTAGACTGGCACAAACCTTAGGTCTAACTTTTTACACTTCTCAGATCTTGGGCACATAAGCCTTTAATTTAATGAGACACAGGAAACTCCGAGAGACAGCAGTGAGATTGGAACAGCAAGTCCAGAAGATGGAGTGAGGCTGTGGGGTAAAGCATCTATCCCAGGCCTGGGGTGCATGCTCAGGAAACCCCGGTTAACATAACCAGGATGGTGGTCTCCATCATTGATTGATACCTGGGAGATTTTTTTAAAAAAAAATGAAAAGAAAAGGCTTTATTTGTGGATTCAGAGCACTATAACTCTTGGGGTCTTATTCCACCAAAAGGAGCGCATCGTTTCTTTTATGTTTAAGGTCCATATTCCCCCTATTTAAGCACAAGAGCTTCCATATTCTGTGTGCTGGAGATGTCAGGTCCTACCTCTTACAGCTGAAGCAGAAACTATTTGGAAACTGTTTCACTTTTCTTGGCAGCTTGGTTTAAGCGCATGAATTTAGGTCAGCCAATCAGAAGCACCCGCCTGAGCCTTTCTCCTGGCAGGTGGCTTTGTAAGGAACCGGACATGGAAGAACCGTCAGCCACACTTTGGTGGTGCGCTGCAGAATCGCTCTAAGCGGAGCTGTCCCTTTGTGGATGCTGGGGGCTCCCCTCGTCCTCACCAGCAGAAGAACATGGGAAAAATGGGTGTCATCCTGGCCCTAGGGA
>NC_022030.1:1808927-1809586 GCF_000317375.1 Microtus ochrogaster
ATTAGTGCAAAAGGCAGGCCTGATCACCCAGGTTCTTGCACACCTGCGTTAAGCCGGCTTTACAGTGAAGCATGTGCAGTGTGAAACCCCCCTGAAATGGATGTAGCTTGCATTTCCAATTGGAGGGTGGCTTTGAGGGTACAGAAGATGCCCGTTGAGGATTATCTAGTTGGCATGAATTGATGGAGGAAGACCCATCTTAATTGTGGGCAGGACCTTTTACTGGCTTGGATCTTAGACCGCATATGTGGAGAAAATGGGGTGAGCCATAGCACACACTGGTTACTCTGTTTACAGAGTGTGCATGTGATGAGAACAGGCACTTCAAGATCCTGTTGCCTTGACATCTCTGAGGTCATGGACTAGACTTTGAAATTGGTCACACTATAGTATGCTTTCTTGTCAGGATCTCCAGTCAGCAAATAATGACACAGAGACTTCTTATCAATTATGAAAGCTTGGCCCTTAGCTTAGGCTCGCCCCACTGGCTCTTATAACTTAAATAAACCCGTATTTTTATTAATCTACTTTCTACCATGCTGTTTTTATCTCTGTCCCATTCTGTGTGTCTGACTCGTTCCATATCTGGCTGATGTTTCTCATACCTAGATTCATCTCCAGTCCCATATCTGGCTGATGTTTCTCATACCTAGATTCAT
>NC_022030.1:1809686-1810665 GCF_000317375.1 Microtus ochrogaster
CATATCTGGCTGATGTTTCTCATACCTAGATTCATCTCCAGTCCCATATCTGGCTGATGTTTCTCATACCTAGATTCATCTCCAGTTCTCTCCTCCTCACCCCACCAAGTCCTGCCTGTACCTCCTGCCTACCTATTGACTGTTCAGTTTTTCATTACACCAATCACAACAATACATCTTCCCACAGTGTACAAATATCCCACAAAATCCCACAGCAGAATAAGGGGGCCAATTTTAGGAAGAGTCATTTTCTGGTTAAAAGGCCACGATTGGAATGATCACTATTAAGACCCCAGCCAGAGGACAAGCAAGATGTCTCAGTAGCTGAAGGTGCTTGCTGAACTTGACCCCCAGAACCAATGTAATTGTGAAAAGAACCAACTGCCACAGAATTGTCACACACACACAGTAATAAGAATAATGGCAATAATTTTATTAATTAGCAAGAAACTCTGAATTGAAAAATAATAGAACTTTTAAGTGGTTTCATGAAATCGTGGAAAGCTTTATTACCAGAAAGGTTTCCTTGTCCCATTTGTTGAAATAATAAATTGTGGGGAAATGGTAAATCTGACTACCCATGCTTGTTTAGTGGTAAGCTACATTCTAAAAGGAAAGGAAAACATCCAAGACTCTCATCACTGCTATGACATGTAGTTAATCATTTCAAAAAAATATTCTCCAAAATTGTTCAAAAAGTGTACTGTCCAGCGCTCTGAAATCACTCAGGAGTAACAGGCCAGTGGGTAAAGCAAATGCTTCCCTTCCTGAAGTTCAGGTGCTTCTGGGCTGTTTGTGAACCACATGGTGCTCAAAGACCAACTCAGGGATGCAAAAATCTGTTTCCATGGTGATGAGATAGATGTTCCTTCTTCTGCCAACCACTCCTCCCCCACCCCCTATCTTTTTCTACTGACAGGAGTTTAGAAGATTTGCTGTTAAGAGCAGGGATAATGATACCACAAGTGCTGTTCGCTTG
>NC_022030.1:1810798-1824148 GCF_000317375.1 Microtus ochrogaster
TGTGTGTGTGTGTGTGTGTGTGTGTGTGTTTCATGTGTGTCTGCTATATGTCAGAAATCAGTGGCAAATCCCCTCTGCCCACATGTAGAGATGATAAGACTCATTAGGCTCTGCATTAGGTCAGAGTTCTCTAGCAGAACAGAAGGATAGAATGATGGGGGAGGGTGTTAGATCAGCTTACATGCTAAGGTCCAGGTAAACCAATAGCTGCCTTCACCTTGGAGATGCTGAGAACCCAGAAGCTGCCCAGTCCACAAGGCCAGATGCCTCGGCAGTCCCGGTCTGATGGTGAAGGCCTGGAGGATTCTGGAGGGGTGGGGGCATTGGTCTTCAGTCAACATAAGAAGGGAGAAGAAGCACAGTTCTGATGACAGAGGAGAATGCCAGCAGCAGTGGCTACAGAAACAGCAAGATGCCATCAGGGTAGATGAACATGCCAACACAACATAAAGGCAGTAGACAAAAAGCAAGAGCTTTTCTTCCTTGGACCTCCTTAATCTGCTGCCACTGAAAGATGCCACTCACTTGGTGGTAGGCCTTCCCATTTCAATTCAGCTGAACAAGAGAATCTCTCAACAACTTGCCTGTTAGTTCATTCCAGATCCAATCAAGATTAGTCATCATGTTATCCAACCCAAATCTTCTCAAATTCAGAACACTCCATCCCATCAAATTTATCTTCAAAATCACAGCACATAAATAGATATTTTTTAAAAAGATTTATTTATTTATTTATTTATTATGTATACAGTGTTCTGCCTGCATGTGTCCCTGCAGGCCAAGAGGGCACCAGATCTCATTACAGGTGGTTGTGAGTTACCTTGTGCATTCTGGAAATTGAACTCAGGACCTCTGGAAAAGCAGTCAGTGCTCTTAACCTTTGAGCCCCCCCCTCTCTCTCCTAAATACATATTTCTCTAGAATGGGAGCAGTAAACCCAAAGCCAAATCTAGCCTTTCATGTATATTTGTAAGTCAAGTCATGTGACAAGACACACCTATACTCAATGTATGTTGTCTGTAGTGAGCTTGTGATCCCCTCCTGTGGCAGAGCTGTCATTGTGACAGGCTTGACAGAGATTGCTTGGCCTGCAGGCATAAACACTAGCTCTCTACTTCCGACCTGTTAGAGTCTATCTTCAATGACACAGAGCCAGACTGTGATATGGAGACCTTGGCATGAGGTGTGGATGCACTGTGCTGCATTAGGTAGAGAAAATGAAGTAAATGCTGTTAAGAATTCCCATGGATCATAGGAGAGGGTGTTGCAACGGAGGAGGGTGCTGTTTGTTCTTCCCTGCCTCTTAGCCCTGAAATAATCACACAGAAACTGTATTCATTAAATCACTGCTTGGCCCATTAGCTCTAGCTTTTTATTGGCTAACTCTTACATCTTAATTTAACCCATTTCTATTAATCTGTGTATCACCACAAGGTCATGGTCTACCAGCTAAGTTTCAGCATGTCTGTCTCTGGTGGCGAACCATGGCGCCTCTGACTCCACCCTTCTTCCTCCCAGCATTCAGTCCAGTCCTCCTCACCTACCTAAGTTCTGCCCTATCAACAGGCCAAGGCAGTTTCTTTATTAATTAATTGTAATCACAGCACACAGAGGGGACTCCCACATAAAGAGGGTTGAAGGGGAGGGGAAAGAAAAGGAGGGGAGCAAAGAAAAATATATAGCTCAATAAAATTCATTTTTAAAAAAGAATTCCCATGGATAACCAAGAATCAGCATGGTTGGGGAAGATCGCTCATAAAGAAGAGATAGAAAATAAGGGACAGAGAGACCTTATGCTGTGCAAGTTGAAATCCCAAATCCCAAATGGTCTTCCCTAACACACATGCATATAAAGAAAGCTAAATGGACTCAGTGGGTTATATACACATATATGTGTATGTGTGTGTACATATAAATATACATGTAACTAACAAAGAAGAGATATTAATTGGGGTGGTAGATGGGCTGGAGGGAGCACAGGAATAATGGGGATGCAGCGATCATGCATGAAACCCTCAAAATATGAATAAGTCTATTAGGCCTCAGAGCCACCAGAGGATGGTGAGGGAAAGAGTGTATCCTGACACACAGGAGACAAACGCTGGGAGGAAGCAAGCAATCTGGGGACTGCTCTCCAGACAAGGAGGAGGTTTGTTTGTGAACAGCCAGAGGTGAGTCTGACAGTGTTCTGCATGCCAAGCAAAGAGCATGCCCTTATTAGGGAGGGAATGAGCACTCCGCAAAATGGAATTAATCTCCTGACAGCTCTGTGTAGGCAAAGAAAGGAATATGGTGAAGGACAAGCTGCAGAGAGAGGAAGCAGATGTCGGTTAGGGCCTCTCATATGTATCATGCCTACTACGTGCCTAGAGCTACTCCAGGATGCAACATGAGATAACTCACTAAATCCTAAGAGCCCCACGGGGAAAGGCACTGTCCTAGTGGCTACTGTATAGCTGAGAAGTCTGTGGCTGAGTAAAACTAAGGAACTTAATTCTGTGAGAGGAATTCAAATCCAGAATGTGTGTTTCCAGAGTTGAGCCATTATATTTGGCTGCACCATTTTTATACATGTGTATCATGAAAGTGGTAACAACTAAATTAAACTTGCTGCAGGAGTACACACGAGGGGCTCCACAAATGCACTTGATGCCTACAGGGTCAGTGGACGAAAAGAAGAAAAGGGACAGAAGAGACTTTCAGTTTCTAGCATAGAAGATTCTGGGATAAGAAGGCATTGAAGTATATTCTATGTTTTCTCTAGGATAGCATCAAGGACGATTGATACAGAACAAGAGACGTCAAAACCAGCTCTGGGAATAAGGTGATAGCTTCCATGTGGAGATTGAGCAGATGATAAATTCCGTGAGTGAGTAGAGCGGTCACATAGAAATCCCCAGCAGATGTTCTGATGTACAGAGTCAGAACCCTACAGGAACCAGAGGTTCTGTCCAAACAGTAAAGTTAGAAATATATAGAAGTATTGGGGGTGGTAAAGTGTTTGTCTTGCACTGATAGTAAAAATAATATTGTCCCCTCTTTTGGCATATGTGATAAAACAAACACAAGAACAACAAACATCAATAGTGGGCAAGGAATGAGACTAGCCTAGTGAAGAAACCGTGGGCGGGCCCCGGAGCCTAACAGGAAAGATGGGAGCAATTCACACTGCAAAGAAGTGTTCTGACATTGCATTTAATGATCAAGGAGAGTCAAAGGGGTGGCTATTTCCCCTTAAAGTAGAGGAAACAGGTATGGATGGATTGATTTACCGAAGAACTCAGCTGGAAATTCATCCAGCCAGGATGTAAACCCAGGTCTGTCACCAGAAAGCCCACCCTTTAAATATCGCACAGACTGCAAAAGGGTCCTTCCATAGGCGTCTCACATTTCTTAAAAGACATCAAATACCCCACCTGATTCTCAAAGTTTTCCCTTACACCCACACCACCTTAAGGGAAGAGTCACTAGTAACTCCAGATCCAGGGACACTCACTAAAACTGCTCTTTCCAAACACTGAAGAAAATCTAGAAGCCTATGCTAAAACATCCCCAATACTCTGAAAATACACAGGATAGTTTCTTTCTAATTATCAATTATTTGTGATTCTAGTTAATGGTTTTACAGAGAAACAGACAAGCATGTAGAAATTCCCAAAGCTTTGGGTCTAGAAAACCCAGGAGACCTGAAAGAGCAGAACAAACTCCATTTTAGACAGAATCTAATTAGAGAGGTGAATGCAGTCTGGCAAAGTCACAGACACTCCCAAGAAACTGTGCCTGCCCTGATCAGAGTGACCCACCAGGGTACACAAACAACATCCATTTACATCTGCTTGCTTCAAATGTCCTTGTAGGTGTATGATTGCTCCAACCAACAAATTCAAAAGTTGTATACTTTTACCCAATCCCAAAACACCAAGACTTGCCCGCCCTGCTTGTGGTTTTTCCCTTTTAAATCCCCTTACCCTAAAGCCTCAGGGCCGTTCTCCCCTACCCACTACCTGGGCACTCACAGGACCTCATCACCCTCTGTGAGAAAGAGACCTCATGGGAAGCAACAACTTTTATATCTGCACCAGGAGTCAGGACTCTGGGGGTATCAAAGACATGGCTACTAGCCACAGTGTGAAAGACCTCTCAGTGGGATCTGTGGGAATATTAATACATTTATTATCAGTCATTACAGCTGAAGATTCCCTAAATGAAGTGGTTAATAGAAGACTAGAGAAGGGACCATGGGCCAAGAAGAAACATCATGTAACCACTGTGATCCTAGGAGCAAGGAACAGGTGTCTACCAAAAACTCATGGAGCCATATACAGGTTTCAGACATATGTTGATTACCTAATAGATGCTCAGTTGTCAAGATCGTATCATCCTGTTGAAAGGAGGGTGCAATTTGGTGAAATACAAAGACCCTCTCTATTTTCCTTGAAGGTTGCTGCCATCTTGAATCTAGAATCCATCAGTATTTCTATGTTTTACTATTTCCCCGTTGAAGTACCCTCCCCTGACATCCCTAGGCATGCTTCCCTGTAGGTTAGCATTAAATAACTTTCATTTAACTCTCTCACTTTTCTAGGTGAAATGGGGCTATACTCCAAGGTTTTGTACCCTGCAAATCACAGAATATGTCTTTATTTAGAAATAGTGATTATTTAGATAAGGTGGAAATAAAATTTAAGACAATATCAAACTGAGTTGGGCTAAGCTCCAATGTAATGAGAGTGTTCACATAACAGACCACAAAATGTCAGGGGAAAAAAATGTAAGAAGAGACTCTGTGAAAACAGAGGAAAATCTAAGAGTTATGCGGCTATTCACTAAGGAACACCAGTATCTGAACATGGCTAGAAAAGATTTCCTTCAGGACCTTCGGAGAATAGAGAAAATATAGATTTTGAACTTACAGACTCCAAAACTATAGGATTAAGTTTCTGTTGCTTCAAGGTTCATGGTAACGGAGAAACAATCACACTTCCTTTCTCTGGAAATGAGATTTCTACCTGTCCATAAGATTCTAAGGTCTAGCATGTTAAAGTCAGCAGCCTCTGCTCCCCAATGCCCAAGTAGCATCCTTGGATGCTGGGCGTGGATCTAAGACAGATTGGTTATACTCTTTGCTTAGAGATTTGGAAAACACCAATAAGGAGATGTTCTAGCCACATCCACTCTTCAAATGCATGCAGTCTTAAACCTCATCTGAGAGACACATTTTATTTTAATGTTTTTATTAGCATGTATTAGTTTTATATAACAGATTTCATTATGGCACAATGTATTTTGATCATATCTACACACACATCCATTATTTTCCTTTGTTTTTCCCTTCTATTGATCCTTTCTTTCCAACTAACCTTTCTTCAACTTTCACATTCTTTTATTTTTTTTAAAGTGGCTGAAGTACCTAGTGAGTTTCATTGGGGTTGTTTACAGAAATATGGGAACATTACAAGTAGCCCACTGGGGGCAGGGGACGTTTCTTCTTCCTCCATCAACCTATAGATCTTCTGGGAGGGGTGGAACCCCAGGAGTCCCTCCCCCTTCACGGCCAAGATACTGATGGACCAATCAAGTGCAGTTCTTATATTGGCAATCACCATCATAGGCACATTTCTCAATCTTCTGTAAGAATTCTGCTTGTCACGACTCAGCATCTTTTCATCCCATTATTATTTTTTGTAACCTTTATTTCTACATGACATAATCTGTGTATTGTCGCACTTTGCTAACAATCTCTCTACAATAGCTTAGCCTCTAACGAAGCAAGAACTTGTCAGCCTAACTCACTGCTGTATTTCTAGACTCTAACCCTCTGCATCACACACTGTTGCTTTACAGGAAGACAAATGAAGCTCGGCTGAAATCTCGAGATACCAAGGCCAAAGATGAAGAACAAGATTTCCTGTCAGCGTTCCAGGATCCTTTCGATCTTTCCTGAAATCTGGGCATATTTCTGCCTTTGACTCTGGGCACACTAATGAAATACGCTCAGTTCTAATTGGTTTATGTTTCTTCAGCTTCTCACTAAACGAAAGGGAGACCTGACATGAATGAAGCTTAGTGAGAGCTAATAGAGGGGTAAACTAGAGAATTAAAAACTGCATGACTAACTGTATAATCTAGCTAATTAATCCAATATGCCTAACAGGATTAGTCTCGAAAGTAATTTACGTAATTTGATAATTGTAGAACACATTGACTACTTTCTGAATTTATGTTCTCACCACTTAAGTTTCTAAAATTCGATCGTTGCACATTTTAAGAACATTCCATTAAGTATTCCTGGGAAAATGAAAACTGTAGCCAAGAGCTATGTCAAAAGATCTTAGACATCCAGGCTGTCCTAGAGGCTGTAGAAATTCATCATCTTGTTGAAGGACAAATAGTAGAAACACAGGAAATTGGAGACTAAGATTAATTTCCACAGTGTCTCTATTTGTCTTGGAGACAGTCTTATATTCCTTGGGAAGCGTGTATTTGATACCAGTAAAAGACTGATGGCGTTGGTGGAGCAGTGATTTTCCTGGATCTACTCCTTCCCCCACGTGACTCTATAACTCGTGTGATTAAGAGCATCCGTCTTGTTCCCGCACTGTTTGTATCCGAGTCGCCTTGTGTTTTTGTATTGGCCAAAGAATATGGCATAATTCATTTGTGTTTGCCCTAAAGTGCTCCTTACGCTTTGTCGCTTCTTAGAAACCTTCCATTTCCATGTTGGAGAATAAGACAAGTGGCTTCTTGTTCCACAAATCCCCTGACTAGCAGACTGAGGAGTAGAATCATCTTAAGACAGCTTCTCCTAAGTGATCCTCTAGATAATCAAAGACACATGATAGAATCTGTCTAAGTCTTGGCCAATCTGACCAAACTCATGAGTTCAATTTCACTAAGCTTTAGAGTAGGTTGTTGCATAGGTTAGCAGTAGCATTTCGCAACACCTATCTACCTAGAAAGTCCAAATTTGACAATATGCTGTTTTTCAAAACTAGGGTTAAGTTTTAGATTCTGATTTCATCTTCTTTGAGATATATCTTCAGAGATTATATTTTCCAAGTTGCTCCCCTAACTTCTACTTACTGTTCAATGGAACAGTACCACGACAATTTGATGGGATTTTTAAAGAGCTTCTCACTGGGGTGATGGAAACATATACTATTCTTACTGTCTCCCATTTGGTAATCCCCTTTTCTCTGTTCCAATCATTCACATGACACTGACTCTTGGACAAGGGACTAAGAAGTCAACGAGGGGCAAAGGGTTCTAGAAAAAGGCATACGGAATTAGGAGTGGATCAGAAGGCAATGAGAAACTGACAAGGACAACGATTGGAAAAAGAGCCCAAAATTGGGCCCAGGAATGGAATGTAGTGACGATAAATAGAAAATGGGAAGGAGCTGGGGTTCTGGGTCATA
Source organism: Microtus ochrogaster (assembly GCF_000317375.1). Lineage (NCBI taxonomy): Eukaryota > Metazoa > Chordata > Mammalia > Rodentia > Cricetidae > Microtus > Microtus ochrogaster. The sequence continues at coordinate 1,818,217 of NC_022030.1, forward strand.
AAATGTAGCAATGAGATAATTTGTCTTATCTTTTTCTCATTTGTTTTATGACGAACTGAGTCTAAAAAGAAGATGTGATTTACACACTGACCAAAACAATGTATCCCTTAATTTCCCTCTTGTTCTTATACCTACTGAACTGAAGAGAAATGAGATATTGAAAATAAAGGCAAGTATGGGGGGGTCGTCTTTGCTTCCAACTTTCTCCCTTTGTTCTTCTTAGTAACCTTGCCACACTATAATAAGGAGTGATCTCCCAGCTAATCAAAGACATATGGCGATGGGGATAGATTGAGACTGGCATTTGAGTTTGTTGAACCCACTGTCAGTCACAGACAAGAGCTTTTGGAGGGTCCAGCTTCTGTGATTTGACTGAGTCTCTAGCTTTCCAGCCAATGAGGGTTAATATCAATCAGCTAGAGACACTGAAGACACTGATAATGGTGGGAGACAGAGGTAAGGACAGACTCTCTCTCTCTGTGTCTGTGTGTGTGTGTGTCTTGGGAGTGACAGACAAGACAGTGACCTACTAAATGAATAAAGGACTCCCATCCCTTTCTTCCTTCCTTCCTTTTCCTCTCCTTCCTTCCACGCTTTCTTTTTAGAACTTAATTTGTAATCATTATTAGTCTCCTATTCTAAGAAATGTATGAGCAGGACAATTTTTATTATAATATCACCTAGCTTTCTCCAAACAGTTTAGTTTGGTGCACTTTGCAGGGCAAAGAGGCAGATTAATATTATGTTATAGCCCCCAAAGCAGATGTTATCTGCAGAAGCAACTTCTGTTTTCTGAAACTTTGCCCATTAAGAATATCATGTTTCCCGGGGGTCCTAAAAACTACATAAGAGCAAAAGGGGAAAAAATAAAAATGGAGAAGAAAGAAAGAGAGGAGGAGGAAAGGAGTTGAAACTGATAGAAATCCATGCCCACCCCCTCTTCTGCCACCCCTCAAAGTAGCAAGCACTTAGGAACAAATGCTGGAGGTTATTCCCAGCAATAGTGAGTCCTAGGCAGAGGTCGAACCAGTCACAGAAAACATTCTTGCATCCTTTTTTTTTTTTTAATATAAAGCAGCAGACGAGCTGGTGAAATGGCTCTGTGTAAAAGGTTCTTGTTCCCAATCTTTGTACCCTGAGTTTGATCCCCAGGACCCACATGGTGGAAACCAGATTCCACAAGCTGTCCTTCGACCCACACACATATACCGTGGTGCACCCACACCCACACCCACACACACACACACACACACACACACACACACTCACAGGCACATACAGACATGTTCACACACACACATACACATGCGCATGCATGCAAATAAACACATACAAGTATAATTTTCAAAGGTATCAGCAGAATTTGGAGACCACAGATGATCTCAGTGGTAGGTCACGTTGTGCTAGAGGTCAGAATTTGACCTCATTAGATTCTGTGGTTTCAAAGGTAACTCAGGAGTCAGACTCTGGCTGCACACAGACAACGCAGTGGATGGAAATCTGTTGGGAGTGGATTACATGGTGGTCCTGAGGCAGCCGCATTGTGCAGACCCTAGCGTTGCCGCATTTACAGACAACAGTGTGGTTTCTGCTTCGCTGCATGTGTGTGATCTCTGAACCCGGCTTACTTTCTTCCTTTTGAATGAGAACGGATTTTCTAGATTGCTATTTCACGTACACTCCTGCCTTTGCAGTCCTGTCCTCCCCAGAGGTCTGCCACAGGGGTGAGTCAGAGCATGTCCCCTGTCATCAGCAGCAGAAAATGACAACAGGGGAATGGACAGCGTGTGATGATCTGTGTTTATGGGATGGACAGAGATTGCTTCACGCTGTGTAGAGCTCAGTCCTTCTCAAAGGCAGACACTGCTTGTATCATAAAAGGTTTTTGCCCGGCTCTGGGTCTGTAGCTCAGTGGTAGAGTATTTGCCTAATGTTTGTGAGGCCGTGAATTCAGTCTCCAAAATACACACACACACACACACACACAGAGAGAGAGACACACACACACACACACACCACACACACACCACAAATATCACACACACAAACACATTCACACACATACCACTCATACATACACTCATACAAATATACCACACGCAAACACATTAACACACACATACTGCATATACACATACTCATCACTCACATACACACACATACATACACTTGCCATATAAACACATACCACACACACACACACACACACACACACACACACATACACACACACACCGGAGAGGGAACTAAAGAAAGGCATATTTTAGAGGATATTTATATCTCTTCTGAATACATTACCTATTAAGTCATATAATATATCCTTGGAATCTAGCACAATACATAACAAAATAGGGGCTCCATAATTATATTGGCACCATTGAACTTGTAAGACAGAGATATTCTGCATAAATCACCTGCTATATTAAGGACCAAATCCATACAGAAAAATCTCTAGCCCGCCCCATACTCCCTTTTTGCCCTCAACTCATTTTCGCAGCAGGTTCACGGACCACTTCATATGTAGTAAGTTTCAGGTAACATGAAGCCCTAGACACAGAGAAAAGCAAAAAGCAGGAAATAGAATGTTCTCAAATCCATGAAAATGAGACATGTTAATGTCATTAAACAATTTGCTGTTAATATGGCATTGCAAATTATTTTCAACTTTATTTTGCTTTTTTCTTGAGGAAAAGAAAAGAAAGCCATCTTGCAGCTGCTAAAATATGAATTGGGAGACCATACAGCTTTTTTCTGAGCTCACATACCCTAGTGGACCTGCCATCATTCCCTGAACTTGCAATCCATCTCTAGAGCTCGTGCCTCACGTGACAAGGGGATGGTGGTAACATGGTGACCCTTCTCCACTGATCTGAAGTCAGTGAGGGCATTAGAGATGGCAGCCATTGCTCACATGTCATCCAGTCTTTTCGGGGAGACTGACGAGGTAGCAGCTGTGGTTATTCAGGGTAAAACTGCTTGAAACTCGCAGATCTGCTTCAAAAAGAAACCACAGTTTCCTCCATGCCTCAATGGAAATGCACCTGAAAGTTGGCAGGGAAGTGGACACTCCTGCCTGTATCATGGGTCACTGGAAATCATAGTCTGTAGCCTTTCATGTTCATCAGATACCAAATGTAACACAGCATTTCTAAAAAACTCTCTGCATCTAACTTTTTATATAAACCAGTTCATCCTTTACCAGGAAGTACATCCAAGATATGGGTTTGAGTCAGTGTTGTGTTGGAATCAGCTCACTCAGTTAGTGTGTGATAATATTTTCCCAGCAGCTGACACCATCTTAACGCATTGCTGCTTTGAAATCAGCCATAGCTGGAACATTTACACTCCAGAAAATGGCAAAGGCTACAGTCTGTGGCTTTTCCTCCTTTGACCTAGCTGGTTGGTCAATACTTCGCAGTAAACTATTGTCTTTATGGAAATGAGAAAAAGCAAGTGTGCAGGTAACAGGTGCTTCCACAAAGGGAAATGATGGGGTGGAAAAACAGCCAAAAAGAAGTTTGTGGAGTAGGAGAAGATCTCCAGGGCAAATGTGCCATCACCTGGCAGCGAGATGGCACAGCTGGTGAAAGAACTTGCTGTGCAAGCCTGTCAGCCTGAGCTCAGTTATTGAAACCCATGCCAAAGAAGGACAGAACTGACTCCACAAAGTTGTCCTCTGTCTGGCAGACGTGCACAGTGGTGTGAGTTTGCATAAGTAAGCATACACACACACACACACACACACACACACACACTACCAAACAAAGCTTAAAATAACACCACACCATTTCAGCTGAACTATCTGTTGTGCTCCACCGTAGGCTGCAGAATTTCCCTGCCCCAGTCATCTGGAACATCTGATCCCATATGCCTACCTTAAACCTGGAATGTATCACCCATCTTCAAACACTTTCGGAAAAACCTCCATCAAGCTGCACCCAAGCAGGACTTGTATGAAATCTTGCTAGGGTATAATACCACATTCCTGAAACTGATTTAAATTGGGATCCATAAAATCTATACAAAGACGTCAGTAACTTATTGTTTCATATTTAATTGTAGGATAATGATTCATCACTGGGTCAAGATACTGGTTTTCAAATAGAGCCACAATATTTGGTGTATTATTTTCAACACCCCTGAATTCTCAGGGTATTGAAAGCAACATCTGTTTATAAGAAATAGGGTTTGGGGAGATTTGCTACTGCAATTACGAGGGTAACCTAATGTGTACCCGGTGGTGTCTAAACTATTTTTCTTCATTTGTTTGTTAGAAAGTGAAAAAGGTTGTGATTCTGAACAGTACAAGAAATGGTAAGCATGGGACATTAAAACTGAATACGCATGCGAGTTGGTGTTCAATGAGTTCTTAGAACTCACACAATCCAGCAAACCTCACAGTCCACCTTGACTCTGAAAATCTATGGGTCAGATTCCAATTATTCAACAGTGATGGAGGGCTACGAACCAAAAGAACTCCTGGACTAATTGTTTATTTGGCAGGCAAGAACAAGCATGTTGGTTTTTAATGAATCTGTTCCCTCTAGAGGCCACTTCCATACGATGTGATGATGGGAGTGGGCAGTTTTAATGCACTTGATGATGAGTAAATTCTACAATATTTCAACCCCATGACCTCCAAATTACAATGTAGTAGATTGCATTAATGGTGGCGATTCTTCATTCCTCCCACATGTGAGAGCCTTTGATATGAAATCCCCACAGAAGTATATACACCCCGTCCTCCCTGACCCCAAGTTCAGTATTATGAATCACTACAGTAGTTACTTTTATACCTCTGTGATGCTAAGACATGATGGAACTAAGAGATGAAAGTATTCAATCCGTCCTGATAGAGAGCTTAATGACACTGGTACAGCGAGAGTGTGGAGCAGGCACTCTTCATCTTACAGTGGACCAGGGAGCGAAGAGCGGCTGGAACCAGGGGCCAGGCCTGAACCTTCAAAGGCCTATCCTTAGCAACCTACTTCGACCAGCTGGCCTCGGCCTAATAAAGATTCCACAGTCTCCCAAAGTAGCCACCAACTAAAGAACAGGTATTCAAAGCCTGAGTTGGTGAGATTTAAACCATAACACTTGGCAGTGATAAACCATGGAGGAAGCCTTAGCTGCTTCCATTTTCTGTCCTGAGTTTCTTGCCATCACCAAAAAGAGAAAGCCTGAACTCGTACCTAGGTTCTGCTCTACTTACAAGGGGCTAAAGCCAGATAAAACCATTGTGATCTGAAAACAGCCTCAATAAGAAGCTCAGTTAATACACCTGATACTGACTCTTACCGCTAAGTGACACAGTGCGCTGTTGAGTGTTGACTGTTTCCTTTGTGACTCTGTGACTGATTAGGACTTATGGCTCTCTATTACTGCCCAGAATCTCCAGAGAGGATATGACCATATATTGTCAGCCTGGAAGGCAGATCAAAATTCATAACACAATACATAGGTCTTTTTGTTTTTGTGGGTTTTGTTTTGTTTTGCTTTGTTGGTTTTTGGGTTTTTTGTTTGGTTGGTTGGTTTGGTTTGGTTTTTTGTTAGTGTGCTTCTTTGTTTTGGTTTTTCGAGACAAGGTTTCTCTGTAACTTTGGAGCCTGTCCTAGAACTAGCTCTTGTAGACAAGGCTGGCCTCAAATGCACAGAGAACTGCCTGCCTCTGCCTCCTGAGTGCTGGAATTAAAGGCGTGTGCCATCACTGCCTGGCTCAGTGAATAAGTTTCTAATGAAATCATTTTCACTTCCAAGCCATTGTAAAGTCAGTCTAAGTCAAACCATTGTCTTTGGAGACCTTCTATATTCCCAGAAGGGGAAGGGAACTTGTGACTGAACTGCTGCAGATAGAAAACTCTGGCCTGGCCATTCCAGCTCAGGACAGAGCCATCAGTCAACTCTCTCTCTCTCTCTCTCTCTCTCTCTCTCT
>NC_022030.1:1824248-1839886 GCF_000317375.1 Microtus ochrogaster
TCTCTCTCACACACACACACACACACACACACACACAAACATATAAACACACTCACACATACACACTCTGTATGTATATTCTCTGTCTGTCACACACATGCATACACACACACTCATGCACACACACACTTTCACACACACACATGCACACACCCTTAGGCAGGATGACTGGGTCAGCCAAAACTCATGAGTTTATGAACTGCAATACCATGTGATAATTACAAAGTGCTGAGTTCTGGCGAGGTTAATGACACAATATCACCAGCCATAAATACATAATCAATATCATCAGTCATGAATACATAATTAATATCACTAACCATAAATATATAATATTAGTTAGAAAGTGAAAAATTCTACCTGTGCAGTGGATTGCCTGATCAATACATAAGTAATTATCAGCAAGAATTTTCATTTTATGTATAATTTCCCTAAGAATCAACATTCTCATATAACATCTCTTGATTCCTTGGATTAACTCAATACAAGAAATCATGGTGGCTAAGGAATGCTGGTCCAAACCTATAATTCCAGCACTTAGGAAACTGAGGCAAGAGAATCACTGTAAGTTCAAGGCTAGCCTGGGACACATATAGAGTCGACATAGTAAGACCCTGTCCAGAAGACAGAAGGAGAAGAAGATTCAGAGGGAAGGAGAAGGGGAAGAAGGATGGAGCAATGGTGAGCCACTAACATCATCATGAAATAGAAACTGAGAACACAATGAACTAACAGTCATGGAGGGCGGGGTAATGGCATGACAGGATGTAAGAGGAGGCCACTTGTTGGTTCCTGGCTGCTTAGCCTCAAAATAATCACACAGAAGCTATATTAATTAAATCACTGTTTGGCCCATTAACTCTAGCTTATTATTGGCTAACAATTACATATAAATTTAATTCATTTCTGTTACAGGACAGGCCCACTTGTTCATCCTGGCCACCTGGTTAGCCCAGCCCCAAAATAACCATACAGAAACTGTATCAATCAAATCACTGCTTGGCCCACCATCTCAAGCCTCTCACTGGCCAACTCTCACATCTTGACTTAACCCATTTCTACCAATCTCTGTATATCACCACTTGGCGGTGGCTTACCAGCAAGATTCTAACCAGCATCCATCTCAGGCGGAGGATCCATGGCTTCTCTCTCTGACTCTACTTTCTTCCTCCCAGAATTCAGCTCTGTCTTCTCTGCCTACCTAAGTTCTGCCCTATCAGGCCCAAGGCAGTTTCTTTATTCATTAGCCAAAGAAAGCAACACACAAACAGAAGGACCTCCCACACCACATTTCTATTAATCTGTGTATTGCCACAAGGCTGTGGCTTACCAGGAAAAGTTTCAGGCGTCTTCAGCAGTTCCATGGCTTCTCTCCTACTATACCCTTCTTTCTCCCAGCATTCAGTTCCATCTTCTCTGCCTACCTAAGTTCTGCCCTATCAACAGGCCAAGACAGTTTCTTTATTCAGTAGCCAATAAAAGCAACACATAGACAGAAGGACACATAGACAGCAAGAGCCAGGGTCTCTACCAAGTGTGCTCCTAACTCCAGCTGCCCTCACTTACATAGAGAGCTTGTTTATAAAGACCCACTAGGCTTTCTAGAACTCAAATTTTGAAAAAAACATTCAAATTTTCTGATGACATGAAATATTTAAAGATCTTAGAGAAGATAAAACTGAAAAGCAGATGTCACTTAAGCTCTAGAACATAAAATAAATACTCATACTGTATTTTTTAATATTAAAAGTGCTAAGATTGTTTCCAATAACAACATATTTTAACCAAATTCTCTACCTTTCTGTATAGCTGTTGGAATTTTTTAGGTTCCTCTTTCCCAATTTCTCCTGTGTCATGAATTCGCCGGCTAAGAGGAGACATTCTGCCTAGGTGCTATGGAGTGATTCAAGTGAACAAATATGAGAGAAGATTAATTTTAAACAACTTCCTAACTAACTTTCTGCATAAGTATACTTTTTATATTCAAAACCAATAGTGAGCAGCCTTCGGAGATCCCGTGGATCTGTGTCTTGCTTCAACAGTGTTTGGACGGAACAGACCCAGGGCCTCCCTTTGTTAGCTTCCACCACTCCTCATCTGCAGCTGCAGCCTCCGGGACCATCACCTCGCCGCCTTCAGCTCCCAGGACCAGCCAGCACCGTCTCTTTGCGGGTAGCTCCAGACTGCGTCTCAACCATAACCTCCCAGATTCGTCAGAATTATTCCACCGAAGTGGAGGCTGCCATGAACCGCCTGGTCAACCTGCACCTGCGGGCCTCCTACACCTACCTCTCCCTGGGCTACTATTTTGACCGGGATGACGTGGCTCTGGAGGGTGTAGGCCACTTTTTCCGCGAATTGGCTGAGGAGAAGCGCGAGGGCGCCGAGCGTCTCCTCAAGTTGCAGAACTATCACGGAGGCCGTGCACTCTTTCAGGATGTGCAGAACCCATCTCAAGATGAGTGGGGTAAAACCCAGGAGGCCGTGGAAGCTGCCCTGGCCTTGGAGAAGAACTTGAACCAGGCCCTCTTGGATCTTCATTCCTTGGGCTCTGCCCGCACAGATCTTCATCTCTGTGACTTCCTTGAAAACCACTTCCTGGATAAGGAGGTGAAGGTCATCAAGAAGATGGGCAACCACCTGACCAACCTCCGCAGGTTGGCTACTGGGCCCCAGGTATCTCTGGGCCAGTACCTCTTTGAGCGGCTCACTCTCAAGCATGACTAGGAGGCCTCTCCTTTCGAGGGGCTCCCGCCTCTGCTCTGCACCAGCCCGCCTCAGGATCTTCACCCGAACCTCTCAAGAAGCCACTAGGCAGCTTTGTAACGCCCTGGAGCCCCTCTCAAGTTTTGGACCAAGTAAAAATAAAGCCTTTTGAAGCAGAAAAAAAAACCAATAGTAATTATATCAATGATAGGAGATAATCTTAATCATTTCTTAATATTAATCATCATGAGCCTGAGAAGTCCTGAAGCTATGCTCTGATAACTCTCTCTCTCTCTCTCTCTCTCTCTCTCTCTCTCTCTCTCTCTCTTTCTCTCTCTGTCTCTGTCTCTCTCTCTCACACACACACACACACAAACCAACAACAATAACAAATAAATCTTGAATTTGGAAAGAAAGAAAAATCTCTGAGTGATAGCTTGATAGGAAAATGTAGTTAAAAGGTGATAATTGATTTCTGTTCTCTTTGCAAGTTCAAACACCCTGAAGTCCTTCAGCACCCTGGAGACAGGGGCTTTCCTGGCCTATACAACACAGGAGGGAGGTATGGAGTTGCATGGTAGGTCACCCATAGTCAGAGAACTCAAAGGCGGTAAACTGCAGCCAAGCCTCCATTCAGACCACTAGGTATACATACACTGCCCCAGTCAAAACGTTTCCTGGACCCTCCTCTCCAGACTGAACAAAATTATTGGGAACAAAGGCATAGGGAGCCTGTTATATGCATTTGGTACTGAAAGTCTGTGGTGAAGGCAACAAGATACTTCCTTCCATGAGCTCAAAGTCTAGGGGCACAGGAGACTGTGACTAACCAACTATTTAAATAAATATAAAGTATAATCTTGATATGGCTCACAAAAGATCGTCCTGAGAAAGCAACACTTAAATTGAGATCACAAAGACAAGCTAGAGTCACTTTCAGTTTCCAAAGAATAGAGATAACATCATTTGTTCCCTAAGATTGGCAAAGGAGAGAGACCCAAGGATGGCTCCTATGCCTGAAGTACAGAGCAGGCCAGAATTACAAGCCTGAGGGTAACAGGAATTGGTTAAAGTGTTTAAGAGAGGGAGCCACCTGGCTAGAGTTATATCTTAAACCTCATGCAGAAGGACTGTTTGAAGGTGTTTCCCAGTACAGTAGTATTCCAAAGTGAAACCTTAAGGAGATGACTGAGTTGTGCCTTATGATCAGATTAATCCCTTTGTGAATGTGTACCTTCATTGCTTTAATAAGTCATTGAGAAAGCGTAAATCCCTAGGGACTGATCGGAAGAAGTAGGTCACTGGGGCCATGCCTATGGAAGAAGTAGGTCACTGGGGCCATGCCTATGGAAGAAGTAGGTCATTGGGGTCATGCCTATGGGAGAAGTAAGTCATTGGGGAAATACATATGGGAGAAATAGGTCATTGAGAGCATGCCTGTTAAGGGTGTATTTTTGTCCATGGTTCCATCTCTCCTCTCTGCTTCCCAGGAGTCGGGAGATGAGCATCTTTGCTCCACCATGTCCTTCTTGCCATGCAGTTCTGCCTCTCCGAAGACCTCAAAACAACACAGTCAAGACATGCACTCAAGCATGGATCCAAAATCAACTTTTCTTTCTCATGAGTGATTTATCTCAGGCATGCTGTCACACGGCAGAAATCTAACACACACTCTTTCACAGCTCATCCTTTCTACTTGAATCTTAGTCTAGTTTATTCCATCAGAACCATCTCCATCAAGGCCCCTGACAGTCTAAAGGCTACCAAGTCCGAAGGGTATTTAACCAAGTTCCATGGGGTGTGGGATTCCTCTCAGACAGCACAGCCTCTCCTTCTGGAGGTCTTTGCAAATTTCTCTGTTTTGTGAGTAGGCTGGAGAGCTTTTGCTTGTCATCTTAGCAAAAGTAATAAAGTATCAATATATTGTGTTAGATTTTTGCATCTGTAACTTGAACTGAGAAATGATTGTCAATTTCATGCATTTTCTTGCATATAGATTGCTAATTGGAAGATAATCTATTACCATCATTTCCCAGGGAGAAAGCCTACCACCTACCCAACCCCCTACCACCAATCCCCCATCCCCCTGTATTAAAGCAGTCATCCAAAAAGCAGAAGCACGATTCTGTGTGCTATTAGCCCTTAAGGTTTTAGCTCAAACAATAACTGTGACAGTTTGAATGTAATTGCACTCCACAATCTCACAAAGAATGGCTCTATTGGGAGGTGTGACTTTGTTGGAGTGGGTATGGCTTTGTTGAGGAAATACGGCACTATGGGAGCAGGCTTTGAGGTTTCCTTTGCTCAGAATACTGCTCAGTGTCTCCAACCATTTTCTGCTGCCTGCAAGAAGAAGGACTCAGCTTCTTCACAGCACCACTCCTACCTGCACACTGCCATGTTTCCCGCCATGATGATAATAGACTGAACCTCCAAAACTGTCAGGGAGACCCCTCAATTACATGTTTTTCTTGTAAGAGTTGCCATGGTCATGGTGTCTCTTCTCAGTAACAGAAATCCTAACTGGCCAGCAAGGCTGGGGTGACCTTTCTTTGTTCTTCGCTTTTGAGTTTTAATGAACATGTTTTCAGTAGAAGTGTTCGAGTTTATTTTTTTCCTAAAAATGAACATGAGGGATCTCTTCTCAGACATGATAAAACCGGATTGCTCAGAAGTCTTCTGCAGCCTTCACTTTGAGTGTGGCCTGCCGTGAGAGTCAAGAACAGAACAGCGCCCACTCCAAATTTACTCTTTTGTTTACTTCACAGGGTGCTAAATATTAGAAATTCTGACTTTTAATAACAGTTTGTGTTGGGTGTGATGTTTCTCTTCGCACCTTCTTTGGGGACTTATTGCCGCTCCTTGCTCTGTTGTCTTTTTTTTTTTTTAACAACTATGCTATGATGGTCTCACCCTTTCTCATAGCCATGGGCTGTAAGTTAGAGGAAGCAGAGTGATGTCTGAGAGCTGAAGAACTACTTTCTAACCTCAGCTTTGCTGCCAACGGAATCGTGACCCTAGTCTGTAGAATTAAGAGGCTTTTCCTCTTCATTTTATTTTTAATAGGACAACTGAGATCCACGGGTAAGATAAATTGAATTAAAAAGGCTAAAGGATGCCAAAATTGGAAGGTGGTGTCATTTGTCCACACCTTTCATTAATCAGTCGTGACTTTCATTTTAATACTATCTTCCCTATTTAAGATGTGTATTGATATGTATTCTCAGATTAAGGTTTCTTTTGGAAATATCTTTTAAATGTATGTCCATGATTAAAAGTGAACCATAGCAAAATACAAAGCTTAATATATGGCTATAACTTAAGGAAGAAAACAATATCAGCAAGATCCAATGTTAAAGCCACATTGCTTCCTGTGTGCTATGAATGAGAACCTGATTTGGTACCCGAATAACGATACAGATGCCATAAACCTGAGAGTGCAATGGACTTCGGTATCTCAAAATTATCAAACAGCGAACCACTGAGATCAAAGGGTCTTCTCCAAAGCATTTTCCTTGTTTTCTTGTTTTGTTTGTGTTGGGGTCTCATGCAGCCCAGACTGGCCCCAAACTTGTTATGTAGCTAAAGGTGACCTAGAACCTCTGACCTTACTGTGTAAGTATTCCCCAAGTGTAAGTATTCCAGGCATGTATCACCAAGCCCAGATCTTTATTGTTTTAAGTAATGCAGCCTGCTCTATTCCTATGTGCAATCAAGACCTCATTTTTCCATATTCAACAAATGAGAGAGCCCTAAGTGTCTCTCCTGCCAGATCTAGCTACAGACCTCTGCTTCCCTGAGAGCACCTCCACTTCCAACCATGGCATGGGTCCTGAGATTCAAAGCCAAGCACATGCTTGCTGATGAAGAATTCTTTTGTTCTTAAATCATCCAAGCCAATTAGACTTTCTAGACAGGGCATTTTGCTTGATATGACTTTAGACTGCTGTTGTTATGAGCTGAGTATCACTGAGTGTCCCCAGACACTTCTATGTCTTCCTGTTCTCAGCATCTGTCATGCTCTTCATCCAAGTCTCTTGCCAGGTCAGTTTTCTGAAGGAATGCTGACAGCTATGGCTGGGACGGGGGGAGGGATGGGCAGAGAGTAGACATACACTTGGCCTACAAAGCGAGCAGCTGCCTCTACAAATTTCTCCCAGCCCCCTTCTTGCCCTGCCTCACTCCTGCCTCTTGCAGAGACAGAGAGCAGAGAGTCCCCCTATCTTCTAGAGCCTGGCACGTATTGGGCTGCTTCTGGCTGCCCTCTGACCCTCCCGCTCATTACCTCAAATCAATCGCCACTCTGTCTGCAACTCCCACCATTGTAAATTGGAAATTACACTTCCAGAATCTCAGCTAAATGGTGGAGGAAAACGATTCAATTACATGAGCCCACACTGTTCATACATTCATTCAATTTGCATTTCTTGAGAGAGTTTATGATTGAAATGCCATTCAACTTCCATTTCTGCGCTGATGTCAGATGTGGACCAGTAGTGTGACATACAGGGATGTAAATGCTATTTGCGGCCTAACCAGGGAGAAATATAGAGCTGCCTCACTCCCAGAAGCATTGCCAACCTAAACAGATTTCAGTTGGTGAAAGTTAAGCCATGGGAAAAGGGAAACAGGACCAGATGGTGGAAAGATGAAATTTACCTACCTTCTAACCTTCAGGCTACTTTTCTATGCCTGTGAAGAACAGAGGAAAGAGAATTTACAAACTAAATTTCTCTCCCAATACGGACAGAAGGATTTTCTTAAACTCCATACCTTTGATCCTGTAACCCTGCAGATAGCCCTAGACTTGATGGTAAGGAATAAAGTGGTCTAGAAAGTAGGAGAGAAAATGGATTCTTTTGTGTAGAAACTAGGTCATTCCCATCTTTGTGTTCTCAACAAGCTTAAGTCCCATGAATTGTGCAAAGCTGATCGTTGATAAACTGACTTTTTCTTCGGAGACACTAGAGAGTTCTCTAGACAGAGGGACAGCATCCTTCTGCCCTATTGTGTGCTACGTTCTACCTCTGCTTGCTACCCAACAGCCTGAAACTGAAGTGTCACCCATAATCACAAAATACACAAACCATGACTTCTAGGAAATTTAAATACAGCCTCAAAGCAGGTTCAATATCTTCTCAGGTTCCCTTTCTCTGTCTTCAGTCTCCCTCATGGGAATCTGGATTTCTCTGTAAATGACAGCTTAGGTAACTGTTTGCATAAGCAGGTTCCCACTACTGCGGACGTTACATGTCAGTAAGTTACGAGCACAAGATATTTTGCTCTGAGTTACATTGATTTTAATATGAAACCCATTTCATATTCCCCAGTTACTATGATTTTTTATTTTAAGGAGATTAAAAATGGCGGTTATAGTTGTTGTTTCTTTAGAAAAGTAATCTACAGAATACCAATAATAAAATTCCCAAAGTAGGAACTCCTTAAAGAGCCTCTTTAAGAATAGAGACTCTCATCTGGGCTAAAAATCCTCCCAGCAAGAGCCATAAACTAACAAAACAAAAACAAAAAACATCAAGCATGAGAAGCCTTTTGAGCTGTTTTTCAGGGCCGTCTAAGAGATTCTCAGAACATACTCTATTGTTGTTGCCCTCGGTTGCCTCCCAGAAGTTGAAGGAGAGTCCCTATTGCTGAATACATCTTGTGCTTAGAACACAGGCCCTGGGGGACCTGAGCTTGATCTGTGATGTGGGATTTCCTTCTGTATGCTGTGATTACCACTGATAAATAAAGACACTGCTTTGGGCCTATAGCAGAGCTATAGGGGAACAGAGCTAGGTGGGGAAAACTAAACTGTATCCTGGGAGAAAGGAGGTGGAGTCAACGAGAAGCAATGTAGCCCTGCCAGAGACAGATGCCGGAACTTTAGTCAGTAAGCCACAGCCACATGGTGATGCACAGATTAGTAGAAATGGGTTAAATTAAGATGTAAGATTAGACAATAAGAAGCTAGAGCTAATGGGCCAAGCAGTCTTTTATATAATACAGTTTCTGTGTGGTTATTTCAGGGCTAAGCAGCCTGGAACAACCAAGCAACCCTCCCTCCAACAGATCTGACCCAAAAGCCTCCTCTCTGAGAACTAGCTTTCATGGTACTAAGAATGTGCCAGGTAAACTTCTAAAAGAAGGAAGCAACTGATAGTTGTACATCTCTGTGATGCCTAGGAACTAAAACAATGACCAGCGTGGCACAACATCCCTAAGGATGCAATATTGGCATGCATACCTTGGTAGTAAGCAAAAGCTCTCTAATTGGACTTAAGGCCTGCTCAACAAGAGGGAAATCATGCCTGGTACTGGAAATGTAAATAACTGTCCAGACCTGGTGAATTCATGAATCTTGGAGGAGAACCTACAAATGCCACTTTGCTAAAATGACTACATTCTAAATATTTTTCCTTATACCCACAGATAAGTGAAGGTCTCAACCCTCAACAAAGAAACATCTTCTTACAGCATAGACCATTACAGAACATAACTGATCAAAATGCAGAGAACAAGTAACCATATGGTTCCCAGCCCCAAGTGATACATCTTTCACACAACTCCTGTGTGTAAGGCTCAGAGAACTTAGCAAAAGAGGGGATAGAAAGATTGTCAGAGAGGAAGAAGGGGAAGTTTTCCATGAGACTTCATCTCCTAGAAATGTCAGAGAAGCTACACCCGTGAAGTCTCATAAACATGGCAGCCTAAGCAAGACCTGAACAAGGACAGCACCACTAAACATGCTAACATGGAAGGAAAAGTTTTACAGGGCCTCAAACCTAGACAAATAACTATAGGCAGCTAAGGAATGATCAGAGGAAGAAAAATAGTTTTCCCCAGGGATGAGCCCCCCATTGGTTATTCAGTATCAAAGTGGTCAGTGAAATCATATACATATAAGTTATATTAAACAAACTGAGCAAGTTGTATTTATGTATTTAGGAATATATTATATATGTATGAGATTAACAATAATTAAATAGAGGCCCTCCAGTGTTGGGATTATAGGCAGGTATTACTTTGCCTGACTTGAATAAAACCATATAGACACTTACCATAATAACTATTCATCTGTCAACACTCTCCAAAAGAATACAAAAAATTACAACTAAAATATTAATCAAGAAGATTTTTTTCTGGGAATAGATAACATCAAATACAGAATAACAAGGCTAGATAAACTATGTGCAAATACGCATGATAGAAATTAACTATCTCACAGCTAAGGAACATCTCTGGGCAGATCACTGTGCTAAGATCATCCACCACAGCCAAGAGATGGAGTCGGCCAATGAATGAATCAACCCACTGATGAATAAATCTACAAAATATATGAATTGCTATTCAGCTTTTTGAAAAAATGAAAATGCTATCATTTGTACCCACATATATAAGCCTGGAGAACACTATGCTAAATAAAACAATACAGGTACAAAAACACAAATACCACACAATCCCACTTTTATTTGGAATGAACGAAAGTCAAGTTCATTACAATGAAGAGTTGGATGGCAGTTACCAAGGGCTATGGGATGAGGAACCCTGAAGAGGTACCATCTCTGTGTCAGAGACCTAAAATCAGAAGAGAGTGGCACTGGGGATCCAGGATCAAGAGAGAGTCGCTCACTGAATCTCTTTACTATTGCGTATTGCTTCTTGTTATTTCAGTAATAAAAATACTTCAAAAAATAATAATAATACGACATATTTCTCAAGTCTCTGAGACCCTGACTCCCACGTTCCTTGAGAATTAAGCCAGAAGGACTCAAGCGAATAGGAAACAAACTGAGCCTGCTTCCCACAACGTTTCTTCTCATTTTCCATGGCCATGTTTTACTTAGACAATGTCCTCTTCAACACTCAAATCCTAATTTTAAACTAAAAGTCGACTCCTGTTTATCCTGGCCCTCGTTATCATAGATCCTAGAAAGTCAACGATATGCTCTGTGGTCTTTCAACCACAGAGAAGAAACACGGTCCTTTTTCTCTCTTAGGTTTAATTCTGGGGTCCTGAAAACTAGACTAAGAGAGGTTAATAAGAGAAAAGTATATACATTTTATTTGACTTTTTATGGAACGCAGAGGCCTTCCTAGAAAAGAAGTAGAACAGATAGGCCCAAGGGCTTATATATGCTTCTAACTAAGAGTGATAAATTACAGAGCCAGGAGGAAAAGGGCAAGGCTCTTGAGATTTCCAAGGGCCGAAACCTGTGGGAAGGTAAATACACGGGGAAACCCACAGGAGATCAAGGCTAACTTAGTGCGCTGTGTTTGTGCCAGGCCATCTTGGTGCCAATTTTCTGTCATCTCCATGCTATGTAACTTTCCCCGGGGAAGGGATTTAAAACAATCCTTATTCCTCGGAGTATCTGCTTTTAGTCAGATATGGATGGCTTTTCTACATCTGTTGAATCTCAACTTTTTTTTTCTGTTCAAAATAATTCTTATGCCAAAGTGGCATACTTTACTTTGGAGCAGCAGATTCTGATCCCCTTCCATTATAATGACATATAAACAAGACAGAGCATTAAAACCTTTCGGATTTAAGTGCTTGTCCAGGCTCACTCTGCCATACCCCAGATCGCCTCCAAAGAGGATTCTTGCAAAGATAATATTTTTGCTGTTCTTATTTTAAGGCCTATAGGAGGGTGATTACAGAGAAAGCTTCTAAATGTCACCTTTGCTAATAAAATCTGAACCAGACAATACACACAGTCTTAGACCTAACTTGTTAAGGTTCTGAATCTGGCTGTAAGTATATAACCACAGGCATCCCGTCTAAGTCCTTCTGTAGTTTAGAAGGCAGGAAAACGGAATACTCGTTCATTTTACTTATCATAGTTTCTATCACTTCTTCCCCCCCCACCACCATGCCTTTAATGAAACTATAATTCTAAACTTATGTCTTCCACAGTATTTCTTGTACGGAAAGAAAAACCATTGTAAATATGAATGTAAGCTTTGGAACTTATCATTCGTGCCTGAGTTCTCCTAGACCAACCAGAAACCAACCTGTCTCAGTCTTTGGATACAAAGGACCTGTCGCTAAAACCCATTCAGTAGGGGCATAAACAATGTCGACAGACAAACCAAAACATGATACCATTTTGGGGAACCAATGAATGTATTTGACTTCCTTACAGACACTGCAGAGGGATTAATAAGAGTGTGGTGTGGGTGCTTCTCCTCCAGCAGGCTCTGTGTCTGAACAGCCTTTACCTGGCAGCCATGAGGACTTCACTGTAGCTACACAGAGCGAGTCCACCAGCCCTAACAGGAGGTAGGGAGCATTGGACATTCAGGTGAGGGCCTTGTGGTCCTCTCTACCCCTCCGTGATGTGATATAAACAGTCAACGAGCCCAGTTGACATGCTCCTTTTCAGTCAAAGTCCCCAAGATGACATTACCTTGGCTGAGAACAGTTCCAAAGTCCCACCAAATTCTCAGTCATTTCTCGTTCAAGCTCTGTGCTCCATTTTCAAAACAAAGAAATGTATCTTTTGGCTTAAAAAATGCTTATTATGATTTTCATCTCAAGGTTACTGCAAGCTGAATTCGGTGTATGAGTCTTTCTATATACCAGTGTCACTAGCCTTTCTCGGGCTATTTTAATACCCTGAGTTAAACAGGAGCTGCAAGTTTCTATGGTAACGGAGATCATTGTGGCTGCTTATCCCGGGGATGGTCCTTGTAAATCACATTTTTAGGGATAATTTTTCTTAACAAAGCATTGTTTAAATTGTTTCAGCGTTGTGGCAATTATACCTTCAATGATAAACATCAGGGTGGAGAGGAACGGCAGATTTCAGAACTGCAGCAGAGACTGGCAACGCTGACAGCAGACACGGGCTGCTCCGTGGAATTCTACTGTGGGTACACTGCTGCTGGCACTCCACAGGGGAAACTGAGGCAAACCAGGTTCACAGAGATCAAACTATCCACGCCCTCCTTGCCTTTTGTTTAAACGTATTTTCATACTGTAATATTTCAGCTTATGTTACCATAAGATCAGCTTCTTCTGTACGACTAAGGTGGACTCTCTACTAATTTACTCTGAGCCATTAAAATTTGGGAAGTACTTAATGTGTCATGTTTGGGTCCAACGTGCTTTATATATGGTTGTAACTGGGTGAGGAATGTTCAAATGCATGGCCTGAGATACTCTCAAGCACAGCTGGAGCTGAACACAACACTTTGAAATTACGGAATGGTTGATCCAGCTCAGCTCCAGCTGATCAGATTCCTCCTTTCCTCTTGCATAACTGTCCCCTTCCATAGGGATGCTCACAACCTGGTAGCTAGCTCTCCCCCAGTGGGGAATGGGAGGAGCCAGGCAATGAATATTCAAGGCAGAAAGAAACCTCTTGTTACCAACTAACTCTATCACTTCCTCGATAATCTAGCTCTCAAACGCCAATCATTACAACTAGGGCATACTCGGTGTGGGGGAGGGGATAATTAAGTTCTTCTGGAAAACAGCGGTATGAAAGAATTCTAGACAATTTTTTAGCCAATCCAGTATGCTATGTAAACCTTAATGATTGATTTTCTTCTGATATTTTCAAAAGCTGACTGTGGCTAGGTACTTCTTTAAGACATTAATGTGTTTTTGTTCATGTTTTGTGTTTTCTCTTTAAGTAAGTAGCTTCTCATCCCCATTGTTTTCTCTACAGACTTAAGTGAATAAAAGGAAAATATAACTGGCCTCTGTAAGTCTTCCTGCTTTGGGCTTTGCAAAACCTTAATCTCAGGAAATAGGGTCCCCACAGGCATTGCGTGAAAGTCAATTACTTATGAGTGTAAACATTACACTTAGCAGGAAAAATCAATGGGACGGGGTGAGGAGCAGTCAGAGGGTGTGAGAAAAGTGAGACCAGATCAGTTTTGCTCTCCACTTCACAGGTCTTGAGATTCCAAAGGATTGTGGTGGTGTGCCTTAGCGATATGGTGGAATGTGGTTTTCCTCACAAATGGGCACTATAACCCTTGTGGGTGGAAGAGGAAGCTGAGACACGCTCCAGCCATGAAAGGGACAAGAAGACAAGAGAAATGCCATAGGTGAGTGATGGTGGACAACAGTGTGTCTCTACACCAGGACCTCCTTAATCCTGGTGACAGGCCCTGTGCGCTAGCCAGCCAGACATAGAAGTTACATAGAATTTAAATGTGAAAAGCAAGTTCCTTCGCTCTTGAGTTGCAACTGAGTTCTGGCAACTACGTTCCTGTTCCCTGGAGCCCCAGCTGTGTCTGCTTTCAGGCACTCACACCTGGCAGCTGAACAGGCTGACAGCTAAACTGTCAACCCAACCAGTGTCTACATTTCAGCCACGCACAGACACCAGTGAGATGCAGGACCAGGATTCAAGTCTGACATAGAATTCAACAACCAGAGCTCTGGACAGAACCAGCAAGAACACAACAGCAGAGTAATGTTCATTGTGCGTGTATCACTCACTCATGAGAATGTCTGAAGACCTACAGGAAATTTCCATAAATAAGACCTTGCATCTGTGTGGAAAGACTGGATAAATGCCAGCCACAGCCATTGGAACATTTGTTATTATTTCTGTGTCTGCCCTGAAGTTCCTCATGAGGAGTAATAGGATCACGTTTAGCTCTCTCCTCCCAATGCCCAGCATGACCGGTGTTAAGTAATCAATATGAATGTGTTGCTTTCATTTTCAACTTTATCACTTTATAATTCCTCAAGTGTCTAAACCGGTTTCCTTAGTTCTGTTTCTAATGCTGCTGCAAAGACACCCAAAACTACTTGGCAGTGGAGGGGAAAGGCAGAGCCGGCAGGCGGGTATTTAGCTTATAATTCCAGGTCAGTCTATCATTTCAGGGAAGACAAGGCAGGAACTCGAGGAGCTAGTCACATCATATTCACAACCAAGTGCACAGAGAAACTAATGAATGCTCTTATGCTGCCTACTCATCTAGATTTTTTTCCACTCCAAAACAGTCCAGGTCCCGGTCTAGGGAATGGTGCTGCCCACAGTGGGCTGCATTAATTAACAATCAAGACAGTCTTCCACAAACAAACCCACAGACCATTCTGATAGAGGCAATGCCGTATTTAGGCTCTCTTCCAGATGATTCCAGCTTGTGTCAAGTCGACAATTATAGCTAACCATCACACAGTCTTTTAAAGAAAGAGGAAAGAGAGGCCATCCAGTAATATATACTCATGTACAAAGTTTCATTCTGAGAGATTGATGGTTAATCCGAGAGATTTTTATTGTGGTTACCAAACAGTAAAATCTATTGTTCGGCAGCATTTTGTGAACTGGGAATTGTTAATGTCTCTTTGAACTCTGATATTGATTCATTACAACACATTATATTCATCTAGCATGCAAATTGGACCTTTGTGCACAAGACAAGAGATCAGGATGAGACTGCGTGGAAAATGATAAGGAGCTAGAGATCTGCCTAATGACATGCTTTGCCCAGAGACTTATTATATCAACATATTACACATTTCAGGAAAGCAGCAATTAACCTCAATCCAACTTCACTTAGAGCTATCAATGTCGTTTTATTTACTTTAAAGGGAAAATTCTCTCAAATGAGCACATGTACAGAAGGGGGGGGGGCTCTGCAAAAGTTCTTCTTAAAATTTCTTCTAAAAACAAAAATAAATGTGGTGAGGACAAAAATAAAACAATGTTAAATGCTTGGGGGAAGAAATGAAGAAGAAGGAACCCAATTAGAAATTGATATCTTAACATGTTCTTCCATTTGTTGAACTGCTTTAACAGTATATATTTCATGTCCTGATTGATACTAGTCTATGTTCTCTCTCTTCATTAAGAACTTTCCAGAGCCAAGTAGTCGTGACACACACCTTTAATCCCAGCACTCAGGAGGCAGAGGCAGGCAGATCTCTGCCTCTTCGAGGCCAGCTGGTGTACAAGAGCTAGTTC